>NC_083722.1:122073916-122386578 GCF_028564815.1 Eubalaena glacialis
TCTTCAACATATGCAGTGTCTCACCCTTCTGGTTACTCTCTGTTCTATCCCAGGTCCACTCCCTTTCCTGATATTACATTCTTTCCCAATTTTGTATGTTGGTAAAATCAAATAACATAAAATATAACATGTTAATTACTATAAAGTGCACCGTTCAGTGATATTAAATACATTCATATTATTGGGCGATCAACATCACCATTTATCTTTCTAATTCTTTTCTATGTTTTAAAACTGTAACTCTATATCCTTTAAACATAACTTTCTTTTTTGTTCCATAACCACCTGAAAAGCATCATTACCCTCCCAATTTCTATGGTTTTGACTACACTAAGTACCCCATATAATTGAAATAAGTAGTTGTGTTGTTATGACTCACTAAAAGTCACAAAAATGGCATTTTTAGTAGCTAAATTTCCTCAAGATTCATCCATGTTGTAGCATATTCCTAAATCTTTTCCTTCTTAAGACTGAATAATATTGTATTATATCGGTATACCACACTTTGCTTATCCAGGAACTAGTGGATGAACACTTAGGTTGCTTTCATATTTTAGCTACTGTGATTATTACTGCTCTAAACACTGGAGTACAAATATTTCTTTAAGACCCTGATTTCAATACCTTTGGGCATACCTCATAGTAAAATTCCTGGATCATGTAGTAATTCTATTTTTCAATATCTGAAAAATTGCCATACTCTTTTGCAAAGCAGCTGTTTCATTCTACATTCCCTCTGACATAGCACAATGGTTCCAACTCCCTCACATCCTCACTAATACTTGTTTCCTGCTTGTGTATGTGTGTGTGTGCTTGTGTGTGTATGCATGCACACGAATATATAAACATGCATTTAGTGATATGGAGCACCTATTCAAGTGCTTAGTCATTTGTACATCTTTTTGAAGAACCATCTATTCAAGTCTTTTATCCATTTTTGAATCAGGGTGTTTGCTTTTTGTTCAGTTGTAGGAGTTCTCTGTATATTCTGAATAGAAATCTCTTGTCAGATAGATGGCTTTCAAATATTTTCTCCCATCTTGTGGGTTGCCATTTTATTCTGTTTACATTTCTTTGATACACATTTTTTTTAAATTATGTACTGCAAATTGTTTATTTTTTTGTTAGCTGTACCTTTGTTGTTCCTTCGTTTCATATTGAGGAAAACGCTGCCAAATCCAATGTCATGAAGCTCTTGTCCTATGTCTTCTTCTAAGACTTTTTATTTTATTAGGTCTCATATTTAATTTCGTGATACGTTTTCATTAATTTTTGCATATGATGTTAGGTAAGGGTCCATCTTCCTTCTTTTGCATGTTGACCACAAGACTTCTCAGCACCATTTGTTGAAAATACTATCCTTTCTACTTTGAAAAGTCTTGGCAACTTGGCAAAAATCATTTGGCCATATATCAGGGTTTATTTCTGGGTGTTCTATTCTATTCTATTGGTCTTGAATAAGGGAGAATATAGTATAACCTATCCAGGTTGATGAAGAACATAAAGAAAGACCAGAACTGAGAATTAGGAGGGCAATATAAAACAGCAGGGAGTAAAAGACAGTGTGAGAGAAGATCTTATATTTGCGACTTCATGGAAATAGGATCATGCTAAAACCACTAAACGCCTGACTTTGAACAATATGGTAAATGTGCCAGCAAGAAACCTAACACTTACCCATCTCTGGGAAATATAGTATGGGCATAAAGATAAACTACACACAAATATATTAAAAAGGGTAGGGTTTTCATGGTGTGAGAATATTGTGGGATTTGAAATACAATTTACTTCTGTTCTACCATCGTCTCTAAAATGTATCAAAGTGTATATACAAGCAATTCCAATTCTGGTAATGTGCTTGACAAGTTTATATATGAACTTCAGCAGAGCAGTAAATGTACATTCATAGTAGGACTGTTCCCTAAACCAAAAAACAAAACACAAAAACTGCAAAGACTAGAGTTCACTTTGTCATCACACATACAGATGCAATGATGGTTAACGGTCTGAAAACAGAAGGTGAGCATAGGTGCAAGAGGTTAATCCCCAGGCTGGGGTGGGGTGCAGAGTTTGAGGTTAACACAGGTAGAAAAGGCTTCTGTCCTATACTTGATTTTTGAGGTATGGAAATTCACAGGTCACTACCTTCATTTCAAAATGAATGAATGCACTATTCAATTTTTTTAAACAGGCGAAGTAAACATGAGTGATAATAAATTTCAAACTGTCGCTAATCAAATAAGATACTAAGAAAACTTAAATAATATGATTTAAGAATAAAGTAGAGAGATTGTCCAACACGGTAGCATTCAAAGACCCAGAGCTTGATGCCTCTCATGGGCACACCAAAGTCACAACTGTTTACAGAACAGCTATTGATGAAAAAGGCCGGGACCTACCATAAAAGATGTTTTACAGCTAAAGATATAAAGAAGGCACCTCGACAAGACAGAAAGGAAGGGCAAAATCTCAATAGAGTCAAGACCCATACCACCAGGTGGGTGGCCCACAAATGGGAGAATAATTACAATTTCAGAGGTGCTCCCAGGTAGCAAGGGGTATGAAGCCAACATCAGGCTCCCAAGCCCAGGGATCCTGTGCTGGAAAGAAGAGTCCCTAGAAAGTTGGGCTTTGAAGACCAGTAGTGCTTATTTTCCAGAGAGCCAGAGGGTTGTGGGAAATAGAGACTCCACTCTTAAAAGATGCTCACAAAATCCCACATGATCCGAGAGTCAGAACAGAAGCAGTCATTTGAAAGGATCCCGGGTCACACCTACCTCCTGATCTTGGAGAGTCTCCCAGAGAGGCAACAGGCAACTACAGCACAGCCTCAGGGACATAGACACTGGCAGCAGCCATTTGGGGGAGCTCCTTCTACCTCGTGGACACTGGTACCAGCAAGCATAATTTCAGAATCCTCCCTCTATCTCTTTAGCCTCAGGACCTAGCCCTACCCATTTCCACCAGACTATAGACACAAGTACTAGGATGCTGCAGGCCAAACAACTAACTGAGCAGGGGCATAGCCCCACCCACCAGCAAACAGGCTGCCTTCAGACCCTCTCAATGCACAGCTGCCCCTGGACATGGGCCCAGCCACCAAAAGCCCCAGGACCAGCCTCCACACCTCAGTGGACTGGCACCAGCCCCAGAGTCCCTGGCCCCTCTGACACGTGAGCCTACTCGGGCCTTGGAGTCAGCCTCACCATCGGCAGGTGATAACTGCACAGGGACTGGATGGAGCTTGGACCTACCCAACAGCAAACCTGCTCGAGCATTGGGATCAGCCTCATACACCAACAGGCACACACCAGCTCCAGGAATACCACAGCCCAGCAGCCTGTGTGACCAGAACACTCACTTGCAGGCCAGAAGCAGCCATGGACTCAGCTGGGACCTGACCCTGCCCATCAGAATGCCAACACAAGATTAGGGATACCCCAGACCCTGCAGATAGCTGTGTCAGGAACAGTGATCCAACACCAACTCTGTGACTCCTGGGCCCTGCAGCCAGAACTCAGGACCTGTCTCTTCCTCCCAGTAGCCAATATAGCCCCAGGACCAGTGACTGGGCACTAGCCCTGATATCACCTGGACTGCAGTTCTACCCATAAGTGAACCAGCACTAGATTTGGTGTCCCCCAGAGTTGTGCAGCCAGCTGCCTTATGATTTAGTCTCACCAAGCAGCACAGACATCCTCCACACAAGGCAGACCCTGGCAAACAAGCAGTCTGGGGGCAGCCAAGCCTACCAGACCACCCACAGTAGTCAGCCCACCACAACAGAAGAGCCCAAGCAGCCCACATAGGGGGTACACCTAGAACATATAGTTCTAGTGACCAGGGGACAGTGGGCTGCTGGGACACATAGGACCTCTTCTACAAAAGGCCACTTCTCCAAGGTCAGGAAATGTAATGAACCTACTACATACATAGCAATAAAAACAGCAAGTTAAGAAAAATGAGGTGACACAGAAACACGATCCAAATGAAGGAACAAGATAAGAACTCAGAGGAAGATCTAAGTGAACTGGAGATAGCCAATCTACTCAAGAAAGAGTTCAAGGTAATGACTGTAAAGATGATCAAAGAACTCAGGAGAAGAACGGATGACCAGGGCAAGAAGTTAGAATTTTTTTAAAGAGTTAGACCATTAAAGAACAACAAAACAGAGATGAGGAATACAATAACTGAAATGAAAAATACATTAAGGAAACTACTGTAGACTAAATGATACAGAGGAATGAATCAGAAAACTGAAGGACAGAGTACTGGCAATCACTGAAGATGAACGGTAAAACAATAGATTAAAATGAAATGAGGAAAGTTGAACAGACTTGTGAAACAACATCAAGTGTACTAGTATTTGCATTATACTGGTCCCAGAAGCAAAAAGGGAAGAGAAAGCAGTGTAGAACATACTTGAAGACATACGAGCTGAAAACTTCCCTAACCTGGGAAAGAAAACAGACATCCAAGTCCAGTAAACACAGTAAGGCCAAAACAGGATCAACCCAAAGAGGACCACACCAAGACTAATTGTAATTAAAATGGAAAAAAAAATAAAGATAAAAAGACACTATTAAAAGGAGCAAAGGAAAAGCAACAAGTTACAAACATGGGAAATTGCATAAAGTTATCTGCTCACTTTTCAGGATAACCTCTGCATGCCAGAAGGGAGTGGCATGGTATATTTAAAGTCATGAAAGGGAAAAGCCTATAACCAAAAATACTCTACCCAGCAAGGCTATCCTTCAGATTTAATGGTGAGATCTAAAGTTTTACAGAGAAGCAAAACTAAAGGAGCTCAGCATCGCCAAACCAGCTTTATGAGAAATCTTAAAGGGGCTTTTCTAAGTGAAAAAGAAAAGGTCACGATTGAAACATAAAAATTAGGAAAGGAAACTTACTAAAGGAAAAACCTCATTGGTTAAGGCAAATATTCAACAAAGGTAGTAAATCAACCATGTACACAGCTAATAGGAAGGATGAAAGAAAACAGTAATAAAATCATCTATATTCACAATAAGAAGTTAAGGGACACACAAAACAAGTAGGTGTAAATTATAAGGACAAATTCAGTAACTGTGGGGGAGGAGAGTAACAATGCAGGGTTGGTAGTGTCCATGTGAAATTAAGAGCTCAGCAACTTAAATAATCACACACACACTCTCACACAAAACTGAAAGAAATCCAAACATAATATTAAAGATAGTCCTCACATCACAGATGAAGGGAACAAAAGGGGAAGAAAGGAACACTGAAGAAATTAAAGAGGGATTCTAAAAATACCCAAGACAAATGAAAATGAACACACAATGATCCAAAATCTATGGGACACAGGCAACGCAGTTCACGGGGGGAAGTTATAGTGATACAAGCTTATTCGTAGGAATCAAGAAAAATATCAAATAAACAACCTAACATTACACCTGAAGGAATTAGAAAAAGAAGAAAAAACAAAACTCAAAGCTGTCAGAAAGAAAAATTAAGAAAACTATAACATATGCAATCACATCAAAAAGAATCAGATACCTAGGAATAAACACACCTAAGCAGGTAAAAGACATGTGCTCAGAAATCTATCAGCCATTGGTGAAAGAAGCTGAAGGCAACACAAAAAGATGGAAAAATATAGCATGTGCATGGAGTGGAAGAATTAATACTCTTAAAATAAACATACTCCCAAAGACAATCTACAGATTTAATGCAATCCCTATCAGAATACCAAAGCATTTGCACAGAACTTGAAAAAGTAATTTTAAAATTTGTATAGGAACACAAAGACCCCAAATAGCCAAACAATCTTGAGAAAGAACAGAGCTGGAGGCATCACGCACCTTGACTTCAGACTATACTGCAAAGCGACAGTAATCAAAGAGAAAGGTACCAGAGCAAAAACAGACACAAAGATCACTGGAATAGAATAGAGATCCCGGAAATAAGCCCACACACTTATATTTAATTGATTTATGACAAAGCAGGCAATATGGAGAAAAAACTGTCTCTTCAATAAGTGGTACTAGGAAAACTGGTCAGCTACATGGAAAAGAATAAAATTAGATTATTTTAGCACACCATATATAAAATAAATGCAAAACTGAATAAACACCTAAATGTAGGACCAGAAACCATAAAACCCCTAGAGAAAAATATAGAACATTCTTCAACATAAATGATAGCAACAGTTTTAGGTTCAGTCTACTAAGGCAAATGAAACAGAAGCAAAAATAAACAAATGGGACTTCACTAAACTTAAAAGATTTTGCACAGCAAAGGAAACCAAAGACAAAATGAAAAGACAACCTGCTGAAGGAGAGAAAATATTTGCACATGATAAGAGGTTAACACCAAAAAGATGACTAAGCAAGGGTTCATAGCTAAACTACAGAAACAGCACATACAACTCAATACCAAAAAACACCCAAAATCTTTTTTTTTTTAAATGAGAAGACCTAAATAGACATTTTTCCAAGGAAAAAATACAGATAGACAGCCGGAACTCACAAAGATGCTAAACATAGCTAATCGGCAGTAAAATGCAAATCAAAACTATGAGATATATCACCTCAGTCTTGTCAGAATGGCTGTCATCAAAAAGATCACAAATAATAAAAGTTAGTGAGGATGTGGAAAAAGGGAAACTCTTGTACACTCTTGATGTGAATGTGAAGTAGTGCAGCTACTGTGGAAAGCAGAATGGAGGTTCCACAAAAAACTAAAAATAGAACTACCATAATATCCAGCAATTTCACTCTTGGGTATATCAGAAGAAAACAAAAACACTATTGCAAAAAAAATAACTGCACCCCAATGTTCATAACAGTGTTATTTGCCATAGCCAAGATATAGAGTCAAACTAAGTGTTCATCAATAGGTTAGTGGATAAAAAAAGATTTTTGATGATGACTTCAGCAAAAAATGAAATTTTGCCATTTGCAAGAACATGGATGGACTTGGAGGGTATTATGTTTAGTAAAATAAGCTGCAGAGATAACAAGCATGGTATGTTATGAGAAAACAAGCATGGTATGTTATCACTTACACGTGGCATCTAAAAAATCGAATACAACAACAACAACAAAAACAAAACAGACTCACAGATTAAAGAACAGACTAGTGGTTACCAGCAGGGAGAGATAGGGTGGAGAGCAAAACAGTAGTAGGAGATTTTGAGGTACAATCCACTATGTATAGAATCAATAATCTACAGTGATGTACTATATAGCATGGGGAATATAGCCACTCTTTTATAATAACTATAAATGGAGAAGAACCTAAACATTTATGAATCACTATGTTGTACCTCTGAAATTAATATAATAATGTAAATTAACTATAGATCAATAAAATATAAAGTAAGAAACAATAAAGGGGAGACAGATTATTAGATAGAAATCAATTAAATAAACATAAGTTTTGGAAATCAAGGAATTAAAAAACAACATGTAAGACACAGCACTGGCATTTAAAGTGTACAATCTATTCTTTTAAAAGAAATCATTTAAGTGGTAAAAAATGGTACCCATTCTCACAATTTTGTATATCTAGGATAAATTATTATCTACAAAAATATGTTACAAATATTCACTCAAAAAGAAAGAGAAAATTTGGATAAACCCATTGTAGTATACAAATTTAATATCAAAGTCTCTATGTAAAATTGATTTGAATAAGTTCTGTTAGCCACTTCTAGTTTCTTTGTGATGTAAAATCTTTTAAAGCATAAAAATCAGCCTTGCTGCATTATTCAGACAAGGGGTGCCACAACTCCAGCCGGGACTCTGCGCTTCCCCCTCCCTGATTCTCCAGAAGAGCAGGTGGCCCCCCTCTGAGGGCAGGGGCAAGACCACGGACCAAGTCCCCCTGCGCTAAGGCGCTACTGGAAGCTCTTCCTGAACAGCAGTGCTGGCTTGGAGCGAACCCGTGCACCGCCAAAGCTGGTCTCATCCTGCAGCTGAGGGACGCAGGCTTTAAGTCAGCTGCCTTGGCTTTAAATCAATCAGTCCCCCCTTTAAGTCAGGTGACGCGACTTTAAATCACTGTGTGCCCCTCAAGCCTGCAACTTCAAAAGTTGGGAACTTCACTTTGATCCCAGCACCTCACACAGCTGAATGCACACTGTAGTCACCCCCAAGCCTGGCTTAGAGGCAGGATATAAGGTAAGGGGATGGGTGTGCACACATGGTGATGAGGGTGCACTTCATGTACCAGAAGGGTCCAGGTACTCTGGGTACAGCAAGCAGTGCACGATACAGCAGCTCCCTGGCAAAGCTGGTGATGCACAGGGGGAGCAGGCACACCCAGGCATGCAGAGGTTCCAGGGCGGGAGCTGGGGCACAGCCAGCCGGGAGGGTGTGAAAGCGGAGGATCTGAGCCTTCTTGAGAAAGGCAGACACAGAGGATGGATGAGAAACAAAGACCAGATGAAACATGGATTTGAAAAACACACCCTGCTCTTGAAATTGGGGTGGGGGGCACCCCAGATTTGAGTCTTCTTACTCCCCAGTACCTAGTGCTTTGGCATTTGCCAAATTACTTATAAAATGTGACTGATAATATCTAACACATACAATACTGCATTTGGAGTGGTTTTGCGTGTTTATGTTTCTATAGTGGAATAATCCTTTCTACAAGAAAAATGTACACAATCTGAAATAAATTAAAACCCCTCTTTAAAAAGTACTATATCGGGCTTCCCTGGTGGCGCAGTGGTTAACAATCTGCCTGCCAAGGCAGGGGACATGGGTTCGAGCCCTGGTCAGAGAAGATCCCACATGCCGTGGAGCAGCTAAGCCCATGCGCCACAACTGCTGAGCCTGCAGGCCACAACTACTGAAGCCCGCACGCCTAGAGCCGGTGCTCCACAACAAGCGCAGCAAGAGAAGCCACCGCAATGAGAAGCCCGTGCACCACAACAAAGAGTAGCCGCCGCTTGCCGCAACTAGAGAAAGCCTGCGCATAGCAACGAAGACCCAATGCAGCCAAAAACAAATTAATTAATTAATTAGTTAACTATTTTCAAAAAGTACTATATCCTTCTGTACAACTTCTCTGGGAAGAACAGAGAGATGCCGTAGGAGAGTGAGAAAGACCAATATTTAGTGCACATCTCTCATGCAGGTGCTCTGCTGGCTCAGATAGATTTATCCCCACTTTACAAAGGAGCAAATAATCTCAGAGAGGTTTAGTAATTTTCCCAAAGCCAAACAGCTATTGAGTGGCAGAACCAAGATCTGAACCAAGTCTGTTACCTTCAAAGCCTAAGTCCTCATCACAACAAATCTCAATTAATATTTACATTTTTCGAATTACATTGCAACCTAGGGAGTTCTTGGCACAATCCTGAATAAGAGTGAGAAAGAAAGAAATAGCCTTGTTCCTACAGTCAACCAAAATTTTTGCAGCAGCTGCTAGATTCCTGGCCCTTTTTGGGGTTCAGCAGTGATCAAGACAGGAAGAGTCCTGCTTTCATGAACCACGTAGTGGGGAGGAGAGACGGGTGCAACTTGGGTGAGGGATTTCACCTTGCTGGACCTCTGTTTTCTCATCTGGAAAATGGGATGGGTGTTCCTCATTTTCTGGGATTGTCCAGCCCTCACATTCTCTGATTCCATAAGAAGCATTTGTTTTCCTGTTTCTTTAAAATTCATTCAGGCCGTGAGCTGTGATGAATGTTGTTAGCTGCTCCCCAAATCATTCTATTCCCACCCTTTTCCTGTGATCAGGTCTTTCCTGAAACATGACTCACACTCAATCAAGTCACAAAAGCTAAGGGGCACCCAGCAGAAAAATTCCAACCCTTGCTTCCCAGGAGCTCTGCGGTCTACCTCAGGTAAACTTAATTCACCTGGCACAAGGTGGCCATCCCTGGTTTCACATCATCATGATCTCAGGCACAAACCTCCTTGCTTTTCCATTGTGTCTTTAAGTTACTTGTTGAAACAACTGCACAAATATGACAAAGATATAAAATCAGGCATCTTCTTCCCCCAGTGCCTACTAATAAATGATTTTCTGCCACTTGAATGATAAAGGTAGAACATTTCAACATTCTGCTGCCCTTATTATTTGTCATTTTTGTTGATATTTCTATTGAATACATCTTTCAATATTTTAACAATGGAACATTTATTTAGGTTGTTCCACACCCAGCCTTTAGTGGTAAAGGTTTTGTTGTTATATTTCTATTGTTTCCTTTAAAAATCATTATCCTATTTAAATGGATTAAGTCAATTCTACAGGCATTTATCTTATGATATTGATGAAATTGATACATAGAGGGCAGTAGTACAAGTTGATTGGACTTGAGAACCTCTATTAGCACAGTTAAGTATAAATATTATCTATATGTAAACCAAAGTACATGCCGAGTGAGATTCTCCCGACTCTTTTTCACTCTCTGCCCCTCAAGCCTGTGAGAAATGGAATATTTCTTGCCATATCAGTAAAAAAAGGGTGTCACAGTCATCAGCACTTGCAGCCCTCCAATGTGAGCCGGCGGGCCCTGAGGCACTCAGGATATGCAAATACAGAATGCTGGCCCCAGAGAGCTGAGGCGCATATCAAAGGAAGGATTTCAGTGAGCCCAGACTCTTGCATCTTCCCATACAAAGAAAAGCGCTCCATTCCTCACCTTGGGAGAGCTGGTTTTCCTTAGTTAACAATCACCTTTTGATGTTCCCCATTACCTGCGCCATTGCCCTGCCCTGTCCCCTCCCCCCGGTACTTTAGCTCAGGGAGGAGGAAGCGCAGAGAGACTCGGCTGAACAAGGGGCCTGCGCGCCTCGGGAGGAGTTTTCAGCCGCTTTCCCCGCAGTCGGGAGGAGGGGCGCTGAGGCTGCAGCTTGACCCTGCGCCTCCCTTGCCCCGTTTCCCCTCAGGACGCTCAGGCCGACCCCCTCCCCACACCCACCAGGCCCCGCGAGCCAGGCCGAGGGCAGGGGCGAGAGGAGGGACCGAAGTTCCCCGGGACCAGACGCTGGGGGCCGCTCTTTCGGCACAGCAGCGGCGGGTGGCAGCGAACCCCTGCCCCTCAGAAGCTGGTCTTGCGCTGCCGCCCGGGCACCGGACCAGGCCCACTTACCCGGCCCGCTGTCCCCACGACTGTCGTGGCTTCGGCCGCCGGGGCCCCTCCGGAGCCGGCAGCCTCAGTGAGGCCGCCCTCCCCTCGGGCTCCGGGGCAGTTCCGTGACGGCGGAGGGAAGAGACCCCGAGCCGGGAGTCCCTGCTCTGCGGAAACGCGGGCTCCGCTCTGGGCGCAGGGGGTGGGACCGCTCTGTCCCGAGGCCTTCCGGGAGGGAGGGGGGCGCCAGGGGAGGAGCCGCCAGGAGCGCAGGGCCCCGTCGGGGGTCCTGGAGGGGCGGCCCGGCCTGGGGACCACGCCCACTGTGGCCGCAGCACAGGCCTTTTTCCTGGAATCCTACACAAAAAAGTTAGAAAGATACACGGTCTATAGTAAATATTCACAAATGATTGTTGCTGCTGTGCTTACTATTCTATTAAAGGTGTAAAATCCATAAAACACTTTAAGTTCAAAATTAAATATGAATTTTTACCTTTCTAATTATGTCTCTGCTATTCCCAACTGTGGTTAATGAATCAGAGACTGTGGCATCACTAGTTAAAAACGAGCTTGTTAAAAAAATAGAACTCAGGCCCACTGGACCTACTGAATCACAATCTGCACTTTTACCATCTCCCCAGTGTACTTGTGTACCCATGAATAGTTGAAAGGTACATTTCTACCTCGACATGTCTTTTCTGTCTGAGAAATACACACATTTTATCCAGTTTGATATAAATAAAACACTCAAAAATGCATATGCCTGTGTTGAAACCATCATTTTATCATTTCTTTTCCAGACAAGTATAGTCTCTATACTGGTTTTGTGGATCACATGCCATACTCTTTTCTTGTAGTTAGAAATAAGGTAGAGAAAGTTACTTTGTAAATATATATATATATATATATATATATATATATATATATATATATATATATATTAGTGGATAATTGAAGACAGTCTTCTAAATTAAAACCAGTTCTCTTAACTTGCTGTTTTCTTCTTGGGTCACATTATGAACTCTTCCCGTGGCCACATGGCATGTGTACTTTTAATTTCAGGGACTGCTGACATTCCAGGATGTGGCCATAGATTTCTCTCACGAAGAGTGAGAAGGCCTGGACCAAGATCAATGGGAATCGTACAGGGATGTGATGTTAGAGAAGTATAGGAACCTGCTCTCCTTGGGTGAGGATACCTTCCTTCCAGAATTCCTTATCCACCCACAGGGTTTAGAGTCCTTCATTTGTAGAATGTCTCCTGGAATCTTCTGCTTCCTACAATAGGGTTTCAGATTGCAACGTTTCAGGAAAGATTGGGAGTTTGTGGGTATAATTTATCTTATTCTTTTAAAATTGCAGCCTCCCTTTTAATATACTTTGTAACTGCTTAGGATGTGTCTATATGAACTGTGTACTATATTCTTCTGTTATAGTCCTTACAATATTTTATTGTCTTATTCTCTGTAACAATTTTCCATGGATTCTTTGGGCTTAAGGTATATTAAAAGGGAGACTGCAATTCTGGGACTTCCCTGGTGATGCAGTGATTAAGAATTCGCCTGCCAATGCAGGGGACGCTGTTCGATCCCTGGTCCGGGAAGATCCCACGTGCCACGGAGCAACTAAGCCAGTGGGCCACAACTACTGAGCCTGCGTGCCACAACTACTGAAGCCGGTGTGCCTTGAGCCGGTGAGCCATTTATTTTTTGGAGAATAAACCACCTTTGAGTGATTAAAATTTAGACCAGCTAGTCAAAATGCTTTATCACCTGTTCTTCTAAAACACTGATCAACGGAACAAGTTTTACTAGGGATAACAGTGTAATTGTATTCTGGAGTTCATATCGGCAATATGGTTTATGACCTTGATGCTGGATCACGACATTTCAATGGTATAACTGCTATTAATTGTCTGTTTGTTCAACGATTAAAGTCTCACGTGATCTGAGTTCAGACTGGAGTCATCCTGGTTGATTTCTGTCTATTGCAGATTTCTTCCAGTATGAAAAGACAAGAGCAATACGGCTTACTTTACAAAATGTCTTCAAACGAAATGATGATATAATCTACATTCAATTAACTTATACATAGACTACTGTAGAACAGGGTTTGTTACAGTGGCAGAGCAAGGTAATTATGTAAAACTGAAACGTTTTCTGCACTGGTTCAAGTCCTCTTCCTAAGAATATGTTTATAATCAACATTCTTTCACAAATTACCCAATTTAATTCACCATAGCATTCCTCATATTAACTAAATGGAAAATCCTAGGCTATATACAAATCCAGAAAGGGCCAAAAGTCATCAGCCCCTACGGATTATTACAACCCATTGCTGAGGCATTCAAATTACTTATGAAAGAACCACTATGTCCATCAACATCATCAATTTATATATTATTGCCCCAATGCTAGCCTTAACCCTGGCTCTCACAACATGAATTCCTCTCCCATATCTTATCCACTAATTAATATAAATGTAGGCATATTATTTATATTAGCCATATCACACCTAGCCATTTATTCCATCCTCAGATCTGGATGAGCTTCAGATTCAAAATACTCACTCACCGGAGCTCTAGGGACAGCAGCACAGACAATCTCATATGAAGTAATGTAGCAGTTATTCTGTTCTCAGTCTTACTGATAAATGGATCATTTACACTTTCAACAGTAATTATTACACAAGAACACCTATGACTAATTTTCTCCTGACCCCTACCCAGAAGTTGATTATCTCCGCAGTAGCAGAAATCCAATGAAGCCTCACTTGATTTAACAGAAGTAGAATCAAAACCTGTATATGTCTTCAATGTAGAAAATGTAGCAGGCCCATTCACCCCGTCCTTCCTAGAGAATATGTCAATTTCCCTATAATCAACATTTCCACAACAATCTATTTTTAGGAGCATTCGACAATCCCTAGGTGCCAGAATTATATACAACCCAAGTCATCATTAAAACACATCTAACAATCTCCTTTCTATGAATATGAGCATCCTACCCACAATTTTGATATGATCAACGCATACATCTCTTATAAAAAGTTTTTTTTACTACTAACATTAACCCTATGTATATGAGAGTTTTCACTACTTGTCATCATACCAGGCAACCCACCACAAACTTAAGAAATGTGTCTGACAAAAGAGTTACTTTGATAGAGTAAATCATAGAGGTTTCAATGCTCTTATTCCTGGAATTGAATTCTTTCTAAGAATTTTACATTCTCCATGCTACCACATTACACCACATGCTATATAGTAAGGTTCTCTAAGTAAGCTTCAGACCCATACCCTCAAAATGTTTTTGTATATCCTTCCTGTGCTAATAAACTCTCATTGTTTTTACTATCATTCTACTGACCATTTTCTCAGGAAATATAATTGTATAACAAGCTCACACTGGTTAATGGTATCCCCATTCTAATAAAAAACATGAACCCATAAGCTACAGAAGCATCCAACAAATATTTCCTAAAACAATCCACCACATCAATACTACTTATAATGGCTATTATCATTAATCTAATATACTCTGGTCAAAGAACACAATGAATAACAAAAATCTTTAATCCAGCAGCATCCACCCTCATGACAATCGCCCTTGTCACAAAAGTAGGACTTTCCCCACTTCACTTCTGAGTGCCTGAAGTCACACAAGGCATCCCATGAACAGCAAACCTGATGCTATCAACATGACAAAATTGCACCCCATCAGTTTTATGCCACATGTCACCATCCATCAACCTAAATATACTATTAACCATAGTGATATTATAAATCATAGCGATGTTATAAGCTGGAGGCTGAGGCAGACTTTGCCATACTCACCTGGAAAATATTACACCCTCCTCATCAATTGCCCATATAGGATGAATAACAGCTAGTATAATGTATATTCAGTTTATAACAATCCTAAACATACTAATTTATATCATAACAACACTATCTTCTTATTTATGTCCAGATCATGTACTACAAGAGTATCATTATCACACACATGAGATAAAACACCTCCCATCACAATCCTTTTCCTCACCATTATAGTATCATTAGGACATCGCCCATCACTATCAGGGTTTTTACCCAAATGAATAATTATCCAAGAGATAACAAAAATGACAACATCATTCTACCAACACTAATAGCCATCATAGCAGTCCTCAGTGTGTATTTCTACTTGCAGCTAACATACTCCACATCACTAACTATATTCCCTTCATTAAACAACACAAACACAAAACAATTTGAACATACAAAGAAATAACCTTCCTATCATTACCAATCATAATACCCACACGATTACTACACACAACACCCATTCTATCGGTGCTGGACTAGGAATTTAGGTTAGTTCAGACCAAGAGCTTTCAAAACCCTAAACAAGTAAAATTTACTTAATTCCTAAAAATAAGGATTGCAAGACTTTATTCTACATCAATTGAATGTAAAGCAAACACTGTATTTAAGCCAAATCTTTACGAGATTGATGAGTTTTAACCCCAGGAAACTTTAGTTAACAGGTAAATCCTCTAGTCAACTGGCTTCAGTCTACTTCTCCTTCATGTGAGAAAGAAAAAAAGAAAAAAAAAAAGGCAGGAAAATCACCGGCAGAATTGAAGCTGCTTCTCTGAAGTTACAATTCAATTTGTTGATTCAGCACAGGGTTTGCCAGAAAGAGGGCTCAATCTCTGTCTTTAGATTTACAGTCTAATGCTAACTCAGTCATTTTACCTCTGTTCATACACTGCTGATTATTTTCAACAAATCACAAAGATATCGGCATTTTATATTTACTATTTGGTGCTTGAGCTGGAGTAGCAGGCAGCACCTTAAGTATATTAATCCAGGCTGAGCTATGCTGACCTGGAGCGCTACTTGGAGATGCCCAAATCTGTAAGGTAGTCATAACAGTCCCTGCACTTGTAATAATTTTCTTTATAGTTGTACCCATTATGATTGCAGGGTTTGAAAACTGACTTGGGCCACTAATAACTCGGACACCTGAAGTAGCATTTCCCCAAATAAATCATATAAACTTTTGACTACGTCCCCCATCATTCTTACTCCTACTCATATCACCAGTAGTAGAAGCTGGTTCTGGTACCAGTGGAACCGTGTATTCAGCTCTAGCCTGCAATCTGGCCCATGCAGGAGCCTCTGTCGACCTAACTGTTTTCTCCTTACATTTAGCAGGTGTCTCTTCAATTCTTGGTATTATTACTTTTATTACTATAGTCTTTAATACAAAACCAGCAGTCATATCCCAATACCAAACACCACTATTTGTTTAATCTTCCCCAACTATAGCCATATTACTATAATTACCAATCTCAGTCCGAGCAGCCAGAATTGCCATACTGTTAAGAGATAGAAATCTAAACACTACTTCCTTTGACCCTGCAGGAGGAGACCGAATCCTACACCAACACCTATTTTGATTCTTTGCTCCCCCTGAAGTCTGTATTCATGGCCTACCAGGGTTTGTTATAAACTCACATATCATTACATACTATTTAGGACAAAAAGTGCCTTTCAGCTATTTGGGAATAGTATGAGTCATGTCCACTGGCTTTTTAGGATTTCTCTTGTGGGCCCATCATATGTTTACCATAGGGATAGCTGTCGACTCAGGAGCATACTTTGCATCAGCTACCGTAATTACTTCTATCCCTACAGGAGTAAAAGTATCTAGCTGATAAGCAACTCTTTATTTAATTTTTCTTTTTCTTTTCTTTTTTTTTTTGGCTGCGTTGGGTCTTGTTTGCTGCACGTGGGCTTTCTCTGGTTGCGGTGAGCGGCAGCTACTCTTCGTTGCGGTGCGCGGCCTTTTCATTGCGGTGGCTTCTCTTGTTGCAGAGCACGGCCTCTAGGCGCGTGGGCTTCAGTAGTTGTGGCTTGCGGGCTCTAGAGGGCAGGCTCAGTAGTTGTGGCGCACGGGCTTTTTGCTCCGCGGCATGTGGAATCTTCCCAGACGAGGGCTCGAACCCGTGTCCCCTGCATTGGCAGGCGAATTCTTAACCACTGTGCCATCAGGGAAGTTCCTGGTTAGCAACTGTTCACGGAGGTAGTATTATATGACCTCCCACTATATTATGAGTTTTAGGCTTTAGTTTTTCTTTTTACAATAGGTGGTTTGACAGGAATCATCTTAGCCAACTCATCCCCAGACATTGTCCTCCAGGATACATACTATGTAGTAGCACACTTCCATGACCTAATGTCCATGGGAGCAGTCTTCACTATTATAGGAGGCTTCCTACACTGATTCCCACTCTTCTCAGGTTACACAGCTAACTCAGCATGAGCAAAGATTCACTTCACAAGTATATCTGTAGTAGTAAATATGACTTCCTGCAGCACTTTCCTGGCCTCTCAGGGATGTCACTACGTTAGTCTGAGTACCCTGGGGCACACACAACGTGAAATATTTTGTCTTTAGGCTCATTCATCTCAGTAGCAGCAGTAATGCTAATAATCTTCATACTTTGAAAAGCATTTGCATCTAAACAAGAAGTCTTACCAGTGGAAACTGCTACTCCTAACCTAGAATGGTTACACGAATGCCCTCCACCATATCCTATGTTTCAAGAGCCTACCTATGTAAATGTAAAATAAGGAAGGACTCAAGTTCTTTTCAACCAGTTTCAAGCCAACACCATAACAATTATATCTTTCTCAATCAATGAGATAAAAGTAAAAAGTGATGTAGCTTTGTCAAAGTTAAATCATAGGCTAAAATCCTGTATATCACTAAGGCATATCCATTTCATCTAGGCTCTCAAGATACAACATCACCGATTATGGAAGAACTTTTACATTTTCATCATCACACATTAATAGTGATTTTTAAAATAAGTTCTCTAGTCCTCTATATCATTTCACTAATATTGACATCTAAACTAACTCATATGCATACAATAGATGCACAGGTAGAGAAAATGTGAACAATTTACTAGCCACTATTGTAATCTTAATTGCCCTATCATCATTGTGAATCCTTTACATGATACATGAAATCAATAACTCTTCCCAAACCATAAAAAACTATGGGTCAGTAATGATACTGAAGCTACAAATACACAGATTATGAAGATTTAAATGTTGACTCCTCTGTAATCCTCACATCAGAGCTAAAACCAGGAGAATAATGACTAATAGAAGTCAACAACCGAGTAGTTAGAGATAGTCATTGAATATTAGTTTCATCTGAAATTGTTGTACACTCCTGTGTTGTTCCTTCTCAGGCCTAAAAAGAGCTGCTATCCCAGGACGCCTAACTTAAAGAATCCTAATACCAACAGGACCAGGCCTATGTTGTGGACAAGAGAGCTCGTTTTCCTGAGTTCAAAGACAGGACAGAGGGATATGGCTGAGATATGGGGTGAATCTGGAGCCCATGGAGATGCACTCTCCAAGCTCCAGGATAGGAATGGGGCCTCTAGGGTCCCAGGCCACCCACCACACCCTGCCGAGCAGGATCTGGGCAAAATTCCCTGTCAGTGATGAGGCAGCCCTAGCGCTTGTCACGCCCCGATGTTGTGTCCTATGTGGGCCCCATGCTCTTGGGACCACACCCCACACTCTGCAGGTCCATGCTACAGGGTCCTTCCTGCCTCAGGAGTAGAGACCACACAGCAAGCAGTTCCCTCCCCAACCAGCAGGAGGAGGGGAGGAGAGCAGGGGCACCAGGGGAATCTCACTCAGACAACAACACCCCAGGGGTGCCAGCGGGGAGAGTGATGATGCAGATGAGGCACAGACCAAGAGATGGGACCAGAGGACCCAAAAGGCTGCTGGTCAGGTCCTGGCTCATCTGCACCCCGGACACCTTTGTCCCTCATACACCCCCTTCCTCATACACCCTCTCCTTAAATGCAGATTCTTCAGATGCAAACAGGCAGAGCTTCAGACTGAAAGTCAGCTCTTCCAAAATGACCCATCAGCAAACACTGCAGGATTCCACTCCAGTGGGTGCTCTGGAGTCGACAACTCAGGGACTGAAGTGGATATCGGTGCCAGGGGCAGTGGGAGGGAATGGGGAGTGAGACTTTCATGGTTGTGGAATTTTGGTTTTGCAAGATGAAAAGTTCTAGGGATGGTGGTGATGGCTCCACGAGAAAGTGAATATATCTGATGCCTCAGAAACGTGCACTTAAAATGGCGATGATGGTAAAGGGTATGTGATGTGTGTTTTATTTCACTTAAAATAAATTCTTAAAATAATGTCTTGTTAATTGAGATTCCATTTCGACTCCCCTTCATCACAAATGTCGGAGGCCCAGACACAGTCCCCTACCTTAGGGGCCATCACGGTACCCTCACAGAGTACGTGGGAGACCATTCTTAGGGGGGGCTAGTCTGTGCTCACCTGACCTCTGTCAGGGGGACCCAGGCAGCGGTGACCCCCATAGATGAGACATATGATATGCTATGATATTAATATGATACCACCAAGTGTTGTCACTCACCAGAACACAGAGCAGCAACCCACTCAAACATACCTGACCTCATATGATTGTGACAAGATTAAAAGAAGAAAAGGAACCACAGGTTAATCAGGGCAACACCCTTAATGCAGAGGTTGGAAACCTCAAAGGGGACAGGACACTGCAGGCAAAGAGCGCATATGCGGTCTCCCCGTACATGTGATCCTGACCCATGCAGGTGTGGTGAGACCCACACAGTCCCCGCATCCTATACCTGGGGTCACACATCCACACCCACCAGGGTGACCCACCTCCCCAGACCCTGCACCTAAAGTCACACGTTCTCTCTCACCAGGTGACCCCTCCTCCTCAGACCCCTCCACCTGGGTCACATGTCCACAGTCCCAGGGTGACCTCACCTCCCCAGACCCTGCACCTGGGATCACACGTCCCCTTGGTCAGGACACCATGGCTCTGCAGGGGGCTCCCCTAATGTGGAAACAAGCTGGGTCCCTGGGATCTCCTGGGATGGGAAAAAGTGTTAGGTGGGTCTCCTCTCCCCACACTTGTCCCAGAGGAGTCCTCCACTTCTCACTTTGGTTCTGTGTGATTTTAACTGTTTTTAAAGCTTTCATGCTAGAGTTGAACACACGACCTTGGTGCTGGCAGGCTCAGTCCTTTCTCGTCTCACTTACATGTTAAGAAAACTCTCACAGGACAGCAGGGCTGAAAGCCGAGGGGCAGCTCTGGACTCTGCTGAGTAGGGACGGTAGACTGGAAGGAGATCTCAGCAGCAGCCTCACCTGTTACCCATCGGCCTTTTGCCCGACCTGCGTGCCCTGCAATCAATTCACCAGCTAAACCTGCCTCCCTACGCACCATGCACGTGCTGGTAAATTGGAATTATTGCCAGGTAGCCCCCCTGAGGATTCTCCACGAGCCCCAGGGAAGGTGAACCTTGCAGGGATTAAGACTAAGGCCCCGACCATAGCACTGACCTTTGGGAGGACCAGGTAACCACACTCAGAAGAGAGGCTGTTACATAGACAAGCCCACCTCAGCTCCAGACCCCAGACATCTAAGCACTGACATTCAGATGCAGGCACGGAGCTTCCCAGTACTGAGGCCAGGCCAGGTCTCTACCCAGGTCCCCATAGTCCTATCGTATACAGAACATGGTCAGGTCTAAATCTTCTTACTATAGACAGCACATGGTCAGCTCTAAACATAATCAGTAGACAGGACATGCAGAGGTCTAAATCTACCGTGTAGACAGAACTTGACCATGTTTAAACTAGCTTAGGGCTGATCTCATAGGAGGTACAGGTCACACACATGGGTCTCTCATCTTTGGACACCCACATCAGGAAACTGAACAAAATCTTTGTCATTAAACATTTCAACAGGCAAAACAGAAATGTTCCCAATTTCTCTGGCCACCTGATGGTCAGGATCCACGGGTGAGTCACGAACTTCTTAGAGTGCAGCCCAGTCTGCTGCCAGGACAGACAAGAAGTGGCCTGAATCCAGCCTCCCAGGCTTCCAGAAGGAGGCGGCCACACCGGAAGCCCAGGCAGGAGAGTCCTGCATGGTCCGGGCCGGGAGATCCGGTCTGTCCATTCGGCTGGCCGATTCCGGGCGGGGCGCTCAGGGCCGCTGAGAGCCCTGCACTCAGGTCCTGCTTCCCTGCAGCGTGTGTGTGTGCGTGTGTGTGTGTGTGTGTGTGTAGAGGGGGCGGTGGCTGACGGCTCCCATGGCTCCCGTCCCGGGCACCGCGCTGTCTTCGAGGGGAGGCACGGGGAGAGGTAGCGACACAGAAGCCGTTGGAGAGGAGAACTTACAGCGGAACTCCTTGCACACTGGCTCGCCCCACCCGGGGACCCGACTGCCCATCGTGGGCCGCATGTCACCCCCCAGCCCCCCCCCCCCCGAGGGCATGGTGCCTGGTCTTTCAACAGCACAGGGTCTCACATGAAGGAGACCCAGTGGGGACTGTCACCCCCCCACACTCCTGATACTGTGTTTGGGGAGAATGAACCCCCTTGACTGGGCGATGGGACCCTGTGAGGAAAGAGGTGGCGGCCCCATCCAAGTCGGGGCCTGGCTGAGAGATGGGAACACAGGAGCCAAGTGCAGAGCCTGGAGGCCAGGCCAACAGGAGGGGCACCCCCATCCTTGGTCGGGCTCCCCAACTGTGACATTGTTGCTTTAGGGGACCTGGGGCAGGTGACTGAATGTAATGGGGGTCTAAACTGGACCCTGAATGGGGTTTAAAGAAGGTGTGAAGGATGTTACTGAGACAGTGACAGTCATTGGAAGACAGACTCAGTCAGGACATCCTGCTCCATCCATTTAAATCCCTGAGATCTGTGGCCTTTACGTGGCTACGCAGGATTGTTGGAGCAGCTGCGTGCGGATATATCTGGGGCACAATTCAGTCTGCAACCAACTTGCAAGTGGTTCCAGCAAACACACAGGTGTGCACACAGGCAGGCACAGCACACACACAAACATATGCACGTGCACAGCACAAATATATTCACACACTAGCACGTGAACACACATGCACGCATATGCCCATGCACACACTAACGTGTGCAAGGGGTTCCAGAAAACACACAGGTGTGCGCACAGGCAGGCACAGCACACACACAAACATATGCACGTGCACAGCACAAATATATTCACACACTAGCATATGAATACACATGCACGCATATGCCCATGGACACACTAACGTGTGCAAGGGGTTCCAGCAAACACACAGGTGTGCGCACAGGCAGGCACAGCACACACACAAACACATGCACGTGCACAGCACAAATATATTCACACACTAGCATATGAACACACATGCACGCATATGCCCATGGACACACTAACGTGTGCAAGTGCACATACCTATGCACATTCACAGCATATGTATGCAAACAGGCACATGCACACGCATAGCACACACACAGGGAATAAAGTGAATCCGTAAAGCATTAATTCCTGAACACAAGTGAAGCGGACATGTATTTTTCCCTTTTCTTAGCCCCGATGTTTTTAACAATAAAAAGTTTAAGAAAAAGGTTAATGGCAAATGACTTTTGATTCATAGGACTTTCTGATGTTATTCCACAAATATTATGACAGGAGAAATGAATGTAGATATTACATGTGTCCACTAATGGATGAATGGAGAAGAAAAACACGGTCCATCAATATAAGGGAATGTTATTCAGCCTAAAAAGGAAGGCAATTCTGACACAGGCTGCAGCAGGGATGAACCTTGAGGGCATTATGCTCAGTGATGTAAGCTAGACACAGAAAAACAAACAGTGCTTGATCCTCTCATACAAGACCCCTAGAGCAGTCGGAAACTTAGAGACATAAAGTAGGATGTTGAGTGCCAGAGGCTGACGGAGGGACAATGGGGAGTGAGTGTTTAATGGGGACTGTTTCAATTTTGCAAGATGAAAAAGTTTTGGAGGACGAAGGCGGTCAAGTTTTCACAACAGTGGGAATTACTTCTTGACCCTGAAATGTGCACTTAAAAATGGTTAAGACAGTAAAGTTTATGTTATGTGTATTTGACCACAATTTTTAAAACTTTTTAAAAAACAACAGGAAATAGTCCATGAATACCACAAGATGCACAACTTCACTAACAACCGAGGGATTAAAGCCATAAGAAAAATACTGTGCATACACCTACCAGAATGGCAGACATGAAAGACATAGTATCAAATATCAGCAGGATGTGGAGCAATGGAAAGCCTGGTACGCAGCGGGGGGTGCAACCACTTCTGAATCCATCGGGCCTCAGATAGCGAAGTCCGTGCACACAGACCCACAGTGCTCCTCCCAGTTGAACACAAACCCACCAGCCCTGCACCAGGACACACGGACATGGACTCTGCAGCCACAGGAGCCAAACCTGAAAGAACCTGAAGGCCATCACAAGCGGATGCAGAAATGAACCATGAACGCTCCTATGAAGGAATATTCCACAACAATGGAGTACATTTTGTTTAAAGGTAGTAAAACTATAAAAATTATTTTTTAAAAAAAACTATATTCACAAGATGAAAGATTGTATAATTCTGGCACCTATGGATTGTCAAATGCTCCTAAAAATAGATTATGGTGGAAATGTTTATTATAGGGAAATTGACATATTCTCTAGGAAGGACAGGGTGAATGGGCCTGCTACATTTTCTACATTGAAGACATATACAGGTTTTGATTCTACTTCTGTTAAATCAAGTGGGGCTTCATTGGATTTCTGCTACTGCGGAGATAATCAACTTCTGGGTAGGGGTCAGGAGAAAATTAGTCATAGGTGTTCTTGTGTAATAATTACTGTTGAAAGTGTAAATGATCCATTTATCAGTAAGACTGAGAATAGAATAACTGCTACATTACTTCATATGAGATTGTCTGTGCTGCTGTCCCTAGAGCTCCGGTGAGTGAGTATTTTGAATCTGAAGCTCATCCAGATCTGAGGATGGAATAAATGGCTAGGTGTGATATGGCTAATATAAATAATATGCCTACATTTATATTAATTAGTGGATAAGATATGGGAGAGGAATTCATGTTGTGAGAGCCAGGGTTAAGGCTAGCATTGGGGCAATAATATATAAATTGATGATGTTGATGGACATAGTGGTTCTTTCATAAGTAATTTGAATGCCTCAGCAATGGGTTGTAATAATCCGTAGGGGCTGATGACTTTTGGCCCTTTCTGGATTTGTATATAGCCTAGGATTTTCCATTTAGTTAATATGAGGAATGCAATGGTGAATTAAATTGGGTAATTTGTGAAAGAATGTTGATTATAAACATATTCTTAGGAAGAGGACTTGAACCAGTGCAGATAAAGGTTTCAGTTTTACATAATTACCGGGCTCTGCCACCGTAGCAAACCCTGTTCTACACTGGGTATGTATAAATTAATTGAATGTAGATTATATCATCATTTAGTTTGAAGACATTTTGTAAAGTAAGCCGAATTGCTCTTGTCCTTTCATACTGGAAGAAATCTGCAATAGACAGAAACCAACCAGAATGACTCCAGTCTGAACTCAGATCACGTGAGACTTTAATCGTTGAACTAACAGACAATTAATAGCAGTTATACCATTGAAATGTCGTGATCCAGCATCAAGGTCATAAACCATATTGCCGATATGAACTCCAGAATACAATTACACTGTTATCCCTAGTAAAACTTGTTCCGTTGATCAGTGTTTTAGATGAACAGGTGATAAAGCATTTTGACTAGCTGGTCTAAATTTTAATCACTCAGAGGTGGTTTTATTCTCCAAAAAATAAATGGCGCATGGGCCCAAGGCACACCGGCTTCAGTACTTGTGGTGCACAGGCTCAGTAGTTGTGGCCCACTGGCTTAGTTGCTCCATGGCACATGGGATCTTCCCGAACCGGGGATCAAACTGGGTCCCCTGCATTGGCAGGCGAATTCTTAACCACTGCATCACTAGGGAAGTCCCAGAATCGCAGTCTCCCTTTTAATATACCTTAAGCCCAAAGAATCCATGGAAAATTATTACAGAAAATAAAACAATAAAATATTGTAAGGACTATAACAGAAGCATATAGTACACAGTTCATATAGACACATCCCAAGCAGTTACAAAGTATATTAAAAGGGAGGCTTCAATTTTAAAAGAATAAGAAAAATTATACCCACAAACTCCCAATCTTTCCTGAAACGTTGCAATCTGAAACCCTATTGCAGGAAGCAGAAGATTCCAGGAGACATTCTACAAATGAAGGACTCTAAACCCTGTGGTTGGATAAGGAATTCTGGAAGGAAGGTATCCTCACCCAAGGAGAGCAGGTTCCTATACTTCTCTAACATCACATCCCTGTACAATTCCCATTGATCTTGGTCCAGGCATTCTCACTGCTCTTGAGAGAAATCTATGGCCACATCCGGGAATGTCAGCAGTCCCTGAAATTAAAAGTACACATGCCATGTGGCCACGGGAAGAGTTCATAATGTGACCCAAGAAGAAAACAGCAAGTTAAGAGAACTGGTTTTAATTTAGAAGACTGTCTTCAATTATCCACTAATATATATATATATATATATATATATATATAATTTTTTTTTTTACAAAGTAACTTTCTCTACCTTATTTCTAACTACAAGAAAAGAGTATGGCATGTGATCCACAAAACCAGTATAGAGACTATACTTGTCTGGAAAAGAAATGATAAAATGATGGTTTCAACACAGGCATATGCATTTTTGAGTGTTTTATTTATATCAAACTGGATAAAATGTGTGTATTTCTCAGACAGAAAAGACATGTCGAGGTAGAAATGTACCTTTCAACTATTCATGGGTACACAAGTACACTGGGGAGATGGTAAAAGTGCAGATTGTGATTCAGTAGGTCCGGTGGGCCTGAGTTCTACTTTTTTAACAAGCTCATTTTTAACTAGTGATGCCACAGTCTCTGATTCATTAACCACAAGTGTGAATAGCAGAGACATAATTAGAAAGGTAAAAATTCATATTTAATTTTGAACTTAAAGTGTTTTATGGATTTTACACCTTTAATAGAATAGTAAGCACAGCAGCAACAATCATTTGTGAATATTTACTATAGACCGTGTATCTTTCTAACTTTTTTGTGTAGGATTCCAGGAAAAAGGCCAGTGCTGCGGCCACAGTGGGCGTGGTCCCCAGGCCGGGCCGCCCCTCCAGGACCCCCGACGGGGCCCTGGGCTCCTGGCGGCTCCTCCCCCCGCGCCCCCCCCGCCCCCGCCTCCTTCCCGGAAGGCCTCGGGGCAGAGTGGTCCCACCCCCTGCGCCCAGAGCGGAGCCCGCGTTTCCGCAGAGCTGGGACTCCCGGCTCGGGGTCTCTTTCCTCCGCCGTCACGGAACTGCCCCGGAGCCCGAGGGGAGGGCGGCCTCACTGAGGCTGCCGGCTCCGGAGGGGCCCCGGCGGCCGAAGCCACGACAGTCGTGGGGACGGCGGGCCGGGTAAGTGGGCCTGGTCCTGTGCCCGGGCGGCAGCGCAAGACCAGCTTCTGAGGGGCAGGGGTTCGCTGCCACCCGCCGCTGCTGTGCCGAAAGAGCGGCCCCCAGCGTCTGGTCCCGGGGAACTTCGGTCCCTCCTCTCGCCCCTGCCCTCGGCCTGGCTCGCGGGGCCTGGTGGGCGTGGGGTGGGGGTCGGTCTGAGCGTCCTGAGGGGAAACGGGGCAAGGGAGGCGCAGGGTCCGGCTGCAGCCTCAGCGCCCCTCCTCCCGACTGCAGGGAAAGCGGCTGAAAACTCCTCCCGAGGCGCGCAGGCCCCTTGTTCAGCCGAGTCTCTCTACGCTTCCTCCTCCCTCAGCTAAAGTACCGGGGGGGGGGGGGAGGGGACAGGGCAGGGCAATGGCGCAGGTAATGGGGAACATCAAAAGGTGATTGGTAACTAAGGAAAACCAGCTCTCCCAAGGTGAGGAATGGAGCTCTTTTCTTTGTATGGGAAGATGCAAGAGTCTGGGCTCACTGAAATCCTTCCTTTGATATGCACCTCAGCTCTCTGGGGCCAGCATTCTGTATTTGCATATCCTGAGTGCCTCAGGGCCTGCCAGCTCACTTTGGAGGGCTGCAAGTGCTGATGACTGTGACACCCTTTTTTTACTGATATGGCAAGAAATATTCCATTTCTCACAGGCTTGAGGGGCAGACAGTGAAAAAGAGTCGGAGAATCTCACTCGGCATGTACTTTGGTTTACTTTGGTTTACGTATAGATAATATTTATACTTAACTGTGCTAATAGAGGTTCTCAAGTCCAATCAACTTGTACTACTGCCCTCTATGTATCAATTTCATCAATATCATAAGATAAATGCCTATAGAATTGACTTAATCCATTTAAATAGGATAATGATTTTTAAAGGAAACAGAATAGAAATATAACAACAAAACCTTTACCACTAAAGGCTGGGTGTGGAACAACCTAAATAAATGTTCCATTGTTAAAATATTGAAAGATGTATTCAATAGAAATATCAACAAAAATGACAAATAATAAGGGCAGCAGAATGTTGAAATGTTCTACCTTTATCATTCAAGTGGCAGAAAATCATTTATTAGTAGGCACTGGGGGCAGAAGATGCCTGATTTTATATCTTTGTCATATTTGTGCAGTTGTTTCAACAAGTAACTTAAAGACAAAATGGAAAAATAAGGTTTGTGCCTGAGATCATGTTGATGTGAAACCAGGGATGGCCACCTTGTGCCAGGTGAATTAAGTTTACCTGGTAGGTAGACCGCAGGGCTCCTGGGAAGCAAGGGTTGGAATTTTTCTGCTGGGTGCCCCTTAGGTTCTGTGACTTGACTGACTGTGAGTCATGTTTCGGGAAAGACCTGATCACAGGAAAAGGGTAGGAATAGAGTGATTTGGGGAGCAGCTAACAACATTCATCACAGCTCACGGCCTGAATGAATTTTAACGAAACAGGAAAACAAATGCTTCTTATGGAATCAGAGAATGTGAGGGCTGGACAATCCCAGAAAACCAGGAACACTCATCCCATTTTCCAGATGAGAAAACAGAGGTCCAGCAAGGTGAAATCCCTCACCCAAGATGCACCCGTCTCTCCTCCCCACTACATGGTTCATGAAAGCAGGACTCTTCCTGTCTTGATCACTGCTGAACCCCAAAAAGGGCCAGGAATCTAGCAGCTGCTGCAAAAATTTTGGTTGACTGTAGGAACAAGGCTATTTCTTTCTTTCTCACTCTTATTCAGGATTGTGCCAAGAACTCCCTAGGTTGCAATGTAATTCGATAAATGTAAATATTAATTGAGTTTTGTTGTGATGAGGACTTAGGCTTTGAAGGTAACAGACTTGGTTCAGATCTTGGTTCTGCCACTCAATAGCTGTTTGGCTTTGGGAAAATTACTAAACCTCTCCGAGATTATTTGCTCCTTTGTAAAGTGGGGATAAATCTATCTGAGCCAGCAGAGCACCTGCATGAGAGATGTGCACTAAATATTGGTCTTTCTCACTCTCCTACGCCATCTCTCTGTTATTCCCAGAGAAGTTGTACAGAAGGATATAGTACTTTTTAAAAATAGTTAACTAATTAATTAATTAATTTGTTTTTGGCTGAGGCTTTCTCTAGTTGCGGCAAGCTGGGGTTACTCTTTGTTGCAGTGCGCGGGCTTCTCATTGCGGTGGCTTCTCTTGCTGCGCTTGTTGTGGAGCACCGGCTCTAGGCACGTGGGCTTCAGTAGTTGTGGCCTGCAGGCTCAGTAGTTGTGGCGCATGGGCTTAGCTGCTCCACGGCATGTGGGATCTTCCCTGACCAGGGCTCGAACCCATGTCCCCTGCCTTGGCAGGCAGATTCTTAACCACTGCGCCACCAGGGAAGTCTGATATAGTACTTTTTAAAGAGGGGTTTTAATTTATTTCAGATTGTGTACATTTTTCTTGTAGAAAAGCTTATTACACTATAGAAACATAAACATGCAAAACCACTCCAAATGCAGTATTGTACGTGTTAGATATTAACAGTCACATTTTATAAGTAATTGGGCAAATGCCAAAGCACTAGGTACTGGGGAGTAAGAAGACTCAAATCTGGGGTGCCCCCCACCCCAATTTCAAGAGCAGGGTGTGTTTTTCAAATCCATGTTTCATCTGGTCTTTGTTTCTCATCCATCCTCTGTGTCTGCCTTTCTCAAGAAGGCTCAGATCCTCCGCTTTCACACCCTCCCGGCTGGCTGTGCCCCAGCTCCCGCCCTGGAACCTCTGCATGCCTGGGTGTGCCTGCTCCCCCTGTGCATCACCAGCTTTGCCAGGGAGCTGCTGTATCGTGCACTGCTTGCTGTACTCAGAGTACCTGGACCCTTCTGGTACATGAAGTGCACCCTCATCACCATGTGTGCACGCCCATCCCCTTACCTTATATCCTGCCTCTAAGCCAGGCTTGGGGGTGACTACAGTGTGCATTCAGCTGTGTGAGGTGCTGGGATCAAAGTGAAGTTCCCAACTTTTGAAGTTGCAGGCTTGAGGGGCACACAGTGATTTAAAGTCGGGTCACCTGACTTAAAGGGGGGACTGATTGATTTAAAGCCAAGGCAGCTGACTTAAAGCCTGCGTCCCTCAGCTGCAGGACGAGACCAACTTTGGCGGTGCACGGGTTCGCTCCAAGCCAGCACTGCTGTTCAGGAAGAGCTTCCAGTAGCGCCTTAGTGCAGGGGGACTTGGTCCCTGGTCTTGCCCCTGCCCTCAGAGGGGGGCCACCTGCTCTTCTGGAGAATCAGGGATGGGGAAGTGCAGAGTCCCGGCTGGAGTTGCGGCATCCCTTGTCTGAATAATGTAGAAAGGCTGATTTTTATGCTTTAAAAGATTTTACATCACAAAGAAACTAGAAGTGGCTAACAGAACTTATTCAAATCAATTTTACATAGAGACTTTGATATTAAATTTGTATACTAAAATGGGTTTATCCAAATTTTCTCTTTCTTTTTGAGTGAATATTTGTAACGTATTTTTGTAGATAATAATTTATCCTAGATATACAAAATTGTGAGAATGGGTACCATTTTTTACCACTTAAATGATTTCTTTTAAATGAATAGATTGTACACTTTAAATGCCAATGTTGTGTCTTACATGTTGTGTTTTAATTCCTTGATTTCCAAAACTTATGTTTATTTAATTGATTTCTATCTAATAATCGGTGTCTCCCCTTTACTGTTTCTTACTTTATATTTTATTGATCTATAGTTAATTTACATTATTATATTAGTTTCAGAGGTACAACAGTGATTCATAAATGTTTAGGTTCTTCTCCATTTATAGTTATTATAAAAGAGTGGCTATATTCCCCATGCTATACAGTACACCACTGTAGATTATTGATTTCATACATAGTGGATTGTACCTCAAAATCTCCTACTACTGTTTTGCTCTCCACCCTATCTCTCCCTGCTGGTAACCACTAGTCTGTTCTTTAATCTGTGAGTCTGTTTTGTTGTTGTTGTTGTATTCGATTTTTCAGATGCCACGTGTAAGTGATAACATACCATGCTTGTTTTCTCATAACATACCATGCTTGTTATCTCTGCAGCTTATTTTACTAAACATAATACCCTCCAAGTCCATCCATGTTCTTGCAAATGGCAAAATTTCATTTTTTGCTGAAGTCATCATCAAAAATCTTTTTTATCCACTAACCTATTGATGAACACTTAGTTTGACTCTATATCTTGGCTATGGCAAATAACACTGTTATGAACATTGGGGTGCAGTTACTTTTTTTGCAATAGTGTTTTTGTTTTCTTCTGATATACCCAAGAGTGAAATTGCTGGATATTATGGTAGTTCTATTTTTAGTTTTTTGTGGAACCTCCATTCTGCTTTCCACAGTAGCTGCACTACTTCACATTCACATCAAGAGTGTACAAGAGTTTCCCTTTCTCCACATCCTCACTAACCTTTATTATTTGTGATCTTTTTGATGACAGCCATTCTGACAAGACTGAGGTGATATATCTCATAGTTTTGATTTGCATTTTACTGCCAATTAACTATGTTTAGCATCTTTGTGAGTTCCGGCTGTCTATCTGTATTTTTTCCTTGGAAAAATGTCTATTTAGGTCTTCTCATTTTTTTAAAAAAAAGATTTTGGGTGTTTTTTTGGTATTGAGTTGTATGTGCTGTTTCTGTAGTTTAGCTATGAACCCTTGCTTAGTCATCTTTTTGGTGTTAACCTCTTATCATGTGCAAATATTTTCTCTCCTTCAGCAGGTTGTCTTTTCATTTTGTCTTTGGTTTCCTTTGCTGCGCAAAATCTTTTAAGTTTAGTGAAGTCCCATTTGTTTATTTTTGCTTTTGTTTCATTTGCCTTAGTAGACTGAACCTAAAACTGTTGCTATCATTTATGTTGAAGAATGTTCTATATTTTCCTCTAGGGGTTTTATGGTTTCTGGTCCTACATTTAGGTGTTTATTCAGTTTTGCATTTATTTTATATATGGTGTGCTAAAATACTCTAATTTTATTCTTTCCCATATAGCTGACCAGTTTTCCTAGTACCACTTATTGAAGAGACAGTTTTTTCTCCATATTGTATTCCTCATCTCTGTTTTGTTGTTCTTTAATGGTCTAACTCTTTTTTAAAAACTTCTAACTTCTTGCTCTGGTCATCCATTCTTCTCCTGAGTTCTTTGATCATCTTTACAGTCATTACCTTGAACTCTTTCTTGAGTAGATTGGCTATCTCCACTTCACTTAGATCTTCTGAATTCTTATCTTGTTCCTTCATTTGGATCGTGTTTCTGTGTCACCTCATTTTTCTTAACTTGCTGTTTTTATTGCTATGTGTGTAGTAGGTTCGTTACATTTCCTGACCTTGGAGAAGTGGCCTTTTGTAGAAGAGGTCCTATGTGTCCCAGCAGCCCACTGTCCCCTGGTCACTAGAACTATATGTTCTAGGTGTACCCCCTATGTGGGCTGCTTGGGTTCTTCTGCTGTGGTGGGCTGACTACTGTGGGTGGTCTGGTAAGCTTGGCTGCCCCCAGACTGCTTGTTTGCCAGGGTCTGCCTTGTGTGGAGGATGTCTGTGCTGCTTGGTGAGACTAAATCATAAGGCAGCTGGCTGCACAACTCTGGGGGACACCAAATCTAGTGCTGGTTCACTTATGGGTAGAACTGCAGTCCAGGTGATATCAGGGCTAGTGCCCAGTCACTGGTCCTGGGGCTATATTGGCTACTGGGAGGAAGAGACAGGTCCTGAGTTCTGGCTGCAGGGCCCAGGAGTCACAGAGTTGGTGTTGGATCACTGTTCCTGACACAGCTATCTGCAGGGTCTGGGGTATCCCTAATCTTGTGTTGGCATTCTGATGGGCAGGGTCAGGTCCCAGCTGAGTCCATGGCTGCTTCTGGCCTGCAAGTGAGTGTTCTGGTCACACAGGCTGCTGGGCTGTGGTATTCCTGGAGCTGGTGTGTGCCTGTTGGTGTATGAGGCTGATCCCAATGCTCGAGCAGGTTTGCTGTTGGGTAGGTCCAAGCTCCATCCAGTCCCTGTGCAGTTATCACCTGCCGATGGTGAGGCTGACTCCAAGGCCCGAGTAGGCTCACGTGTCAGAGGGGCCAGGGACTCTGGGGCTGGTGCCTGTCCACTGAGGTGTGGAGGCTGGTCCTGGGGCTTTTGGTGGCTGGGCCCATGTCCAGGGGCAGCTGTGCATTGAGAGGGTCTGAAGGCAGCCTGTTTGCTGGTGGGTGGGGCTATGCCCCTGCTCAGTTAGTTGTTTGGCCTGCAGCATCCTAGTACTTGTGTCTATAGTCTGGTGGAAATGGGTAGGGCTAGGTCCTGAGGCTAAAGAGATAGAGGGAGGATTCTGAAATTATGCTTGCTGGTACCAGTGTCCACGAGGTAGAAGGAGCTCCCCCAAATGGCTGCTGCCAGTGTCTATGTCCCTGAGGCTGTGCTGTAGTTGCCTGTTGCCTCTCTGGGAGACTCTCCAAGATCAGGAGGTAGGTGTGACCCGGGATCCTTTCAAATGACTGCTTCTGTTCTGACTCTCGGATCATGTGGGATTTTGTGAGCATCTTTTAAGAGTGGAGTCTCTATTTCCCACAACCCTCTGGCTCTCTGGAAAATAAGCACTACTGGTCTTCAAAGCCCAACTTTCTAGGGACTCTTCTTTCCAGCACAGGATCTCTGGGCTTGGGAGCCTGATGTTGGCTTCATACCCCTTGCTACCTGGGAGCACCTCTGAAATTGTAATTATTCTCCCATTTGTGGGCCACCCACCTGGTGGTATGGGTCTTGACTCTATTGAGATTTTGCCCTTCCTTTCTGTCTTGTCGAGGTGCCTTCCTTATGTCTTTAGGCGTAAAACATCTTTTATGGTAGGTCCCAGCCTTTTTCATCAATTGCTGTTCTGTAAACTGTTGTGACTTTGGTGTGCCCATGAGAGGCATCAAGCTCTGGGTCTTTGAATGCTACCATTTTGGACAATATGTCCACTTCATTCTTAAATCATATTATTTAAGTTTTCTTAGTATCTTATTTGATTAGCGACAGTTTGAAATTTATTATCACTCATGTCTACTTCGCCTGTTTAAAGAAATTGAATAGTGCATTCATTCAGTTTGAAATGAAGGTAGTGACCTGTGAATTTCCATACCTCAAAAATCAAGGGTAGGACAAAAGCCTTTTCTACCTGTGTTAACCTCAAACTCTGCACCCCACCCCAGCCTGGGGATTAACCTCTTGCACCCATGCTCACTTTCTGTTTTTGGACCGTTAACCATCATTGCATCTGTATGTGTGTTGACAAAGTGAACTCTAGTCTTTCCAGTTTTTGAGTTTTGTTTTTTGGTTTAGGGAACAGTCTTACTATCAATGTACATTTACTGGTCTGCTGAAGTTCATATATAAACCTGTCAAGCACATTATCAGAATTGGAATTGCTTGTATATACACTTTGATAAATTTTAGAGACAATGGTAGAACAGAAGTAAATTGTATTTCAAATCCCACAACATTTTCACACCATGAAAACCCTTCCCTTTTTAATATATTTGTGTGTAGTTTATCTTTATGCCCATACTATATTTCCCAGAGATGGCTAAGTGTTATGTTTCTTGCTAGCACATTTACCGTGTTGTTCAAAGTCAGGCGTTTACTGGTTTTAGCATGATCTTATTTCCATGAACTTGCAAATACAAGATCTTCTCTCACAGTCTTTTACTCCCTGTTGTTTTATATTGCCGTCCTAATTCTCAGTCCTGGTCTTCCTTTATGTTCTTCATCAACCTGGATAGGTTATACTATTTTCTCCCTTATTCAAAACCAATAGAATAGAATAGAACACCCAGAAGTAAACCCTGATATATGGCCAAATGATTTTTGTCAAGTTGCCAAGACTTTTCCAAGTAGAAAGGATAGTATTTTCAACAAATGGTGCTGAGAAGTCATGTTGTCAACATGCAAAAGTAGGAAGATGGACCCTTACCTAACATCATATGCAAAAATTAATGAAAACGTATCAAGAAACTAAATATAAGACCTAATAAAATAAAAAGTCTTAGAAGAAGACACAGGACAAGAGCTTCACGACATTGGATTTGGCAGTGTTTTCCTCAATATGAAACAAAGGAACAACAAAGGTACAGCTAACAAAACTAACAATTTGCAGTACATAATTTTAAAAAAAAATGTGTATGAAAGAAATGTAAACAGAATAAAATGGCAACCCACAAGATGGGAGAAAATATTTGAAAACCATGTATCTGACAAGAGATTTCTATTCAGAATATACAGAGAACTCCTACACTTCAAGAAAAAGCAAACACCCTGATTCAAAAATGGATGAAAGACTTGAATAGATGGTTCTTCAAAAAGATGTACAAATGACTAAGCACTTGAATAGATGCTCCGTATCACTAAATGCATGTTTATATATTTGTGTGCATGCATACACACACAAGCACACACACACATACACAAGCAGAAAACAAGTATTGGTGAGGATGTGAGGGAGTTGGAACCATTGTGCTATGTCAGAGGGAATGTAGAATGATACAGCTGCTTTGCAAAAGAGTATGGCAATTTTTCAGATATTGAAAAATAGAATTATTACATGATCCAGGAATTTTACTATGAGGTATACCCAAAGGAATTGAAATCAGGGTCTTAAAGAAATATTTGTACTCCAGTGCTTAGAGCAGTAATAATCACAGTAGCTAAAATATGAAAGCAACCTAAGTGTTCATCCACTAGTTCCTGGATAAGCAAAGTGTGGTATACCGATATAATACAATATTATTCAGTCTTAAGAAGGAAAAGATGTAAGAATATGCTACAACATGGATGAATCTTGAGGAAATTTAGCTACCAAAAATGCCATTTTGGTGACTTTTAGTGAGTCATAACAATACAACTACTTATTTCAATTATATGGGGTACTTAGTGTAGTCAAAACCATAGAAATTAGGAGGGTAATGATGTTTTTCAGGTGGTTATGGAACAAAAAGGAAAGTTATGTTTAAAGGATACAGAGTTACAGTTTTAAAACATAGAAAAGAATTAGAAAGATAAATGGTGATGTTGATCGCCCAATAATATGAATGTATTTAATATCACTGAACGGTGCACTTTATAGTAATTAACATGTTATATTTTATGTTATTTGATTTTACCAACATACAAAATTGGGAAAGAATGTAATATCAGGAAAGGGAGTGGACCTGGGATAGAGCAGAGAGTAATCAGAAGGGTGAGACACTGCATATGTTGAAGAAGAAGAGCTGAGAGTCTTCATTGGCCAGAAGAGACTTTATAAAAAAAAATTACTCTGAGGGTGTATTAAATAGATATCTATGTGTACACTGCTATCTCCCATGGGTTATCTTAAAGAGTCTTTAATAAAGTCCATAAGGCTTGCTGAGGCTTTTTTAAAAACTGAATTCCCTAGGAGATAATTAGAGGGTGGTACTTAAGTCTATGTCTAGGTTGACAGATTTTGCAGGGAAGACGAACTTGAGAACAGTGAAGGTCCTGAGAGTGTAAGTACATGGAAATTAGAAAAAAAATAATAAAGGGAATTAGGAAAACTTTGGACTTCGAAGGTCATGTGTTAGTGAGTCAGACCTGAGGTTTCTAAGCAGTTATATACACAGTTGCTATTTGGATTACTTGTTGATAAAGATAAGTGGAAAAACTAGAGTCGTTTCCAAGTGTAGGTAAGATATAATGAGAGGATGGAGGTGGAAAGTAGGGAGGCCCAGAGAGAAGTAGGAAGGTCATATTGGGCCAAGATGGTGGTAATATCCAGCAGAACAGATGGCAGGACAGACTTTGGATTCATCTCTTTTATTTCGGCTCCCCCCCTCATCCTTAATAATTCTTTGGGAATATTTCATGGCTCTGTGATGCAGGTACAGAATTCGAATGAGGAGACTACACCCTCAGTGTCCAGCTGTCTGAGTCCTCAGTGTGCTTCAAATGATGGAGAACTATTGCTTCTTTATGAGAAGAGTTAGTACCTCGTAGCTAAGCTTAAGCTGGAGCTTATGCAATATTGATTCCATTTTATATATACTGTTGGAATGGAGGTTCCTCCTCCTCTTTTCTTGACCATTATGAAATGAATCTATATTTCTCAATATTTGGGTATATCAGATAAATACATTAAGTAAAGGAATCTTATATATTGCTCCCTGCATAGTTTGCTCTTTCTTGTTTCTCTTTTACCTTTACTAAATTAGCACAGGGAGAGACCTTGAAGTGTTCTAATCAGGAGAGATTAGAACATCATATTTCTAGAGAGGTTGGTTGGACAGAGCAGGGGTCCCAGTGAAAATCAAAGCTTCTGTTTCTACTTGGAAGTGTACCTGTATAGAGTAGAGGGCTCCAGGAAATATCCTAGAATATTCCAATGTCCCTGCAGGAGATCATTAAGAGAGGCAGGATCTGGTATCAGATCAGTGTACTATGAAATGTTTGTCAGTCATCTGATGTGATATTCTCAGAGCCAATCCCATATGGTAGGGCTGAGTGCAGAGTGATGAAGAACCTGTGAAAGCCTTTGATTGCATGTTAAAGATGAAGCTCTGATTTCGGGGGGAGATTTTCTTACCTGACTGAATGTCACCCTTCTGTGGGGATGAGATTCTGTGCTTTTCCTCTGTTGATGACCACTGACTGAAAATCATTAGAGAATCATGTCTAGAAAGCATTCTTTATTTAATTTCTTAAATAAGAAAACATAGAAAACATTTTTATCCACTTTCAAATTGAGGATCAGGGGAATGAAATCAGTGAAAATGTCAGAGTAGGGAGCTCTGGCTTGTTTCCATCCCCAGAAACACTGACATACGTGGTACAACCTGTCAAAATGATCTTATCAACACATGTAAGTTTTCTTTTCACTGTGTACGTTTATCTTTCATTGAAACTTTACTTACTACAGTATGTGGAGAATAAACAAGGAAGTAGAAACTGTATTTCCTGATGAGAGAATCACTAAGTCACATTAGCTGTTCTGAGCTAAGTGTTGCTCACCGTGACTGTAATTAAAACAAACAAACAAACAAAACACTTTTTTTTTTTAGTAAATCAGTTCTGACATTTCCTCGTTAAAGACATGGTAACAGATACAGACTTAGATTCATCAGAATTGAGCAAAATTTTGATTGTACCTGTGTTGAATATATGAGCGTGACCTGCTACAAAACTTCATTATACTTATTGCCACAAATGACAGATTCCTTTTTTCCACTCCTGATATGTTGCATGTAAGGAATGCATAGGTCACTAACCCCAGCTGGTCACAGGTAAACTTTGCCACATGGATTAATGCATGTTTTCCTGCTAGAAGACCATACATTCTCGAGTATCATGCCTGCAGAGTATCTGGGCTCTTCTTTTTCCTGGATAAAGTTTAGATAATCACCTAATTTTATGAGAAATATATAAATTGGATCTGCATATTCTTCAGGTTTTTATTTATCCATTCTCTTTCAAGTCCTAAGTGCAAATATTAAAGTGATTTCCAAGAGGGTGGTAAATAAGACAGCTACGTTTATGCTCCAACATTAACAATAAATCATAATACAATAGTAAATGCATTAATGTGTGATTAATATGTAGATACTTATGTAAATGCAATTTTAGTAATGCTTTGTGGAGAGCTTCAGAATCTAGGTATTAAAAAAAAAAGAAGAAGGAGTTCTTGAAACTCTCAGGGAATTATAGAGAAGTCTTCTTTGTGTCTATAAATATCACTCCGAAATAATGCATTTTCTCAGAAATAAACTAGGCATAAAATTGTAGGAAAAAACTTCATGAAATGAAAGAGCATGTGAGATGGCCATACAAGAAAAAGAATATTCTCAGAGAATAATGAACAGTGTGGAGTTCAGCAGAAGGGTTATACAGATTCAGAGAGTAAAACTTTGGAAAGCCTAATTATGAGTTCCTCATATTTCATCTTTGTAGACACGGTAGTCATTGGAAATATGATGTTATAAGATGACGTTAACATACTTAAATACTTTCGTTTAGAAATGACCACTTAGAACCAGAATAAATGAAAGCGAACACAAAATTATGTTTTTGTTGATTTTTAAAGACCTCAGGTGAGTGCTGATTATTTTAAAATACATGATGTCTTTCACCGCAAAGTAAAGGAGCTGTTACAGTGGAGGATTACTGGACTGAATGTCAATATTATGACATAGTATGAGTGTGTTTCGTGTTTGGTAATTGCAATCATTGTTGTTTTTGTTGTGGTCATCCATTTACAGTGCTTGGTGTCAGTTGATTTATCTCTTGTAAAAATAAAATACAGTCTGTGTGTGTGAAAAAAAACATACATGATGTCTTGACTAAAGTTGTATGGAATTTGAGATCTGGAAAAAAGCATTTCCTTTCTGTAATGCTAGGATGCTAATTGGACATTTTTGCAAGAAAGAAATTTCAGGATGCAAATCTCGTATCTCTAAGGTGGGAAGTCAGTTCATGGCGGAACATTCTATTAAACTTGTGTGAGTGGAGAAATATTTCTTTGGAAGGAAGAGGTCGGTCACAAATCCCTTTTTAATAAAGTTAGTGGTTTATAGTATACCGAATGAGCAAAATGGCTATTTCTGAACTTTAGAAAAAAATAATATATTTTTTCTGCATTTATATTATGAAGCTGATGTAAAATATCAAAAATTCTTTATTTTGAAAAGCAATGTAATCAATTTGACATAATTCATATATATTGAACCTGTGGTACACACACACAATAAAACTTACATTCAGAAAATTGTTTGCACTTAAGAAATATTTTCAAGTGTAGTTGATTTACAATGTTGTGGGTTTTTTAAATACATGTTTATTGGAGTATAATTGCTTTATAACACTGTATTAGTTTCTGCTTTACAACAAAGTGAATCAGCTATATGTATACATATATTCCCCATATCCCCCCCTCTTGAGCCTCCCTCCCTCACTCCCTATCCCACCCCTCTGGGGAACATAAAGCACCGAGCTGATCTCCCTGTGCTATGCGGCAGCTTACCACTAGCTATTTTACATTTCGTAGTGTATATATGTCAGTGCTACTCTCTCACTACGTCCCTGTCTCCCCTTCCCCCCTGTGTCCTTAAGTCCGTTCTCTACATCTGTGTCTCTATTCCTGCCCTGTCACTAGGTTCGTCAGTACCATTTTTCAAGATTCCATATATATGTGTTAGCGTACGGTATTTGTTTTTCGCTTTCTGACTTACTTCACTCTGTATGACAGACTCTAGGTCCAACCACCTCACTACAAATAACTCAGTTTTGTTCCTTTTTATGGCTGAGTAATAGTCCATTGTGTATATGTGCCACGTCTTCTTTATATATTCATCTGTCGATGGACATTTAGGTTGCATCTATGTCCTGGCTATTGTAAATAGTGCTACAGTGAACATTGTGGTACATGTATCTTTTTGAATTATGGTTTTCTCCAGGTATATACCCAGTAGTGGAATTGCTGGGTCATATGGTAGTTCTATTTTTAGCTTTTAAGGAACCTCCATACTGTTCTCCATAATGGCTGTATCCGTTTACATTCCCACCAACAGTGCAGGAGGGTTCCCTTTTCTCCACACCCTATCCAGCCTTTATGCATTGTTTTATTAATTTCTTTTTTTTAAACTTTTTTTAAAATTTATATTTAGTTTTGGCTGTGTTGGGTCTTCATTTCTGTGCGAGGGCTTTCTCTAGATGCGGCAAGCGGGGGCCACTCTTCATCACGGTGCGTGGGCCTGTCACTATCGCGGCCTCTCTTGTTGTGGAGCACAGTCTCCAGACGCGCAGGCTCAGTAGTTGTGGCTCACGGGCCTAGCTGCTCCGCGGCACGTGGATCTTTCCAGACCAGGGCTCGAACCTGTGTCCCCTGCATTGGCAGGCAGATTCTCAACCACTGCGCCACCAGGGAAGCCCTCCTTCATTTCTTTTTCATTTATTTCTGATTTCATCTTTATGATTTCTTTCCTTCTGCTAACTTTGGGGTTTTTTAAATTATTCTTTCTTTAATTGCTTTAGGTGTAAGTTTAGGTCGTTTATTTGAGATTTTTCTTTTCTCTTGAGGTAGGATTGTATTGCTATAAACTTCCCTCTTAGAACTGCTTTTGCTGCATCCCTTAGATTTTGAGTCATTGTGTTTTCATTGTCAGTTGTTTCAAGGTATTTTTTAAATTCCTTTTTGATTTCTTCAGTGATCTCTGGTTATTAAGTAGTATATTGTTCAGCGTCCATGTGTTTGTATTTTTTTACAGATTTTTTCCTGTAATTCATATCTAGTCTGATAGTGTTGTGGTCAGAAAAGATACATGATACGATTTCAATTTTCTTAAATTTACCAAGGCTTCATTTGTGACCCAAGATAAGATCTACCCTGGAGGATGTTCCATGTGCACTTGAGAAGAAAGTGTATTCTGTTGTTTTTGGATGGAATGTACTATAAATATCAATTAAGTCCATCTTGTTTAATGTATCATTTAAAGCTTGTGTTTCCTTATTTATTTTCCTTTTGGATGAATTGTCCATTGGTGAAAGTGGGGTGTTAAAGTCCCCCACTATGATTGTATTACTGTCAATTTCCCCTTTTGTGGTTGTTAGCATTTGCCTTATGTATTGAGGTGCTCCTTTGTTGGGTGCATAAATATTTACAATTGTTATATCTTCTTTGTGGATTGATCCCTTCATCATTATGCAGTGTCCTTCTTTGTTTCTTGTAATAGTCTTTATTTTAAAGTCTATTTTGTCTGATATGAGAATTGCTACTCCAACTTTCTTTTGATTTCCATTTGCATGGAATATGTTTTTCCATCAACACACTTTCAGTCTGTATGTGTCCCTAGGTCTGAAGTGGGTCTCTTGTAGACAGCATATATATGGGTCTTGTTTTTGTGTCCAGTCAGCCAGTCTATGTCTTTTGGTTGGAACATTTAATTCATTTCATTTAAGGTAATTATCTATATGTATTTTCCTATTACCATTTTCTTCATTGTTTTGGGTTTGTTATTGAAGGTCTTTTCCTTCTCTTGTGGTTCCTGCCTAGAGAAGTTCCTTTAGCGTTTGTTGTAAAGCTGATTATGTGGTGCTGCATTCTCTTAGCTTTTGCTTGTCTGTAAAGGTTTTAATTTCTCCATCAAATCTGAATGAGATCCTTGCTGGGTAGAGTAATCTTGGTTGTAGGTTTTTTCCCTTTCATCACTTTAAATATGTCCTGCCACACCCTTCTGGCTTGCAGAGTTTCTGCTGAGCGATCAGCTGTTAACCTTATGTGGATTCCCTTGTATGGTATTTGTTGCTTTTCCCTTGCTGCTTTTAATATTTTTTCTTTGTATTTAATTTTTGATAGTTTGAATAATATGGATCTTGGCGTGATTCTCCTTGGATTTATCCTTTATGGGACTCTCTGTGCTTCCTGGAATTTATTGACTATTTCATTTCGCATATTCGGGAAGTTTCCAACTATAATCTCTTCAAATGTTTTCTCAGTCTCTTTCTTTTTCACTTCTTCTTCTGGGACCACTATAGTTCGAATGTTGGTGTGTTTAATGTTGTCCCAGAGGTCTCTGAGACTGTCCTTAATTCTTATCATTCTTTTTTCTTTATGCTGCTCTGTGTTAGTTATTTCCACTATTTTTTCTTCCAGGTCACTTATCCGCTATTCTGCCTCAATTATTCTGCTATTGATTCCTTCTAGAGAATTTTAAATTTCATTTATTGTGTTGTTCATTATTGTTTGTTTGCTCTTTAGTTCTTCTAGATCTTTGATAAAAGTTTCTTGTATATTCTCCATTCTATTTCCAAGATTTTGGATCATCTTTACTATCATTACTCTGAATTCTTTTTCAGGTAGACTGTCTATTTCCTCTTCATTAGTTTGGCCTGGTGGGTTTTTACCTTGCTTGTTCATCTGCCGCATATTTCTCTGTCTTCTCATTTTGCTTAATTTACTGTGTTTGGGGTCTCCTTTTCTCAGGCTGCAGGTTCGTAGTTCCCGTTTTACTTGCTGCCTGCCCCCAGAGTTGGTTCAGTGGGTTGTGTAGGCTTTCTGGTGGAAGGGACTGGTGCCTCTCTTCTGATGGATGTGGCTGGATCTTGTCATTCTTCTGGGCAGGACCATGTCTGGTGGTGTGTCTTGTGATGTCTGTAAACTTATTATGATTTTAGGCAGCCTCTCTGCTAATGGGTGGGTTTGTGTTCCTGTCTTGCTATTTGCGGCTATGATGCGGGCAATCCCCTAATGGGCTTATACCCTAAGAAGACCAGAATCGGAAAGGCACAGACAGGCAAACATGCACTGCAGCAATATTTACAATAGCCAAGCCATGCAAGCAAACAAAATGTCCATCAACAGATAAATGGACAAAGAAGAAGTGGTATACGTACCGAATGGAATAGTAGCCTCGGGAAAAAAATGAACAATGCCGTTTTCAGGACTACACATGAGCCTAGAAATAATCATAGTATGTTAAGTAAGTCAAAAGGGAATGACAAATATCCTGTGATATCATTTATACGTGTTATCGTAAGATTGCTCCCAATGAACATATTTCCACAGAAAAACACACTCACAGACTGATAAAACAAACTAATGGTTAACCAAAATGAAAGGTGGGAGGATGGATAAATTAGAATTATGGGGGTAGCATACATATACTAATGTATGTTAAATGTATATAAACATATAACATATAAACGATATGAATTATATAATCACCAATACATATAAAATATATCATGACAAAACACCTACCAAATACCAAGGGAGGTCTACTCAACATTCTGTAATAACATACATGGTAACAGGATCTGAAGATGAACAGATATATGTATGAATCATTGACCAGATTCTGTACAGCCAGACAATCACAACACTCTAATCAAATTTCCTCTGATAAGAAATATAAATTAAATTTAAAAAACGAACATAAGTAAGGAGACATAAACTTCTGGGGGCTTGTCCCAGCACATTCCACTCTAATTTACAACCGAGGAACACGACGTCCAGGAAGACTCTGTTGCCCTAGTAACAAGAGTTGAGAACGTAATAATGCTGCCGCCTTGTGGCTGTTTCCCACAACAGCAGCTTTAAACACAGTGCTAATGGTCGCTTAATAGTCACGAGGACTGTGGGGCTGTAAATGATACCTGCTGTCAAAAAATGTCCTGGGGTAGGGAATAGGCAAGAAATTTCAACACATGACAAAGTTTTCAAGAAGTCAATATGAGAGGGAAGTTGTACTCACTCTTTAAAAAAAAAGGAAAAGAAAAAAAAAGACATGCCTAAAGCTCAGTATAAGGAATTATTAGCTGCATGCAAATCCAACGTCCACAAAGGTTTCAGCTCACACCAGTCAAATGACCATCAGCAAAAAGTCTACAAACTATAAATGCTGAAGAGGTTTTAGGGAACTGTGTACCTTCTAGCTGCTGATGGGGTGTAAAGTGCTAACAGCACTAATGAAAACTGAATGCAGCTGCTTTAAAAGGTAAAAATTGAGCTACCGTATGATGCGGCAGGGCATCTTCTGGGCCTATAACCTAAGACCACCAGAATCGGAAAGACAGAGGCAGGCAAATGTGCACTGCAGCAATATTGAAAGAGCCAAGACATGGAAGCAAAAAAAAAGCTCCATAAACAGATGAATGGACAAAGAAGAAGTGGTATATGTACAGAATGGAATATTAGCCACGAAAAAAAATAAAAGAATGGCATATGCAGCACCACGGATGAGCCTAGAGATAATCACACAACGTGAAGTAAGTCAGATTGCGAAAGACAAATGTGCTACGATATCACTTATGTTATCTGAAAATTCATAAAAATGAACATATTTCCATAGGGAAAGACAATCTCAGATGGAGAAGACAAACTTATGGTTAAGCCAAAGAAAAGGTGTGAGGAATGGACAAATTAGGATATTGGGGTTAACAAACATATACTAATACATATAAAATATATCATCCCCAAAGACCTATGGAATACCAAGAGTGGTCTATTCAACACTCTACAATAACCTACATGGAAAAGGACACAAAGATCAATAGATATATGTATATGTGTACATGAACAAGATTCTGTGCAGCTAGAACAAAAGACATTTTAAAATCCAATTTGCTCTGATAAAAATGAAAACTTAAAGACACAAACAAGAATTAAGGAGGCTAAAACTTATGGGGGTTTGTCCTGACACATTCCACTCTAATCTGCAACCTAAAAGCACAACTTGCAGCAAGGTTCTGTTTCCCTAGCAAGCAGAGTTGGCAACGTAGAAATGCTGCCACCTTAAGGCCGTTTCCTCAAACAGCAGCTTTAAATCCACTGCTAATGGTCACTAATATTCACAAGGACTGCAGGGCTGTAAATGACTCATGCCCTCAAAAACTGTCCTGGGGTAGGGAATGGCCAAAAAAATCCAAACGCGGCAAATTTTTCAAGAAGGAAATTTGAAGTTGTAAGTTTAGCTGAATCTTAAAAAAAAATGAAAAGGACATTGATACATGCAAAACATCAGGAATTATTAGACGCATGCAAATCCAATCTACACAAACGTATCACCTCACACCAGTCAGAATGACCATCAGCAAAACGTCAACAAACAATAGATGTTGAAGAAGTTGTGGAGAATAGCGTAACCTCTCGGTCTAAGTGGGATGTAAACTGGTAACCGCCAATAATAGGAACAGAATGGCAGTGCGTTGAAAGGTAAAAATTGAGTCCCCATATGATCCGGAAGGCCCACTATTGGGCCTGTCACCTGTGAAAGCCAGCATCAAAAAGACACAGGATGGAACATCGTGTATTGCAGCAGTATTTACAATAGCCAAGACATGGAAGCAACAAAAATGTCCATCATCAGATGAATGGACGAAAAAGTGGTCCATGTACACAATGCAATTTTAGACACAGAAAAGAATGAAACAATGCCGTTTGCAGCACCATAGACGAGGCTACAGACAATCACACAACTTGAAGTAAGTCAGAAAGCGAGAGACACATATCCTATGATATCACGTATAGGTCTTATGTAAAAATTGATAGGAATGAACCTATTTCCACAGAGAAGGACACTCACGTGTTCAGAAAACAAGCTTGTGCTTAACCAAACGGAAAGGTGTGAGGAATGTATAACGGAGGATATTGGGTTTAACAGACATATGCTAATACTTATAAAATATATAATCATCAGACATACCGAATACCAAGAGAGGTCTACACAACATTCTGTAATAATCTCTACGGAACAGGATCCAAACATGAAAAGATATATGAATCAATGAAAGACATTCTGTACACCTAGAACAAACACAACATTGCAATCAAATTTGCTCTGAGAAAAATGAAAATTAAACTGAGAATATCAACAACAAATAAGTAGACATAGTTTCTGGGGGTTTGTCCTGGCACATTCCACTCTACTTTACAACCTACAAACAGGACTTCCAGGAAGGCTGTGTTGCCCTAGTAACCAGAGTTGGGAATATAGAAATGCTGCCCCCTTGTGGCCGTTTCCTGCAACAGCAGCTTTAAATGCAGAACTAATGGTCATGTGATATTCACAATTACTACAGGGCTGTAAAGGACACCTGCCCTCAAAAAATGTCCTGGTGCAGGTAATGGCCACAGGAATTCAGAACATGGCAAATTTTTCAAGGAAACAATTTGAAGAGGTGAGTTTCTCTGTTTTACTTAAAAAAAAAAACGTAGATGAAAGCTCAATATCGGGAATTATTAGACGCATGCAAATCCAACCTACAAAAAGGTATCACCACCCAACACTCAAAATGCCATCAGTAAAAAGTCTACAAACAATAAATTCTGAAGGGGTTTTAGAGAACTGTGTACCCTCTAGTTGCTGGTGGGATGTAAACTGGTAACAGCCAGTAGTGAGAACAGAATGGAGGTGCGTTGAAAGGGAAAAATTTGAACTACCATATGATCTAGTAGGCCCACTGCTGGGCCTAATCCCTGAGAAGACCAGAATCCAAAAGACACAGGCTGGCAATCCTGCACTGCATCAATATTTAGCATTGCCAAGACTTGGAAGTAACCAAAACGTCCATCCACAGATGAATGCACAAAGAAGAAGTGGTCCATGTACACAATGCAATATTCGCCATGGAAAAGAATGAAACACTGCTCTTTGCAGCACCATAGATGAGCCTAGAGATAATCACAGAACATGAGGTAAGTCGGAAAGCAGCCGACAAATAACCTGTGATATCACTCCTAGCTGTTACCTAACAACTGACACGTATGAACATATTTCCACAGAGAAAGACTCTCACAGACTTAGAAAACAAACTATGGTTATCTAAAAGGAAAGGTGGGAGGAATGGATACATTAAGATTAGGGTTACCGTACGTATACAAATACATATTAAACACACGTATCAAAAAGACCGACCATATACCAAGGGAGGTCTACTGAACGCTCTGTAATAATTTACACGGGGGCTTGCCTGGTGGCACCGTGGTTAAGAATCCACCTGCCAATGCAGGGGACACAGGTTCGATCCCTGGTTCGGGAAGGTCCCACATGCAGCAGAGCAACTAAGCCCGTGCACCACAACTAATGAGCCTACGCTCTGGAGCCCATGAGCCATAACTACAAAGCCCATGTGCCACAACTACTGAAGCCCACACGCCTAGAGCCCGTGCTCCGCAACAAGAGAAGCCACTGCAGTGAGAAGCTGGTGCACCGCAACGGAGAGTAGCCCCCGCTCACCGCAACTGGAGAAAGCCCACATGCAGCAACGAAGATCCAACTCAGCCAAAAATAAATAAATAAATAAAATAAATTTATTTAAAAAAATAATAGTAATTTACATGGGAAGAGGATCTGTACATGAGTAGATATATATAATGTTCAATTGAACCTGATTGTGCACACCCAGAACAAACACTATTCTGCTCATTACCCCAATTTAAAAAATTAAAACCACGAACAACAATTAATGAGACATAAAGTTATTGGGGTTTTCCCTGGCACATCCCATTCTAATTTACAACCTAGGAACACAACTTTCAGGAAGGCTCTGCTGCCCTAGTAACCAGACTTGGGAATGGAGAAATGCTGCCGCCTTGTGGCCGTTTCCCACAACAGCAGCTTTAAACACAGGGCTAAGGGTCACTTGAGATTCACAGTAATTGTAGGGCCGTAAATGACACGTGTCCTCAAAACATGTCCTGGGGTAGGTAATGGCCAAGAAAGTTCACAACACGGAAAATTTTTCAAGAAAACAATTTGAAGAGGTAAGTGTTACTCACTCGGTTGTTTTAAAAAAAGAAGAACATGGATAAAAGCTCAATATCAGGAATTATTGGTTGGATGCAAATCCAAACTACAAAAAGATTTCACCACCCAATATTCAAAATGCCATCCGTAAAAAGTCTACAAACAATGCATGCTGACGGGTTGGGGGAGAAATGCATACCCACTATGCTGTTGGTTGGATGTAAACTGGTAACAGCTAATCATGAGAACAGAACGGAGCTGCGTTTAAAAGGTAAAAATTGAGCTACCATATCATGCGGCCGATCCCCTAATGGGCCTATACCCTAAGAAGACCAGAATGGGAAAGGCACAGACAGGCAAACATGCCCTGCAGCAATATTTACAATAGCCAAGCCATGCAAGCAAACAAAATGTCCATCAACAGATAAATGGACAAAGAAGAAGCGGTATACGTACCGAATGGAATAGTAGCCTCGGGAAAAAAATGAACAATGCCGTTTTCAGGACTACACATGAGCCTAGAAATAATCATAGTACGTTACGTAAGTCAAAAGGGAATGACAAATATCCTATGATATCATTTATACGTGTTATCCTAAGATTGCTCCCAATGAACATATTTCCACAGAAAAACACACTCACAGACTGATAAAACAAACTAATGGTTAACCAAAATGAAAGGTGGGAGGATGGATAAATTAGGATTATGGGGGTAGCATACATATACTAACGTATGTTAAATGTATATAAACATATAACATATAAACGATATGAATTATATAATCACCAATACATATAAAATATATCATGACAAAACACCTACCAAATACCAAGGGAGGTCTACTCAACATTCTGTAATAACATACATGGTAACAGGATCCGAAGATGAACAGACATATGTATGAATCATTGACCAGATTCTGTACAGCCAGACAATCACAACACTCTAATCAAATTTCCTCCGATAAGAAATATAAATTAAATTTAAAAAACGAACATAAGTAAGGAGACATAAACTTCTGGGGGCTTGTCCCAGCACATTCCACTCTAATTTACAACCGAGGAACACGACGTCCAGGAAGACTCTGTTGCCCTAGTAACAAGAGTTGAGAACGTAATAATGCTGCCGCCTTGTGGCTGTTTCCCACAACAGCAGCTTTAAACACAGTGCTAATGGTCGCTTAATAGTCACGAGGACTGCGGGGCTGTAAATGATACCTGCCCTCAAAAAATGTCCTGGGGTAGGGAATAGGCAAGAAATTTCAACACATGACAAAGTTTTCAAGAAGTCAATATGAGAGGGAAGTTGTACTCACTCTTTAAAAAAAAAAGGAAAAGAAAAAAAAAGACACGCCTAAAGCTCAGTATAAGGAATTATTAGCTGCATGCAAATCCAACGTCCACAAAGGTTTCAGCTCACACCAGTCAAATGACCATCAGCAAAAAGTCTACAAACTATAAATGCTGAAGAGGTTTTAGGGAACTGTGTACCTTCTAGCTGCTGATGGGGTGTAAAGTGCTAACAGCACTAATGAAAACTGAATGCAGCTGCTTTAAAAGGTAAAAATTGAGCTACCGTATGATGCGGCAGGGCACCTTCTGGGCCTATAACCTAAGATCACCAGAATCGGAAAGACAGAGGCAGGCAAATGTGCACTGCAGCAATATTGAAAGAGCCAAGACATGGAAGCAAAAAAAAGCTCCACAAACAGATGAATGGACAAAGAAGAAGTGGTATATGTACAGAATGGAATATTAGCCACGAAAAAAAATAAAAGAATGGCATATGCAGCACCACGGATGAGCCTAGAGATAATCACACAACGTGAAGTAAGTCAGATTGCGAAAGACAAATGTTCTACGATATCACTTATGTTATCTGAAAATTCATAAAAATGAACATATTTCCATAGGGAAAGACAATCTCAGATGGAGAAGACAAACTTATGGTTAAGCCAAAGAAAAGGTGTGAGGAATGGACAAATTAGGATATTGGGGTTAACAAACATATACTAATACATATAAAATATATCATCCCCAAAGACCTATGGAATACCAAGAGTGGTCTATTCAACACTCTACAATAACCTACATGGAAAAGGACACAAAGATCAATAGATATATGTATATGTGTACATGAACAAGATTCTGTGCAGCTAGAACAAAAGACATTTTAAAATCCAATTTGCTCTGATAAAAATGAAAACTTAAAGACACAAACAAGAATTAAGGAGGCTAAAACTTATGGGGGTTTGTCCTGACACATTCCACTCTAATCTGCAACCTAAAAGCACAACTTGCAGCAAGGTTCTGTTTCCCTAGCAAGCAGAGTTGGCAACGTAGAAATGCTGCCACCTTAAGGCCGTTTCCTCAAACAGCAGCTTTAAATCCACTGCTAATGGTCACTAATATTCACAAGGACTGCAGGGCTGTAAATGACTCATGCCCTCAAAAACTGTCCTGGGGTAGGGAATGGCCAAAAAAATCCAAACGCGGCAAATTTTTCAAGAAGGAAATTTGAAGTTGTAAGTTTAGCTGAATCTTAAAAAAAAATGAAAAGGACATTGATACACGCAAAACATCAGGAATTATTAGACGCATGCAAATCCAATCTACACAAACGTATCACCTCACACCAGTCAGAATGACCATCAGCAAAACGTCAACAAACAATAGATGTTGAAGAAGTTGTGGAGAATAGCGTAACCTCTCGGTCTAAGTGGGATGTAAACTGGTAACCGCCAATAATAGGAACAGAATGGCAGTGCGTTGAAAGGTAAAAATTGAGTCCCCATATGATCCGGAAGGCCCACTATTGGGCCTGTCACCTGTGAAAGCCAGCATCAAAAAGACACAGGATGGAACATCGTGTATTGCAGCAGTATTTACAATAGCCAAGACACGGAAGCAACAAAAATGTCCATCATCAGATGAATGGACGAAAAAGTGGTCCATGTACACAATGCAATATTAGACACAGAAAAGAATGAAACAATGCCGTTTGCAGCACCATAGACGAGGCTACAGACAATCACACAACTTGAAGTAAGTCAGAAAGCGAGAGACACATATCCTATGATATCACGTATAGGTCTTATGTAAAAATTGATAGGAATGAACCTATTTCCACAGAGAAGGACACTCACGTGTTCAGAAAACAAGCTTGTGCTTAACCAAACGGAAAGGTGTGAGGAATGTATAACGGAGGATATTGGGTTTAACAGACATATGCTAATACTTATAAAATATATAATCATCAGACATACCGAATACCAAGAGAGGTCTACACAACATTCTGTAATAATCTCTACGGAACAGGATCCAAACATGAAAAGATATATGAATCAATGAAAGACATTCTGTACACCTAGAACAAACACAACATTGCAATCAAATTTGCTCTGAGAAAAATGAAAATTAAACTGAGAATATCAACAACAAATAAGTAGACATAGTTTCTGGGGGTTTGTCCTGGCACATTCCACTCTACTTTACAACCTACAAACAGGACTTCCAGGAAGGCTGTGTTGCCCTAGTAACCAGAGTTGGGAATATAGAAATGCTGCCCCCTTGTGGCCGTTTCCTGCAACAGCAGCTTTAAATGCAGAACTAATGGTCATGTGATATTCACAATTACTACAGGGCTGTAAAGGACACCTGCCCTCAAAAAATGTCCTGGTGCAGGTAATGGCCACAGGAATTCAGAACATGGCAAATTTTTCAAGGAAACAATTTGAAGAGGTGAGTTTCTCTGTTTTACTTAAAAAAAAAACGTAGATGAAAGCTCAATATCGGGAATTATTAGACGCATGCAAATCCAACCTACAAAAAGGTATCACCACCCAACACTCAAAATGCCATCAGTAAAAAGTCTACAAACAATAAATTCTGAAGGGGTTTTAGAGAACTGTGTACCCTCTAGTTGCTGGTGGGATGTACACTGGTAACAGCCAGTAGTGAGAACAGAATGGAGGTGCGTTGAAAGGGAAAAATTTGAACTACCATATGATCTAGTAGGCCCACTGCTGGGCCTAATCCCTGAGAAGACCAGAATCCAAAAGACACAGGCTGGCAATCCTGCACTGCATCAATATTTAGCATTGCCAAGACTTGGAAGTAACCAAAATGTCCATCCACAGATGAATGCACAAAGAAGAAGTGGTCCATGTACACAATGCAATATTCGCCATGGAAAAGGATGAAACACTGCTCTTTGCAGCACCATAGATGAGCCTAGAGATAATCACAGAACATGAGGTAAGTCGGAAAGCAGCCGACAAATAACCTGTGATATCACTCCTAGCTGTTACCTAACAACTGACACGTATGAACATATTTCCACAGAGAAAGACTCTCACAGACTTAGAAAACAAACTATGGTTATCTAAAAGGAAAGGTGGGAGGAATGGATACATTAAGATTAGGGTTACCGTACGTATGCAAATACATATTAAACACACGTATCAAAAAGACCGACCATATACCAAGGGAGGTCTACTGAACGCTCTGTAATAATTTACACGGGGGCTTGCCTGGTGGCACCGTGGTTAAGAATCCACCTGCCAATGCAGGGGACACAGGTTCGATCCCTGGTTCGGGAAGGTCCCACATGCAGCAGAGCAACTAAGCCCGTGCACCACAACTAATGAGCCTACGCTCTGGAGCCCATGAGCCATAACTACTGAGCCCATGCACCACAACTACTGAAGCCCACACGCCTAGAGCCCGTGCTCCGCAACAAGAGAAGCCACTGCAGTGAGAAGCCGGTGCACCGCAACGGAGAGTAGCCCCCGCTCACCGCAACTGGAGAAAGCCCACATGCAGCAACGAAGATCCAACTCAGCCAAAAATAAATAAATAAATAAAATAAATTTATTTAAAAAAATAATAGTAATTTACATGGGAAGAGGATCTGTACATGAGTAGATATATATAATGTTCAATTGAACCTGATTGTGCACACCCAGAACAAACACTATTCTGCTCATTACCCCAATTTAAAAAATTAAAACCACGAACAACAATTAATGAGACATAAAGTTATTGGGGTTTTCCCTGGCACATCCCATTCTAATTTACAACCTAGGAACACAACTTTCAGGAAGGCTCTGCTGCCCTAGTAACCAGACTTGGGAATGGAGAAATGCTGCCGCCTTGTGGCCGTTTCCCACAACAGCAGCTTTAAACACAGGGCTAAGGGTCACTTGAGATTCACAGTAATTGTAGGGCCATAAATGACACGTGTCCTCAAAACATGTCCTGGGGTAGGTAATGGCCAAGAAAGTTCACAACACGGAAAATTTTTCAAGAAAACAATTTGAAGAGGTAAGTGTTACTCACTCGGTTGTTTTAAAAAAAGAAGAACATGGATAAAAGCTCAATATCAGGAATTATTGGTTGGATGCAAATCCAAACTACAAAAAGATTTCACCACCCAATATTCAAAATGCCATCCGTAAAAAGTCTACAAACAATGCATGCTGACGGGTTGGGGGAGAAATGCATACCCACTATGCTGTTGGTTGGATGTAAACTGGTAACAGCTAATCATGAGAACAGAACGGAGCTGCGTTTAAAAGGTAAAAATTGAGCTACCATATCATGCGGCCGATCCCCTAATGGGCCTATACCCTAAGAAGACCAGAATGGGAAAGGCACAGACAGGCAAACATGCCCTGCAGCAATATTTACAATAGCCAAGCCATGCAAGCAAACAAAATGTCCATCAACAGATAAATGGACAAAGAAGAAGTGGTATACGTACCGAATGGAATAGTAGCCTCGGGAAAAAAATGAACAATGCCGTTTTCAGGACTACACATGAGCCTAGAAATAATCATAGTACGTTACGTAAGTCAAAAGGGAATGACAAATATCCTATGATATCATTTATACGTGTTATCCTAAGATTGCTCCCAATGAACATATTTCCACAGAAAAACACACTCACAGACTGATAAAACAAACTAATGGTTAACCAAAATGAAAGGTGGGAGGATGGATAAATTAGGATTATGGGGGTAGCATACATATACTAACGTATGTTAAATGTATATAAACATATAACATATAAACGATATGAATTATATAATCACCAATACATATAAAATATATCATGACAAAACACCTACCAAATACCAAGGGAGGTCTACCCAACATTCTGTAATAACATACATGGTAACAGGATCCGAAGATGAACAGACATATGTATGAATCATTGACCAGATTCTGTACAGCCAGACAATCACAACACTCTAATCAAATTTCCTCCGATAAGAAATATAAATTAAATTTAAAAAACAAACATAAGTAAGGAGACATAAACTTCTGGGGGCTTGTCCCAGCACATTCCACTCTAATTTACAACCGAGGAACACGACGTCCAGGAAGACTCTGTTGCCCTAGTAACAAGAGTTGAGAACGTAATAATGCTGCCGCCTTGTGGCTGTTTCCCACAACAGCAGCTTTAAACACAGTGCTAATGGTCGCTTAATAGTCACGAGGACTGCGGGGCTGTAAATGATACCTGCCCTCAAAAAATGTCCTGGGGTAGGGAATAGGCAAGAAATTTCAACACATGACAAAGTTTTCAAGAAGTCAATATGAGAGGGAAGTTGTACTCACTCTTTAAAAAAAAAAGGAAAAGAAAAAAAAAGACATGCCTAAAGCTCAGTATAAGGAATTATTAGCTGCATGCAAATCCAACGTCCACAAAGGTTTCAGCTCACACCAGTCAAATGACCATCAGCAAAAAGTCTACAAACTATAAATGCTGAAGAGGTTTTAGGGAACTGTGTACCTTCTAGCTGCTGATGGGGTGTAAAGTGCTAACAGCACTAATGAAAACTGAATGCAGCTGCTTTAAAAGGTAAAAATTGAGCTACCGTATGATGCGGCAGGGCACCTTCTGGGCCTATAACCTAAGACCACCAGAATCGGAAAGACAGAGGCAGGCAAATGTGCACTGCAGCAATATTGAAAGAGCCAAGACATGGAAGCAAAAAAAAGCTCCACAAACAGATGAATGGACAAAGAAGAAGTGGTATATGTACAGAATGGAATATTAGCCATGAAAAAAAATAAAAGAATGGCATATGCAGCACCACGGATGAGCCTAGAGATAATCACACAACGTGAAGTAAGTCAGATTGCGAAAGACAAATGTTCTACGATATCACTTATGTTATCTGAAAATTCATAAAAATGAACATATTTCCATAGGGAAAGACAATCTCAGATGGAGAAGACAAACTTATGGTTAAGCCAAAGAAAAGGTGTGAGGAATGGACAAATTAGGATATTGGGGTTAACAAACATATACTAATACATATAAAATATATCATCCTCAAAGACCTATGGAATACCAAGAGTGGTCTATTCAACACTCTACAATAACCTACATGGAAAAGGACACAAAGATCAATAGATATATGTATATGTGTACATGAACAAGATTCTGTGCAGCTAGAACAAAAGACATTTTAAAATCCAATTTGCTCTGATAAAAATGAAAACTTAAAGACACAAACAAGAATTAAGGAGGCTAAAACTTATGGGGGTTTGTCCTGACACATTCCACTCTAATCTGCAACCTAAAAGCACAACTTGCAGCAAGGTTCTGTTTCCCTAGCAAGCAGAGTTGGCAACGTAGAAATGCTGCCACCTTAAGGCCGTTTCCTCAAACAGCAGCTTTAAATCCACTGCTAATGGTCACTAATATTCACAAGGACTGCAGGGCTGTAAATGACTCATGCCCTCAAAAACTGTCCTGGGGTAGGGAATGGCCAAAAAAATCCAAACGCGGCAAATTTTTCAAGAAGGAAATTTGAAGTTGTAAGTTTAGCTGAATCTTAAAAAAAAATGAAAAGGACATTGATACACGCAAAACATCAGGAATTATTAGACGCATGCAAATCCAATGTACACAAACGTATCACCTCACACCAGTCAGAATGACCATCAGCAAAACGTCAACAAACAATAGATGTTGAAGAAGTTGTGGAGAATAGCGTAACCTCTCGGTCTAAGTGGGATGTAAACTGGTAACCGCCAATAATAGGAACAGAATGGCAGTGCGTTGAAAGGTAAAAATTGAGTCCCCATATGATCCGGAAGGCCCACTATTGGGCCTGTCACCTGTGAAAGCCAGCATCAAAAAGACACAGGATGGAACATCGTGTATTGCAGCAGTATTTACAATAGCCAAGACACGGAAGCAACAAAAATGTCCATCATCAGATGAATGGACGAAAAAGTGGTCCATGTACACAATGCAATATTAGACACAGAAAAGAATGAAACAATGCCGTTTGCAGCACCATAGACGAGGCTACAGACAATCACACAACTTGAAGTAAGTCAGAAAGCGAGAGACACATATCCTATGATATCACGTATAGGTCTTATGTAAAAATTGATAGGAATGAACCTATTTCCACAGAGAAGGACACTCACGTGTTCAGAAAACAAGCTTGTGCTTAACCAAACGGAAAGGTGTGAGGAATGTATAACGGAGGATATTGGGTTTAACAGACATATGCTAATACTTATAAAATATATAATCATCAGACATACCGAATACCAAGAGAGGTCTACACAACATTCTGTAATAATCTCTACGGAACAGGATCCAAACATGAAAAGATATATGAATCAATGAAAGACATTCTGTACACCTAGAACAAACACAACATTGCAATCAAATTTGCTCTGAGAAAAATGAAAATTAAACTGAGAATATCAACAACAAATAAGTAGACATAGTTTCTGGGGGTTTGTCCTGGCACATTCCACTCTACTTTACAACCTACAAACAGGACTTCCAGGAAGGCTGTGTTGCCCTAGTAACCAGAGTTGGGAATATAGAAATGCTGCCCCCTTGTGGCCGTTTCCTGCAACAGCAGCTTTAAATGCAGAACTAATGGTCATGTGATATTCACAATTACTACAGGGCTGTAAAGGACACCTGCCCTCAAAAAATGTCCTGGTGCAGGTAATGGCCACAGGAATTCAGAACATGGCAAATTTTTCAAGGAAACAATTTGAAGAGGTGAGTTTCTCTGTTTTACTTAAAAAAAAAAACGTAGATGAAAGCTCAATATCGGGAATTATTAGACGCATGCAAATCCAACCTACAAAAAGGTATCACCACCCAACACTCAAAATGCCATCAGTAAAAAGTCTACAAACAATAAATTCTGAAGGGGTTTTAGAGAACTGTGTACCCTCTAGTTGCTGGTGGGATGTACACTGGTAACAGCCAGTAGTGAGAACAGAATGGAGGTGCGTTGAAAGGGAAAAATTTGAACTACCATATGATCTAGTAGGCCCACTGCTGGGCCTAATCCCTGAGAAGACCAGAATCCAAAAGACACAGGCTGGCAATCCTGCACTGCATCAATATTTAGCATTGCCAAGACTTGGAAGTAACCAAAATGTCCATCCACAGATGAATGCACAAAGAAGAAGTGGTCCATGTACACAATGCAATATTCGCCATGGAAAAGGATGAAACACTGCTCTTTGCAGCACCATAGATGAGCCTAGAGATAATCACAGAACATGAGGTAAGTCGGAAAGCAGCCGACAAATAACCTGTGATATCACTCCTAGCTGTTACCTAACAACTGACACGTATGAACATATTTCCACAGAGAAAGACTCTCACAGACTTAGAAAACAAACTATGGTTATCTAAAAGGAAAGGTGGGAGGAATGGATACATTAAGATTAGGGTTACCGTACGTATGCAAATACATATTAAACACACGTATCAAAAAGACCGACCATATACCAAGGGAGGTCTACTGAACGCTCTGTAATAATTTACACGGGGGCTTGCCTGGTGGCACCGTGGTTAAGAATCCACCTGCCAATGCAGGGGACACAGGTTCGATCCCTGGTTCGGGAAGGTCCCACATGCAGCAGAGCAACTAAGCCCGTGCACCACAACTAATGAGCCTACGCTCTGGAGCCCATGAGCCATAACTACTGAGCCCATGCGCCACAACTACTGAAGCCCACACGCCTAGAGCCCGTGCTCCGCAACAAGAGAAGCCACTGCAGTGAGAAGCCGGTGCACCGCAACGGAGAGTAGCCCCCGCTCACCGCAACTGGAGAAAGCCCACATGCAGCAACGAAGATCCAACTCAGCCAAAAATAAATAAATAAATAAAATAAATTTATTTAAAAAAATAATAGTAATTTACATGGGAAGAGGATCTGTACATGAGTAGATATATATAATGTTCAATTGAACCTGATTGTGCACACCCAGAACAAACACTATTCTGCTCATTACCCCAATTTAAAAAATTAAAACCACGAACAACAATTAATGAGACATAAAGTTATTGGGGTTTTCCCTGGCACATCCCATTCTAATTTACAACCTAGGAACACAACTTTCAGGAAGGCTCTGCTGCCCTAGTAACCAGACTTGGGAATGGAGAAATGCTGCCGCCTTGTGGCCGTTTCCCACAACAGCAGCTTTAAACACAGGGCTAAGGGTCACTTGAGATTCACAGTAATTGTAGGGCCGTAAATGACACGTGTCCTCAAAACATGTCCTGGGGTAGGTAATGGCCAAGAAAGTTCACAACACGGAAAATTTTTCAAGAAAACAATTTGAAGAGGTAAGTGTTACTCACTCGGTTGTTTTAAAAAAAGAAGAACATGGATAAAAGCTCAATATCAGGAATTATTGGTTGGATGCAAATCCAAACTACAAAAAGATTTCACCACCCAATATTCAAAATGCCATCCGTAAAAAGTCTACAAACAATGCATGCTGACGGGTTGGGGGAGAAATGCATACCCACTATGCTGTTGGTTGGATGTAAACTGGTAACAGCTAATCATGAGAACAGAACGGAGCTGCGTTTAAAAGGTAAAAATTGAGCTACCATATCATGCGGCCGATCCCCTAATGGGCCTATACCCTAAGAAGACCAGAATGGGAAAGGCACAGACAGGCAAACATGCCCTGCAGCAATATTTACAATAGCCAAGCCATGCAAGCAAACAAAATGTCCATCAACAGATAAATGGACAAAGAAGAAGTGGTATACGTACCGAATGGAATAGTAGCCTCGGGGAAAAAATGAACAATGCCGTTTTCAGGACTACACATGAGCCTAGAAATAATCATAGTACGTTACGTAAGTCAAAAGGGAATGACAAATATCCTATGATATCATTTATACGTGTTATCCTAAGATTGCTCCCAATGAACATATTTCCACAGAAAAACACACTCACAGACTGATAAAACAAACTAATGGTTAACCAAAATGAAAGGTGGGAGGATGGATAAATTAGGATTATGGGGGTAGCATACATATACTAACGTATTTTAAATGTATATAAACATATAACATATAAACGATATGAATTATATAATCACCAATACATATAAAATATATCATGACAAAACACCTACCAAATACCAAGGGAGGTCTACCCAACATTCTGTAATAACATACATGGTAACAGGATCCGAAGATGAACAGACATATGTATGAATCATTGACCAGATTCTGTACAGCCAGACAATCACAACACTCTAATCAAATTTCCTCCGATAAGAAATATAAATTAAATTTAAAAAACAAACATAAGTAAGGAGACATAAACTTCTGGGGGCTTGTCCCAGCACATTCCACTCTAATTTACAACCGAGGAACACGACGTCCAGGAAGACTCTGTTGCCCTAGTAACAAGAGTTGAGAACGTAATAATGCTGCCGCCTTGTGGCTGTTTCCCACAACAGCAGCTTTAAACACAGTGCTAATGGTCGCTTAATAGTCACGAGGACTGCGGGGCTGTAAATGATACCTGCCCTCAAAAAATGTCCTGGGGTAGGGAATAGGCAAGAAATTTCAACACATGACAAAGTTTTCAAGAAGTCAATATGAGAGGGAAGTTGTACTCACTCTTTAAAAAAAAAAGGAAACGAAAAAAAAAGACACGCCTAAAGCTCAGTATAAGGAATTATTAGCTGCATGCAAATCCAACGTCCACAAAGGTTTCAGCTCACACCAGTCAAATGACCATCAGCAAAAAGTCTACAAACTATAAATGCTGAAGAGGTTTTAGGGAACTGTGTACCTTCTAGCTGCTGATGGGGTGTAAAGTGCTAACAGCACTAATGAAAACTGAATGCAGCTGCTTTAAAAGGTAAAAATTGAGCTACCGTATGATGCGGCAGGGCACCTTCTGGGCCTATAACCTAAGACCACCAGAATCGGAAAGACAGAGGCAGGCAAATGTGCACTGCAGCAATATTGAAAGAGCCAAGACATGGAAGCAAAAAAAAGCTCCACAAACAGATGAATGGACAAAGAAGAAGTGGTATATGTACAGAATGGAATATTAGCCACGAAAAAAAATAAAAGAATGGCATATGCAGCACCACGGATGAGCCTAGAGATAATCACACAACGTGAAGTAAGTCAGATTGCGAAAGACAAATGTTCTACGATATCACTTATGTTATCTGAAAATTCATAAAAATGAACATATTTCCATAGGGAAAGACAATCTCAGATGGAGAAGACAAACTTATGGTTAAGCCAAAGAAAAGGTGTGAGGAATGGACAAATTAGGATATTGGGGTTAACAAACATATACTAATACATATAAAATATATCATCCCCAAAGACCTATGGAATACCAAGAGTGGTCTATTCAACACTCTACAATAACCTACATGGAAAAGGACACAAAGATCAATAGATATATGTATATGTGTACATGAACAAGATTCTGTGCAGCTAGAACAAAAGACATTTTAAAATCCAATTTGCTCTGATAAAAATGAAAACTTAAAGACACAAACAAGAATTAAGGAGGCTAAAACTTATGGGGGTTTGTCCTGACACATTCCACTCTAATCTGCAACCTAAAAGCACAACTTGCAGCAAGGTTCTGTTTCCCTAGCAAGCAGAGTTGGCAACGTAGAAATGCTGCCACCTTAAGGCCGTTTCCTCAAACAGCAGCTTTAAATCCACTGCTAATGGTCACTAATATTCACAAGGACTGCAGGGCTGTAAATGACTCATGCCCTCAAAAACTGTCCTGGGGTAGGGAATGGCCAAAAAAATCCAAACGCGGCAAATTTTTCAAGAAGGAAATTTGAAGTTGTAAGTTTAGCTGAATCTTAAAAAAAAATGAAAAGGACATTGATACACGCAAAACATCAGGAATTATTAGACGCATGCAAATCCAATCTACACAAACGTATCACCTCACACCAGTCAGAATGACCATCAGCAAAACGTCAACAAACAATAGATGTTGAAGAAGTTGTGGAGAATAGCGTAACCTCTCGGTCTAAGTGGGATGTAAACTGGTAACCGCCAATAATAGGAACAGAATGGCAGTGCGTTGAAAGGTAAAAATTGAGTCCCCATATGATCCGGAAGGCCCACTATTGGGCCTGTCACCTGTGAAAGCCAGCATCAAAAAGACACAGGATGGAACATCGTGTATTGCAGCAGTATTTACAATAGCCAAGACATGGAAGCAACAAAAATGTCCATCATCAGATGAATGGACGAAAAAGTGGTCCATGTACACAATGCAATATTAGACACAGAAAAGAATGAAACAATGCCGTTTGCAGCACCATAGACGAGGCTACAGACAATCACACAACTTGAAGTAAGTCAGAAAGCGAGAGACACATATCCTATGATATCACGTATAGGTCTTATGTAAAAATTGATAGGAATGAACCTATTTCCACAGAGAAGGACACTCACGTGTTCAGAAAACAAGCTTGTGCTTAACCAAACGGAAAGGTGTGAGGAATGTATAACGGAGGATATTGGGTTTAACAGACATATGCTAATACTTATAAAATATATAATCATCAGACATACCGAATACCAAGAGAGGTCTACACAACATTCTGTAATAATCTCTACGGAACAGGATCCAAACATGAAAAGATATATGAATCAATGAAAGACATTCTGTACACCTAGAACAAACACAACATTGCAATCAAATTTGCTCTGAGAAAAATGAAAATTAAACTGAGAATATCAACAACAAATAAGTAGACATAGTTTCTGGGGGTTTGTCCTGGCACATTCCACTCTACTTTACAACCTACAAACAGGACTTCCAGGAAGGCTGTGTTGCCCTAGTAACCAGAGTTGGGAATATAGAAATGCTGCCCCCTTGTGGCCGTTTCCTGCAACAGCAGCTTTAAATGCAGAACTAATGGTCATGTGATATTCACAATTACTACAGGGCTGTAAAGGACACCTGCCCTCAAAAAATGTCCTGGTGCAGGTAATGGCCACAGGAATTCAGAACATGGCAAATTTTTCAAGGAAACAATTTGAAGAGGTGAGTTTCTCTGTTTTACTTAAAAAAAAAAACGTAGATGAAAGCTCAATATCGGGAATTATTAGACGCATGCAAATCCAACCTACAAAAAGGTATCACCACCCAACACTCAAAATGCCATCAGTAAAAAGTCTACAAACAATAAATTCTGAAGGGGTTTTAGAGAACTGTGTACCCTCTAGTTGCTGGTGGGATGTACACTGGTAACAGCCAGTAGTGAGAACAGAATGGAGGTGCGTTGAAAGGGAAAAATTTGAACTACCATATGATCTAGTAGGCCCACTGCTGGGCCTAATCCCTGAGAAGACCAGAATCCAAAAGACACAGGCTGGCAATCCTGCACTGCATCAATATTTAGCATTGCCAAGACTTGGAAGTAACCAAAATGTCCATCCACAGATGAATGCACAAAGAAGAAGTGGTCCATGTACACAATGCAATATTCGCCATGGAAAAGGATGAAACACTGCTCTTTGCAGCACCATAGATGAGCCTAGAGATAATCACAGAACATGAGGTAAGTCGGAAAGCAGCCGACAAATAACCTGTGATATCACTCCTAGCTGTTACCTAACAACTGACACGTATGAACATATTTCCACAGAGAAAGACTCTCACAGACTTAGAAAACAAACTATGGTTATCTAAAAGGAAAGGTGGGAGGAATGGATACATTAAGATTAGGGTTACCGTACGTATGCAAATACATATTAAACACACGTATCAAAAAGACCGACCATATACCAAGGGAGGTCTACTGAACGCTCTGTAATAATTTACACGGGGGCTTGCCTGGTGGCACCGTGGTTAAGAATCCACCTGCCAATGCAGGGGACACAGGTTCGATCCCTGGTTCGGGAAGGTCCCACATGCAGCAGAGCAACTAAGCCCGTGCACCACAACTAATGAGCCTACGCTCTGGAGCCCATGAGCCATAACTACTGAGCCCATGCGCCACAACTACTGAAGCCCACACGCCTAGAGCCCGTGCTCCGCAACAAGAGAAGCCACTGCAGTGAGAAGCCGGTGCACCGCAACGGAGAGTAGCCCCCGCTCACCGCAACTGGAGAAAGCCCACATGCAGCAACGAAGATCCAACTCAGCCAAAAATAAATAAATAAATAAAATAAATTTATTTAAAAAAATAATAGTAATTTACATGGGAAGAGGATCTGTACATGAGTAGATATATATAATGTTCAATTGAACCTGATTGTGCACACCCAGAACAAACACTATTCTGCTCATTACCCCAATTTAAAAAATTAAAACCACGAACAACAATTAATGAGACATAAAGTTATTGGGGTTTTCCCTGGCACATCCCATTCTAATTTACAACCTAGGAACACAACTTTCAGGAAGGCTCTGCTGCCCTAGTAACCAGACTTGGGAATGGAGAAATGCTGCCGCCTTGTGGCCGTTTCCCACAACAGCAGCTTTAAACACAGGGCTAAGGGTCACTTGAGATTCACAGTAATTGTAGGGCCGTAAATGACACGTGTCCTCAAAACATGTCCTGGGGTAGGTAATGGCCAAGAAAGTTCACAACACGGAAAATTTTTCAAGAAAACAATTTGAAGAGGTAAGTGTTACTCACTCGGTTGTTTTAAAAAAAGAAGAACATGGATAAAAGCTCAATATCAGGAATTATTGGTTGGATGCAAATCCAAACTACAAAAAGATTTCACCACCCAATATTCAAAATGCCATCCGTAAAAAGTCTACAAACAATGCATGCTGACGGGTTGGGGGAGAAATGCATACCCACTATGCTGTTGGTTGGATGTAAACTGGTAACAGCTAATCATGAGAACAGAACGGAGCTGCGTTTAAAAGGTAAAAATTGAGCTACCATATCATGCGGCCGATCCCCTAATGGGCCTATACCCTAAGAAGACCAGAATGGGAAAGGCACAGACAGGCAAACATGCCCTGCAGCAATATTTACAATAGCCAAGCCATGCAAGCAAACAAAATGTCCATCAACAGATAAATGGACAAAGAAGAAGTGGTATACGTACCGAATGGAATAGTAGCCTCGGGGAAAAAATGAACAATGCCGTTTTCAGGACTACACATGAGCCTAGAAATAATCATAGTACGTTACGTAAGTCAAAAGGGAATGACAAATATCCTATGATATCATTTATACGTGTTATCCTAAGATTGCTCCCAATGAACATATTTCCACAGAAAAACACACTCACAGACTGATAAAACAAACTAATGGTTAACCAAAATGAAAGGTGGGAGGATGGATAAATTAGGATTATGGGGGTAGCATACATATACTAACGTATTTTAAATGTATATAAACATATAACATATAAACGATATGAATTATATAATCACCAATACATATAAAATATATCATGACAAAACACCTACCAAATACCAAGGGAGGTCTACCCAACATTCTGTAATAACATACATGGTAACAGGATCCGAAGATGAACAGACATATGTATGAATCATTGACCAGATTCTGTACAGCCAGACAATCACAACACTCTAATCAAATTTCCTCCGATAAGAAATATAAATTAAATTTAAAAAACAAACATAAGTAAGGAGACATAAACTTCTGGGGGCTTGTCCCAGCACATTCCACTCTAATTTACAACCGAGGAACACGACGTCCAGGAAGACTCTGTTGCCCTAGTAACAAGAGTTGAGAACGTAGTAATGCTGCCGCCTTGTGGCTGTTTCCCACAACAGCAGCTTTAAACACAGTGCTAATGGTCGCTTAATAGTCACGAGGACTGCGGGGCTGTAAATGATACCTGCCCTCAAAAAATGTCCTGGGGTAGGGAATAGGCAAGAAATTTCAACACATGACAAAGTTTTCAAGAAGTCAATATGAGAGGGAAGTTGTACTCACTCTTTAAAAAAAAAAGGAAACGAAAAAAAAAGACACGCCTAAAGCTCAGTATAAGGAATTATTAGCTGCATGCAAATCCAACGTCCACAAAGGTTTCAGCTCACACCAGTCAAATGACCATCAGCAAAAAGTCTACAAACTATAAATGCTGAAGAGGTTTTAGGGAACTGTGTACCTTCTAGCTGCTGATGGGGTGTAAAGTGCTAACAGCACTAATGAAAACTGAATGCAGCTGCTTTAAAAGGTAAAAATTGAGCTACCGTATGATGCGGCAGGGCACCTTCTGGGCCTATAACCTAAGACCACCAGAATCGGAAAGACAGAGGCAGGCAAATGTGCACTGCAGCAATATTGAAAGAGCCAAGACATGGAAGCAAAAAAAAGCTCCATAAACAGATGAATGGACAAAGAAGAAGTGGTATATGTACAGAATGGAATATTAGCCACGAAAAAAAATAAAAGAATGGCATATGCAGCACCACGGATGAGCCTAGAGATAATCACACAACGTGAAGTAAGTCAGATTGCGAAAGACAAATGTTCTACGATATCACTTATGTTATCTGAAAATTCATAAAAATGAACATATTTCCATAGGGAAAGACAATCTCAGATGGAGAAGACAAACTTATGGTTAAGCCAAAGAAAAGGTGTGAGGAATGGACAAATTAGGATATTGGGGTTAACAAACATATACTAATACATATAAAATATATCATCCCCAAAGACCTATGGAATACCAAGAGTGGTCTATTCAACACTCTACAATAACCTACATGGAAAAGGACACAAAGATCAATAGATATATGTATATGTGTACATGAACAAGATTCTGTGCAGCTAGAACAAAAGACATTTTAAAATCCAATTTGCTCTGATAAAAATGAAAACTTAAAGACACAAACAAGAATTAAGGAGGCTAAAACTTATGGGGGTTTGTCCTGACACATTCCACTCTAATCTGCAACCTAAAAGCACAACTTGCAGCAAGGTTCTGTTTCCCTAGCAAGCAGAGTTGGCAACGTAGAAATGCTGCCACCTTAAGGCCGTTTCCTCAAACAGCAGCTTTAAATCCACTGCTAATGGTCACTAATATTCACAAGGACTGCAGGGCTGTAAATGACTCATGCCCTCAAAAACTGTCCTGGGGTAGGGAATGGCCAAAAAAATCCAAACGCGGCAAATTTTTCAAGAAGGAAATTTGAAGTTGTAAGTTTAGCTGAATCTTAAAAAAAAATGAAAAGGACATTGATCCACGCAAAACATCAGGAATTATTAGACGCATGCAAATCCAATCTACACAAACGTATCACCTCACACCAGTCAGAATGACCATCAGCAAAACGTCAACAAACAATAGATGTTGAAGAAGTTGTGGAGAATAGCGTAACCTCTCGGTCTAAGTGGGATGTAAACTGGTAACCGCCAATAATAGGAACAGAATGGCAGTGCGTTGAAAGGTAAAAATTGAGTCCCCATATGATCCGGAAGGCCCACTATTGGGCCTGTCACCTGTGAAAGCCAGCATCAAAAAGACACAGGATGGAACATCGTGTATTGCAGCAGTATTTACAATAGCCAAGACACGGAAGCAACAAAAATGTCCATCATCAGATGAATGGACGAAAAAGTGGTCCATGTACACAATGCAATATTAGACACAGAAAAGAATGAAACAATGCCGTTTGCAGCACCATAGACGAGGCTACAGACAATCACACAACTTGAAGTAAGTCAGAAAGCGAGAGACACATATCCTATGATATCACGTATAGGTCTTATGTAAAAATTGATAGGAATGAACCTATTTCCACAGAGAAGGACACTCACGTGTTCAGAAAACAAGCTTGTGCTTAACCAAACGGAAAGGTGTGAGGAATGTATAACGGAGGATATTGGGTTTAACAGACATATGCTAATACTTATAAAATATATAATCATCAGACATACCGAATACCAAGAGAGGTCTACACAACATTCTGTAATAATCTCTACGGAACAGGATCCAAACATGAAAAGATATATGAATCAATGAAAGACATTCTGTACACCTAGAACAAACACAACATTGCAATCAAATTTGCTCTGAGAAAAATGAAAATTAAACTGAGAATATCAACAACAAATAAGTAGACATAGTTTCTGGGGGTTTGTCCTGGCACATTCCACTCTACTTTACAACCTACAAACAGGACTTCCAGGAAGGCTGTGTTGCCCTAGTAACCAGAGTTGGGAATATAGAAATGCTGCCCCCTTGTGGCCGTTTCCTGCAACAGCAGCTTTAAATGCAGAACTAATGGTCATGTGATATTCACAATTACTACAGGGCTGTAAAGGACACCTGCCCTCAAAAAATGTCCTGGTGCAGGTAATGGCCACAGGAATTCAGAACATGGCAAATTTTTCAAGGAAACAATTTGAAGAGGTGAGTTTCTCTGTTTTACTTAAAAAAAAAAACGTAGATGAAAGCTCAATATCGGGAATTATTAGACGCATGCAAATCCAACCTACAAAAAGGTATCACCACCCAACACTCAAAATGCCATCAGTAAAAAGTCTACAAACAATAAATTCTGAAGGGGTTTTAGAGAACTGTGTACCCTCTAGTTGCTGGTGGGATGTACACTGGTAACAGCCAGTAGTGAGAACAGAATGGAGGTGCGTTGAAAGGGAAAAATTTGAACTACCATATGATCTAGTAGGCCCACTGCTGGGCCTAATCCCTGAGAAGACCAGAATCCAAAAGACACAGGCTGGCAATCCTGCACTGCATCAATATTTAGCATTGCCAAGACTTGGAAGTAACCAAAATGTCCATCCACAGATGAATGCACAAAGAAGAAGTGGTCCATGTACACAATGCAATATTCGCCATGGAAAAGGATGAAACACTGCTCTTTGCAGCACCATAGATGAGCCTAGAGATAATCACAGAACATGAGGTAAGTCGGAAAGCAGCCGACAAATAACCTGTGATATCACTCCTAGCTGTTACCTAACAACTGACACGTATGAACATATTTCCACAGAGAAAGACTCTCACAGACTTAGAAAACAAACTATGGTTATCTAAAAGGAAAGGTGGGAGGAATGGATACATTAAGATTAGGGTTACCGTACGTATGCAAATACATATTAAACACACGTATCAAAAAGACCGACCATATACCAAGGGAGGTCTACTGAACGCTCTGTAATAATTTACACGGGGGCTTGCCTGGTGGCACCGTGGTTAAGAATCCACCTGCCAATGCAGGGGACACAGGTTCGATCCCTGGTTCGGGAAGGTCCCACATGCAGCAGAGCAACTAAGCCCGTGCACCACAACTAATGAGCCTACGCTCTGGAGCCCATGAGCCATAACTACTGAGCCCATGCGCCACAACTACTGAAGCCCACACGCCTAGAGCCCGTGCTCCGCAACAAGAGAAGCCACTGCAGTGAGAAGCCGGTGCACCGCAACGGAGAGTAGCCCCCGCTCACCGCAACTGGAGAAAGCCCACATGCAGCAACGAAGATCCAACTCAGCCAAAAATAAATAAATAAATAAAATAAATTTATTTAAAAAAATAATAGTAATTTACATGGGAAGAGGATCTGTACATGAGTAGATATATATAATGTTCAATTGAACCTGATTGTGCACACCCAGAACAAACACTATTCTGCTCATTACCCCAATTTAAAAAATTAAAACCACGAACAACAATTAATGAGACATAAAGTTATTGGGGTTTTCCCTGGCACATCCCATTCTAATTTACAACCTAGGAACACAACTTTCAGGAAGGCTCTGCTGCCCTAGTAACCAGACTTGGGAATGGAGAAATGCTGCCGCCTTGTGGCCGTTTCCCACAACAGCAGCTTTAAACACAGGGCTAAGGGTCACTTGAGATTCACAGTAATTGTAGGGCCGTAAATGACACGTGTCCTCAAAACATGTCCTGGGGTAGGTAATGGCCAAGAAAGTTCACAACACGGAAAATTTTTCAAGAAAACAATTTGAAGAGGTAAGTGTTACTCACTCGGTTGTTTTAAAAAAAGAAGAACATGGATAAAAGCTCAATATCAGGAATTATTGGTTGGATGCAAATCCAAACTACAAAAAGATTTCACCACCCAATATTCAAAATGCCATCCGTAAAAAGTCTACAAACAATGCATGCTGACGGGTTGGGGGAGAAATGCATACCCACTATGCTGTTGGTTGGATGTAAACTGGTAACAGCTAATCATGAGAACAGAACGGAGCTGCGTTTAAAAGGTAAAAATTGAGCTACCATATCATGCGGCCGATCCCCTAATGGGCCTATACCCTAAGAAGACCAGAATGGGAAAGGCACAGACAGGCAAACATGCCCTGCAGCAATATTTACAATAGCCAAGCCATGCAAGCAAACAAAATGTCCATCAACAGATAAATGGACAAAGAAGAAGTGGTATACGTACCGAATGGAATAGTAGCCTCGGGAAAAAAATGAACAATGCCGTTTTCAGGACTACACATGAGCCTAGAAATAATCATAGTACGTTACGTAAGTCAAAAGGGAATGACAAATATCCTATGATATCATTTATACGTGTTATCCTAAGATTGCTCCCAATGAACATATTTCCACAGAAAAACACACTCACAGACTGATAAAACAAACTAATGGTTAACCAAAATGAAAGGTGGGAGGATGGATAAATTAGGATTATGGGGGTAGCATACATATACTAACGTATGTTAAATGTATATAAACATATAACATATAAACGATATGAATTATATAATCACCAATACATATAAAATATATCATGACAAAACACCTACCAAATACCAAGGGAGGTCTACCCAACATTCTGTAATAACATACATGGTAACAGGATCCGAAGATGAACAGACATATATATGAATCATTGACCAGATTCTGTACAGCCAGACAATCACAACACTCTAATCAAATTTCCTCCGATAAGAAATATAAATTAAATTTAAAAAACAAACATAAGTAAGGAGACATAAACTTCTGGGGGCTTGTCCCAGCACATTCCACTCTAATTTACAACCGAGGAACACGACGTCCAGGAAGACTCTGTTGCCCTAGTAACAAGAGTTGAGAACGTAATAATGCTGCCGCCTTGTGGCTGTTTCCCACAACAGCAGCTTTAAACACAGTGCTAATGGTCGCTTAATAGTCACGAGGACTGCGGGGCTGTAAATGATACCTGCCCTCAAAAAATGTCCTGGGGTAGGGAATAGGCAAGAAATTTCAACACATGACAAAGTTTTCAAGAAGTCAATATGAGAGGGAAGTTGTACTCACTCTTTAAAAAAAAAAGGAAACGAAAAAAAAAGACACGCCTAAAGCTCAGTATAAGGAATTATTAGCTGCATGCAAATCCAACGTCCACAAAGGTTTCAGCTCACACCAGTCAAATGACCATCAGCAAAAAGTCTACAAACTATAAATGCTGAAGAGGTTTTAGGGAACTGTGTACCTTCTAGCTGCTGATGGGGTGTAAAGTGCTAACAGCACTAATGAAAACTGAATGCAGCTGCTTTAAAAGGTAAAAATTGAGCTACCGTATGATGCGGCAGGGCACCTTCTGGGCCTATAACCTAAGACCACCAGAATCGGAAAGACAGAGGCAGGCAAATGTGCACTGCAGCAATATTGAAAGAGCCAAGACATGGAAGCAAAAAAAAGCTCCATAAACAGATGAATGGACAAAGAAGAAGTGGTATATGTACAGAATGGAATATTAGCCACGAAAAAAAATAAAAGAATGGCATATGCAGCACCACGGATGAGCCTAGAGATAATCACACAACGTGAAGTAAGTCAGATTGCGAAAGACAAATGTTCTACGATATCACTTATGTTATCTGAAAATTCATAAAAATGAACATATTTCCATAGGGAAAGACAATCTCAGATGGAGAAGACAAACTTATGGTTAAGCCAAAGAAAAGGTGTGAGGAATGGACAAATTAGGATATTGGGGTTAACAAACATATACTAATACATATAAAATATATCATCCCCAAAGACCTATGGAATACCAAGAGTGGTCTATTCAACACTCTACAATAACCTACATGGAAAAGGACACAAAGATCAATAGATATATGTATATGTGTACATGAACAAGATTCTGTGCAGCTAGAACAAAAGACATTTTAAAATCCAATTTGCTCTGATAAAAATGAAAACTTAAAGACACAAACAAGAATTAAGGAGGCTAAAACTTATGGGGGTTTGTCCTGACACATTCCACTCTAATCTGCAACCTAAAAGCACAACTTGCAGCAAGGTTCTGTTTCCCTAGCAAGCAGAGTTGGCAATGTAGAAATGCTGCCACCTTAAGGCCGTTTCCTCAAACAGCAGCTTTAAATCCACTGCTAATGGTCACTAATATTCACAAGGACTGCAGGGCTGTAAATGACTCATGCCCTCAAAAACTGTCCTGGGGTAGGGAATGGCCAAAAAAATCCAAACGCGGCAAATTTTTCAAGAAGGAAATTTGAAGTTGTAAGTTTAGCTGAATCTTAAAAAAAAATGAAAAGGACATTGATACACGCAAAACATCAGGAATTATTAGACGCATGCAAATCCAATCTACACAAACGTATCACCTCACACCAGTCAGAATGACCATCAGCAAAACGTCAACAAACAATAGATGTTGAAGAAGTTGTGGAGAATAGCGTAACCTCTCGGTCTAAGTGGGATGTAAACTGGTAACCGCCAATAATAGGAACAGAATGGCAGTGCGTTGAAAGGTAAAAATTGAGTCCCCATATGATCCGGAAGGCCCACTATTGGGCCTGTCACCTGTGAAAGCCAGCATCAAAAAGACACAGGATGGAACATCGTGTATTGCAGCAGTATTTACAATAGCCAAGACACGGAAGCAACAAAAATGTCCATCATCAGATGAATGGACGAAAAAGTGGTCCATGTACACAATGCAATATTAGACACAGAAAAGAATGAAACAATGCCGTTTGCAGCACCATAGACGAGGCTACAGACAATCACACAACTTGAAGTAAGTCAGAAAGCGAGAGACACATATCCTATGATATCACGTATAGGTCTTATGTAAAAATTGATAGGAATGAACCTATTTCCACAGAGAAGGACACTCACGTGTTCAGAAAACAAGCTTGTGCTTAACCAAACGGAAAGGTGTGAGGAATGTATAACGGAGGATATTGGGTTTAACAGACATATGCTAATACTTATAAAATATATAATCATCAGACATACCGAATACCAAGAGAGGTCTACACAACATTCTGTAATAATCTCTACGGAACAGGATCCAAACATGAAAAGATATATGAATCAATGAAAGACATTCTGTACACCTAGAACAAACACAACATTGCAATCAAATTTGCTCTGAGAAAAATGAAAATTAAACTGAGAATATCAACAACAAATAAGTAGACATAGTTTCTGGGGGTTTGTCCTGGCACATTCCACTCTACTTTACAACCTACAAACAGGACTTCCAGGAAGGCTGTGTTGCCCTAGTAACCAGAGTTGGGAATATAGAAATGCTGCCCCCTTGTGGCCGTTTCCTGCAACAGCAGCTTTAAATGCAGAACTAATGGTCATGTGATATTCACAATTACTACAGGGCTGTAAAGGACACCTGCCCTCAAAAAATGTCCTGGTGCAGGTAATGGCCACAGGAATTCAGAACATGGCAAATTTTTCAAGGAAACAATTTGAAGAGGTGAGTTTCTCTGTTTTACTTAAAAAAAAAAACGTAGATGAAAGCTCAATATCGGGAATTATTAGACGCATGCAAATCCAACCTACAAAAAGGTATCACCACCCAACACTCAAAATGCCATCAGTAAAAAGTCTACAAACAATAAATTCTGAAGGGGTTTTAGAGAACTGTGTACCCTCTAGTTGCTGGTGGGATGTACACTGGTAACAGCCAGTAGTGAGAACAGAATGGAGGTGCGTTGAAAGGGAAAAATTTGAACTACCATATGATCTAGTAGGCCCACTGCTGGGCCTAATCCCTGAGAAGACCAGAATCCAAAAGACACAGGCTGGCAATCCTGCACTGCATCAATATTTAGCATTGCCAAGACTTGGAAGTAACCAAAATGTCCATCCACAGATGAATGCACAAAGAAGAAGTGGTCCATGTACACAATGCAATATTCGCCATGGAAAAGGATGAAACACTGCTCTTTGCAGCACCATAGATGAGCCTAGAGATAATCACAGAACATGAGGTAAGTCGGAAAGCAGCCGACAAATAACCTGTGATATCACTCCTAGCTGTTACCTAACAACTGACACGTATGAACATATTTCCACAGAGAAAGACTCTCACAGACTTAGAAAACAAACTATGGTTATCTAAAAGGAAAGGTGGGAGGAATGGATACATTAAGATTAGGGTTACCGTACGTATGCAAATACATATTAAACACACGTATCAAAAAGACCGACCATATACCAAGGGAGGTCTACTGAACGCTCTGTAATAATTTACACGGGGGCTTGCCTGGTGGCACCGTGGTTAAGAATCCACCTGCCAATGCAGGGGACACAGGTTCGATCCCTGGTTCGGGAAGGTCCCACATGCAGCAGAGCAACTAAGCCCGTGCACCACAACTAATGAGCCTACGCTCTGGAGCCCATGAGCCATAACTACTGAGCCCATGCGCCACAACTACTGAAGCCCACACGCCTAGAGCCCGTGCTCCGCAACAAGAGAAGCCACTGCAGTGAGAAGCCGGTGCACCGCAACGGAGAGTAGCCCCCGCTCACCGCAACTGGAGAAAGCCCACATGCAGCAACGAAGATCCAACTCAGCCAAAAATAAATAAATAAATAAAATAAATTTATTTAAAAAAATAATAGTAATTTACATGGGAAGAGGATCTGTACATGAGTAGATATATATAATGTTCAATTGAACCTGATTGTGCACACCCAGAACAAACACTATTCTGCTCATTACCCCAATTTAAAAAATTAAAACCACGAACAACAATTAATGAGACATAAAGTTATTGGGGTTTTCCCTGGCACATCCCATTCTAATTTACAACCTAGGAACACAACTTTCAGGAAGGCTCTGCTGCCCTAGTAACCAGACTTGGGAATGGAGAAATGCTGCCGCCTTGTGGCCGTTTCCCACAACAGCAGCTTTAAACACAGGGCTAAGGGTCACTTGAGATTCACAGTAATTGTAGGGCCGTAAATGACACGTGTCCTCAAAACATGTCCTGGGGTAGGTAATGGCCAAGAAAGTTCACAACACGGAAAATTTTTCAAGAAAACAATTTGAAGAGGTAAGTGTTACTCACTCGGTTGTTTTAAAAAAAGAAGAACATGGATAAAAGCTCAATATCAGGAATTATTGGTTGGATGCAAATCCAAACTACAAAAAGATTTCACCACCCAATATTCAAAATGCCATCCGTAAAAAGTCTACAAACAATGCATGCTGACGGGTTGGGGGAGAAATGCATACCCACTATGCTGTTGGTTGGATGTAAACTGGTAACAGCTAATCATGAGAACAGAACGGAGCTGCGTTTAAAAGGTAAAAATTGAGCTACCATATCATGCGGCCGATCCCCTAATGGGCCTATACCCTAAGAAGACCAGAATGGGAAAGGCACAGACAGGCAAACATGCCCTGCAGCAATATTTACAATAGCCAAGCCATGCAAGCAAACAAAATGTCCATCAACAGATAAATGGACAAAGAAGAAGTGGTATACGTACCGAATGGAATAGTAGCCTCGGGGAAAAAATGAACAATGCCGTTTTCAGGACTACACATGAGCCTAGAAATAATCATAGTACGTTACGTAAGTCAAAAGGGAATGACAAATATCCTATGATATCATTTATACGTGTTATCCTAAGATTGCTCCCAATGAACATATTTCCACAGAAAAACACACTCACAGACTGATAAAACAAACTAATGGTTAACCAAAATGAAAGGTGGGAGGATGGATAAATTAGGATTATGGGGGTAGCATACATATACTAACGTATTTTAAATGTATATAAACATATAACATATAAACGATATGAATTATATAATCACCAATACATATAAAATATATCATGACAAAACACCTACCAAATACCAAGGGAGGTCTACCCAACATTCTGTAATAACATACATGGTAACAGGATCCGAAGATGAACAGACATATGTATGAATCATTGACCAGATTCTGTACAGCCAGACAATCACAACACTCTAATCAAATTTCCTCCGATAAGAAATATAAATTAAATTTAAAAAACAAACATAAGTAAGGAGACATAAACTTCTGGGGGCTTGTCCCAGCACATTCCACTCTAATTTACAACCGAGGAACACGACGTCCAGGAAGACTCTGTTGCCCTAGTAACAAGAGTTGAGAACGTAATAATGCTGCCGCCTTGTGGCTGTTTCCCACAACAGCAGCTTTAAACACAGTGCTAATGGTCGCTTAATAGTCACGAGGACTGCGGGGCTGTAAATGATACCTGCCCTCAAAAAATGTCCTGGGGTAGGGAATAGGCAAGAAATTTCAACACATGACAAAGTTTTCAAGAAGTCAATATGAGAGGGAAGTTGTACTCACTCTTTAAAAAAAAAAGGAAACGAAAAAAAAAGACACGCCTAAAGCTCAGTATAAGGAATTATTAGCTGCATGCAAATCCAACGTCCACAAAGGTTTCAGCTCACACCAGTCAAATGACCATCAGCAAAAAGTCTACAAACTATAAATGCTGAAGAGGTTTTAGGGAACTGTGTACCTTCTAGCTGCTGATGGGGTGTAAAGTGCTAACAGCACTAATGAAAACTGAATGCAGCTGCTTTAAAAGGTAAAAATTGAGCTACCGTATGATGCGGCAGGGCACCTTCTGGGCCTATAACCTAAGACCACCAGAATCGGAAAGACAGAGGCAGGCAAATGTGCACTGCAGCAATATTGAAAGAGCCAAGACATGGAAGCAAAAAAAAGCTCCATAAACAGATGAATGGACAAAGAAGAAGTGGTATATGTACAGAATGGAATATTAGCCACGAAAAAAAATAAAAGAATGGCATATGCAGCACCACGGATGAGCCTAGAGATAATCACACAACGTGAAGTAAGTCAGATTGCGAAAGACAAATGTTCTACGATATCACTTATGTTATCTGAAAATTCATAAAAATGAACATATTTCCATAGGGAAAGACAATCTCAGATGGAGAAGACAAACTTATGGTTAAGCCAAAGAAAAGGTGTGAGGAATGGACAAATTAGGATATTGGGGTTAACAAACATATACTAATACATATAAAATATATCATCCCCAAAGACCTATGGAATACCAAGAGTGGTCTATTCAACACTCTACAATAACCTACATGGAAAAGGACACAAAGATCAATAGATATATGTATATGTGTACATGAACAAGATTCTGTGCAGCTAGAACAAAAGACATTTTAAAATCCAATTTGCTCTGATAAAAATGAAAACTTAAAGACACAAACAAGAATTAAGGAGGCTAAAACTTATGGGGGTTTGTCCTGACACATTCCACTCTAATCTGCAACCTAAAAGCACAACTTGCAGCAAGGTTCTGTTTCCCTAGCAAGCAGAGTTGGCAACGTAGAAATGCTGCCACCTTAAGGCCGTTTCCTCAAACAGCAGCTTTAAATCCACTGCTAATGGTCACTAATATTCACAAGGACTGCAGGGCTGTAAATGACTCATGCCCTCAAAAACTGTCCTGGGGTAGGGAATGGCCAAAAAAATCCAAACGCGGCAAATTTTTCAAGAAGGAAATTTGAAGTTGTAAGTTTAGCTGAATCTTAAAAAAAAATGAAAAGGACATTGATCCACGCAAAACATCAGGAATTATTAGACGCATGCAAATCCAATCTACACAAACGTATCACCTCACACCAGTCAGAATGACCATCAGCAAAACGTCAACAAACAATAGATGTTGAAGAAGTTGTGGAGAATAGCGTAACCTCTCGGTCTAAGTGGGATGTAAACTGGTAACCGCCAATAATAGGAACAGAATGGCAGTGCGTTGAAAGGTAAAAATTGAGTCCCCATATGATCCGGAAGGCCCACTATTGGGCCTGTCACCTGTGAAAGCCAGCATCAAAAAGACACAGGATGGAACATCGTGTATTGCAGCAGTATTTACAATAGCCAAGACACGGAAGCAACAAAAATGTCCATCATCAGATGAATGGACGAAAAAGTGGTCCATGTACACAATGCAATATTAGACACAGAAAAGAATGAAACAATGCCGTTTGCAGCACCATAGACGAGGCTACAGACAATCACACAACTTGAAGTAAGTCAGAAAGCGAGAGACACATATCCTATGATATCACGTATAGGTCTTATGTAAAAATTGATAGGAATGAACCTATTTCCACAGAGAAGGACACTCACGTGTTCAGAAAACAAGCTTGTGCTTAACCAAACGGAAAGGTGTGAGGAATGTATAACGGAGGATATTGGGTTTAACAGACATATGCTAATACTTATAAAATATATAATCATCAGACATACCGAATACCAAGAGAGGTCTACACAACATTCTGTAATAATCTCTACGGAACAGGATCCAAACATGAAAAGATATATGAATCAATGAAAGACATTCTGTACACCTAGAACAAACACAACATTGCAATCAAATTTGCTCTGAGAAAAATGAAAATTAAACTGAGAATATCAACAACAAATAAGTAGACATAGTTTCTGGGGGTTTGTCCTGGCACATTCCACTCTACTTTACAACCTACAAACAGGACTTCCAGGAAGGCTGTGTTGCCCTAGTAACCAGAGTTGGGAATATAGAAATGCTGCCCCCTTGTGGCCGTTTCCTGCAACAGCAGCTTTAAATGCAGAACTAATGGTCATGTGATATTCACAATTACTACAGGGCTGTAAAGGACACCTGCCCTCAAAAAATGTCCTGGTGCAGGTAATGGCCACAGGAATTCAGAACATGGCAAATTTTTCAAGGAAACAATTTGAAGAGGTGAGTTTCTCTGTTTTACTTAAAAAAAAAAACGTAGATGAAAGCTCAATATCGGGAATTATTAGACGCATGCAAATCCAACCTACAAAAAGGTATCACCACCCAACACTCAAAATGCCATCAGTAAAAAGTCTACAAACAATAAATTCTGAAGGGGTTTTAGAGAACTGTGTACCCTCTAGTTGCTGGTGGGATGTACACTGGTAACAGCCAGTAGTGAGAACAGAATGGAGGTGCGTTGAAAGGGAAAAATTTGAACTACCATATGATCTAGTAGGCCCACTGCTGGGCCTAATCCCTGAGAAGACCAGAATCCAAAAGACACAGGCTGGCAATCCTGCACTGCATCAATATTTAGCATTGCCAAGACTTGGAAGTAACCAAAATGTCCATCCACAGATGAATGCACAAAGAAGAAGTGGTCCATGTACACAATGCAATATTCGCCATGGAAAAGGATGAAACACTGCTCTTTGCAGCACCATAGATGAGCCTAGAGATAATCACAGAACATGAGGTAAGTCGGAAAGCAGCCGACAAATAACCTGTGATATCACTCCTAGCTGTTACCTAACAACTGACACGTATGAACATATTTCCACAGAGAAAGACTCTCACAGACTTAGAAAACAAACTATGGTTATCTAAAAGGAAAGGTGGGAGGAATGGATACATTAAGATTAGGGTTACCGTACGTATGCAAATACATATTAAACACACGTATCAAAAAGACCGACCATATACCAAGGGAGGTCTACTGAACGCTCTGTAATAATTTACACGGGGGCTTGCCTGGTGGCACCGTGGTTAAGAATCCACCTGCCAATGCAGGGGACACAGGTTCGATCCCTGGTTCGGGAAGGTCCCACATGCAGCAGAGCAACTAAGCCCGTGCACCACAACTAATGAGCCTACGCTCTGGAGCCCATGAGCCATAACTACTGAGCCCATGCGCCACAACTACTGAAGCCCACACGCCTAGAGCCCGTGCTCCGCAACAAGAGAAGCCACTGCAGTGAGAAGCCGGTGCACCGCAACGGAGAGTAGCCCCCGCTCACCGCAACTGGAGAAAGCCCACATGCAGCAACGAAGATCCAACTCAGCCAAAAATAAATAAATAAATAAAATAAATTTATTTAAAAAAATAATAGTAATTTACATGGGAAGAGGATCTGTACATGAGTAGATATATATAATGTTCAATTGAACCTGATTGTGCACACCCAGAACAAACACTATTCTGCTCATTACCCCAATTTAAAAAATTAAAACCACGAACAACAATTAATGAGACATAAAGTTATTGGGGTTTTCCCTGGCACATCCCATTCTAATTTACAACCTAGGAACACAACTTTCAGGAAGGCTCTGCTGCCCTAGTAACCAGACTTGGGAATGGAGAAATGCTGCCGCCTTGTGGCCGTTTCCCACAACAGCAGCTTTAAACACAGGGCTAAGGGTCACTTGAGATTCACAGTAATTGTAGGGCCGTAAATGACACGTGTCCTCAAAACATGTCCTGGGGTAGGTAATGGCCAAGAAAGTTCACAACACGGAAAATTTTTCAAGAAAACAATTTGAAGAGGTAAGTGTTACTCACTCGGTTGTTTTAAAAAAAGAAGAACATGGATAAAAGCTCAATATCAGGAATTATTGGTTGGATGCAAATCCAAACTACAAAAAGATTTCACCACCCAATATTCAAAATGCCATCCGTAAAAAGTCTACAAACAATGCATGCTGACGGGTTGGGGGAGAAATGCATACCCACTATGCTGTTGGTTGGATGTAAACTGGTAACAGCTAATCATGAGAACAGAACGGAGCTGCGTTTAAAAGGTAAAAATTGAGCTACCATATCATGCGGCCGATCCCCTAATGGGCCTATACCCTAAGAAGACCAGAATGGGAAAGGCACAGACAGGCAAACATGCCCTGCAGCAATATTTACAATAGCCAAGCCATGCAAGCAAACAAAATGTCCATCAACAGATAAATGGACAAAGAAGAAGTGGTATACGTACCGAATGGAATAGTAGCCTCGGGGAAAAAATGAACAATGCCGTTTTCAGGACTACACATGAGCCTAGAAATAATCATAGTACGTTACGTAAGTCAAAAGGGAATGACAAATATCCTATGATATCATTTATACGTGTTATCCTAAGATTGCTCCCAATGAACATATTTCCACAGAAAAACACACTCACAGACTGATAAAACAAACTAATGGTTAACCAAAATGAAAGGTGGGAGGATGGATAAATTAGGATTATGGGGGTAGCATACATATACTAACGTATTTTAAATGTATATAAACATATAACATATAAACGATATGAATTATATAATCACCAATACATATAAAATATATCATGACAAAACACCTACCAAATACCAAGGGAGGTCTACCCAACATTCTGTAATAACATACATGGTAACAGGATCCGAAGATGAACAGACATATGTATGAATCATTGACCAGATTCTGTACAGCCAGACAATCACAACACTCTAATCAAATTTCCTCCGATAAGAAATATAAATTAAATTTAAAAAACAAACATAAGTAAGGAGACATAAACTTCTGGGGGCTTGTCCCAGCACATTCCACTCTAATTTACAACCGAGGAACACGACGTCCAGGAAGACTCTGTTGCCCTAGTAACAAGAGTTGAGAACGTAATAATGCTGCCGCCTTGTGGCTGTTTCCCACAACAGCAGCTTTAAACACAGTGCTAATGGTCGCTTAATAGTCACGAGGACTGCGGGGCTGTAAATGATACCTGCCCTCAAAAAATGTCCTGGGGTAGGGAATAGGCAAGAAATTTCAACACATGACAAAGTTTTCAAGAAGTCAATATGAGAGGGAAGTTGTACTCACTCTTTAAAAAAAAAAGGAAACGAAAAAAAAAGACACGCCTAAAGCTCAGTATAAGGAATTATTAGCTGCATGCAAATCCAACGTCCACAAAGGTTTCAGCTCACACCAGTCAAATGACCATCAGCAAAAAGTCTACAAACTATAAATGCTGAAGAGGTTTTAGGGAACTGTGTACCTTCTAGCTGCTGATGGGGTGTAAAGTGCTAACAGCACTAATGAAAACTGAATGCAGCTGCTTTAAAAGGTAAAAATTGAGCTACCGTATGATGCGGCAGGGCACCTTCTGGGCCTATAACCTAAGACCACCAGAATCGGAAAGACAGAGGCAGGCAAATGTGCACTGCAGCAATATTGAAAGAGCCAAGACATGGAAGCAAAAAAAAGCTCCATAAACAGATGAATGGACAAAGAAGAAGTGGTATATGTACAGAATGGAATATTAGCCACGAAAAAAAATAAAAGAATGGCATATGCAGCACCACGGATGAGCCTAGAGATAATCACACAACGTGAAGTAAGTCAGATTGCGAAAGACAAATGTTCTACGATATCACTTATGTTATCTGAAAATTCATAAAAATGAACATATTTCCATAGGGAAAGACAATCTCAGATGGAGAAGACAAACTTATGGTTAAGCCAAAGAAAAGGTGTGAGGAATGGACAAATTAGGATATTGGGGTTAACAAACATATACTAATACATATAAAATATATCATCCCCAAAGACCTATGGAATACCAAGAGTGGTCTATTCAACACTCTACAATAACCTACATGGAAAAGGACACAAAGATCAATAGATATATGTATATGTGTACATGAACAAGATTCTGTGCAGCTAGAACAAAAGACATTTTAAAATCCAATTTGCTCTGATAAAAATGAAAACTTAAAGACACAAACAAGAATTAAGGAGGCTAAAACTTATGGGGGTTTGTCCTGACACATTCCACTCTAATCTGCAACCTAAAAGCACAACTTGCAGCAAGGTTCTGTTTCCCTAGCAAGCAGAGTTGGCAACGTAGAAATGCTGCCACCTTAAGGCCGTTTCCTCAAACAGCAGCTTTAAATCCACTGCTAATGGTCACTAATATTCACAAGGACTGCAGGGCTGTAAATGACTCATGCCCTCAAAAACTGTCCTGGGGTAGGGAATGGCCAAAAAAATCCAAACGCGGCAAATTTTTCAAGAAGGAAATTTGAAGTTGTAAGTTTAGCTGAATCTTAAAAAAAAATGAAAAGGACATTGATACACGCAAAACATCAGGAATTATTAGACGCATGCAAATCCAATCTACACAAACGTATCACCTCACACCAGTCAGAATGACCATCAGCAAAACGTCAACAAACAATAGATGTTGAAGAAGTTGTGGAGAATAGCGTAACCTCTCGGTCTAAGTGGGATGTAAACTGGTAACCGCCAATAATAGGAACAGAATGGCAGTGCGTTGAAAGGTAAAAATTGAGTCCCCATATGATCCGGAAGGCCCACTATTGGGCCTGTCACCTGTGAAAGCCAGCATCAAAAAGACACAGGATGGAACATCGTGTATTGCAGCAGTATTTACAATAGCCAAGACACGGAAGCAACAAAAATGTCCATCATCAGATGAATGGACGAAAAAGTGGTCCATGTACACAATGCAATATTAGACACAGAAAAGAATGAAACAATGCCGTTTGCAGCACCATAGACGAGGCTACAGACAATCACACAACTTGAAGTAAGTCAGAAAGCGAGAGACACATATCCTATGATATCACGTATAGGTCTTATGTAAAAATTGATAGGAATGAACCTATTTCCACAGAGAAGGACACTCACGTGTTCAGAAAACAAGCTTGTGCTTAACCAAACGGAAAGGTGTGAGGAATGTATAACGGAGGATATTGGGTTTAACAGACATATGCTAATACTTATAAAATATATAATCATCAGACATACCGAATACCAAGAGAGGTCTACACAACATTCTGTAATAATCTCTACGGAACAGGATCCAAACATGAAAAGATATATGAATCAATGAAAGACATTCTGTACACCTAGAACAAACACAACATTGCAATCAAATTTGCTCTGAGAAAAATGAAAATTAAACTGAGAATATCAACAACAAATAAGTAGACATAGTTTCTGGGGGTTTGTCCTGGCACATTCCACTCTACTTTACAACCTACAAACAGGACTTCCAGGAAGGCTGTGTTGCCCTAGTAACCAGAGTTGGGAATATAGAAATGCTGCCCCCTTGTGGCCGTTTCCTGCAACAGCAGCTTTAAATGCAGAACTAATGGTCATGTGATATTCACAATTACTACAGGGCTGTAAAGGACACCTGCCCTCAAAAAATGTCCTGGTGCAGGTAATGGCCACAGGAATTCAGAACATGGCAAATTTTTCAAGGAAACAATTTGAAGAGGTGAGTTTCTCTGTTTTACTTAAAAAAAAAAACGTAGATGAAAGCTCAATATCGGGAATTATTAGACGCATGCAAATCCAACCTACAAAAAGGTATCACCACCCAACACTCAAAATGCCATCAGTAAAAAGTCTACAAACAATAAATTCTGAAGGGGTTTTAGAGAACTGTGTACCCTCTAGTTGCTGGTGGGATGTACACTGGTAACAGCCAGTAGTGAGAACAGAATGGAGGTGCGTTGAAAGGGAAAAATTTGAACTACCATATGATCTAGTAGGCCCACTGCTGGGCCTAATCCCTGAGAAGACCAGAATCCAAAAGACACAGGCTGGCAATCCTGCACTGCATCAATATTTAGCATTGCCAAGACTTGGAAGTAACCAAAATGTCCATCCACAGATGAATGCACAAAGAAGAAGTGGTCCATGTACACAATGCAATATTCGCCATGGAAAAGGATGAAACACTGCTCTTTGCAGCACCATAGATGAGCCTAGAGATAATCACAGAACATGAGGTAAGTCGGAAAGCAGCCGACAAATAACCTGTGATATCACTCCTAGCTGTTACCTAACAACTGACACGTATGAACATATTTCCACAGAGAAAGACTCTCACAGACTTAGAAAACAAACTATGGTTATCTAAAAGGAAAGGTGGGAGGAATGGATACATTAAGATTAGGGTTACCGTACGTATGCAAATACATATTAAACACACGTATCAAAAAGACCGACCATATACCAAGGGAGGTCTACTGAACGCTCTGTAATAATTTACACGGGGGCTTGCCTGGTGGCACCGTGGTTAAGAATCCACCTGCCAATGCAGGGGACACAGGTTCGATCCCTGGTTCGGGAAGGTCCCACATGCAGCAGAGCAACTAAGCCCGTGCACCACAACTAATGAGCCTACGCTCTGGAGCCCATGAGCCATAACTACTGAGCCCATGCGCCACAACTACTGAAGCCCACACGCCTAGAGCCCGTGCTCCGCAACAAGAGAAGCCACTGCAGTGAGAAGCCGGTGCACCGCAACGGAGAGTAGCCCCCGCTCACCGCAACTGGAGAAAGCCCACATGCAGCAACGAAGATCCAACTCAGCCAAAAATAAATAAATAAATAAAATAAATTTATTTAAAAAAATAATAGTAATTTACATGGGAAGAGGATCTGTACATGAGTAGATATATATAATGTTCAATTGAACCTGATTGTGCACACCCAGAACAAACACTATTCTGCTCATTACCCCAATTTAAAAAATTAAAACCACGAACAACAATTAATGAGACATAAAGTTATTGGGGTTTTCCCTGGCACATCCCATTCTAATTTACAACCTAGGAACACAACTTTCAGGAAGGCTCTGCTGCCCTAGTAACCAGACTTGGGAATGGAGAAATGCTGCCGCCTTGTGGCCGTTTCCCACAACAGCAGCTTTAAACACAGGGCTAAGGGTCACTTGAGATTCACAGTAATTGTAGGGCCGTAAATGACACGTGTCCTCAAAACATGTCCTGGGGTAGGTAATGGCCAAGAAAGTTCACAACACGGAAAATTTTTCAAGAAAACAATTTGAAGAGGTAAGTGTTACTCACTCGGTTGTTTTAAAAAAAGAAGAACATGGATAAAAGCTCAATATCAGGAATTATTGGTTGGATGCAAATCCAAACTACAAAAAGATTTCACCACCCAATATTCAAAATGCCATCCGTAAAAAGTCTACAAACAATGCATGCTGACGGGTTGGGGGAGAAATGCATACCCACTATGCTGTTGGTTGGATGTAAACTGGTAACAGCTAATCATGAGAACAGAACGGAGCTGCGTTTAAAAGGTAAAAATTGAGCTACCATATCATGCGGCCGATCCCCTAATGGGCCTATACCCTAAGAAGACCAGAATGGGAAAGGCACAGACAGGCAAACATGCCCTGCAGCAATATTTACAATAGCCAAGCCATGCAAGCAAACAAAATGTCCATCAACAGATAAATGGACAAAGAAGAAGTGGTATACGTACCGAATGGAATAGTAGCCTCGGGGAAAAAATGAACAATGCCGTTTTCAGGACTACACATGAGCCTAGAAATAATCATAGTACGTTACGTAAGTCAAAAGGGAATGACAAATATCCTATGATATCATTTATACGTGTTATCCTAAGATTGCTCCCAATGAACATATTTCCACAGAAAAACACACTCACAGACTGATAAAACAAACTAATGGTTAACCAAAATGAAAGGTGGGAGGATGGATAAATTAGGATTATGGGGGTAGCATACATATACTAACGTATTTTAAATGTATATAAACATATAACATATAAACGATATGAATTATATAATCACCAATACATATAAAATATATCATGACAAAACACCTACCAAATACCAAGGGAGGTCTACCCAACATTCTGTAATAACATACATGGTAACAGGATCCGAAGATGAACAGACATATGTATGAATCATTGACCAGATTCTGTACAGCCAGACAATCACAACACTCTAATCAAATTTCCTCCGATAAGAAATATAAATTAAATTTAAAAAACAAACATAAGTAAGGAGACATAAACTTCTGGGGGCTTGTCCCAGCACATTCCACTCTAATTTACAACCGAGGAACACGACGTCCAGGAAGACTCTGTTGCCCTAGTAACAAGAGTTGAGAACGTAATAATGCTGCCGCCTTGTGGCTGTTTCCCACAACAGCAGCTTTAAACACAGTGCTAATGGTCGCTTAATAGTCACGAGGACTGCGGGGCTGTAAATGATACCTGCCCTCAAAAAATGTCCTGGGGTAGGGAATAGGCAAGAAATTTCAACACATGACAAAGTTTTCAAGAAGTCAATATGAGAGGGAAGTTGTACTCACTCTTTAAAAAAAAAAGGAAACGAAAAAAAAAGACACGCCTAAAGCTCAGTATAAGGAATTATTAGCTGCATGCAAATCCAACGTCCACAAAGGTTTCAGCTCACACCAGTCAAATGACCATCAGCAAAAAGTCTACAAACTATAAATGCTGAAGAGGTTTTAGGGAACTGTGTACCTTCTAGCTGCTGATGGGGTGTAAAGTGCTAACAGCACTAATGAAAACTGAATGCAGCTGCTTTAAAAGGTAAAAATTGAGCTACCGTATGATGCGGCAGGGCACCTTCTGGGCCTATAACCTAAGACCACCAGAATCGGAAAGACAGAGGCAGGCAAATGTGCACTGCAGCAATATTGAAAGAGCCAAGACATGGAAGCAAAAAAAAGCTCCATAAACAGATGAATGGACAAAGAAGAAGTGGTATATGTACAGAATGGAATATTAGCCACGAAAAAAAATAAAAGAATGGCATATGCAGCACCACGGATGAGCCTAGAGATAATCACACAACGTGAAGTAAGTCAGATTGCGAAAGACAAATGTTCTACGATATCACTTATGTTATCTGAAAATTCATAAAAATGAACATATTTCCATAGGGAAAGACAATCTCAGATGGAGAAGACAAACTTATGGTTAAGCCAAAGAAAAGGTGTGAGGAATGGACAAATTAGGATATTGGGGTTAACAAACATATACTAATACATATAAAATATATCATCCCCAAAGACCTATGGAATACCAAGAGTGGTCTATTCAACACTCTACAATAACCTACATGGAAAAGGACACAAAGATCAATAGATATATGTATATGTGTACATGAACAAGATTCTGTGCAGCTAGAACAAAAGACATTTTAAAATCCAATTTGCTCTGATAAAAATGAAAACTTAAAGACACAAACAAGAATTAAGGAGGCTAAAACTTATGGGGGTTTGTCCTGACACATTCCACTCTAATCTGCAACCTAAAAGCACAACTTGCAGCAAGGTTCTGTTTCCCTAGCAAGCAGAGTTGGCAACGTAGAAATGCTGCCACCTTAAGGCCGTTTCCTCAAACAGCAGCTTTAAATCCACTGCTAATGGTCACTAATATTCACAAGGACTGCAGGGCTGTAAATGACTCATGCCCTCAAAAACTGTCCTGGGGTAGGGAATGGCCAAAAAAATCCAAACGCGGCAAATTTTTCAAGAAGGAAATTTGAAGTTGTAAGTTTAGCTGAATCTTAAAAAAAAATGAAAAGGACATTGATCCACGCAAAACATCAGGAATTATTAGACGCATGCAAATCCAATCTACACAAACGTATCACCTCACACCAGTCAGAATGACCATCAGCAAAACGTCAACAAACAATAGATGTTGAAGAAGTTGTGGAGAATAGCGTAACCTCTCGGTCTAAGTGGGATGTAAACTGGTAACCGCCAATAATAGGAACAGAATGGCAGTGCGTTGAAAGGTAAAAATTGAGTCCCCATATGATCCGGAAGGCCCACTATTGGGCCTGTCACCTGTGAAAGCCAGCATCAAAAAGACACAGGATGGAACATCGTGTATTGCAGCAGTATTTACAATAGCCAAGACACGGAAGCAACAAAAATGTCCATCATCAGATGAATGGACGAAAAAGTGGTCCATGTACACAATGCAATATTAGACACAGAAAAGAATGAAACAATGCCGTTTGCAGCACCATAGACGAGGCTACAGACAATCACACAACTTGAAGTAAGTCAGAAAGCGAGAGACACATATCCTATGATATCACGTATAGGTCTTATGTAAAAATTGATAGGAATGAACCTATTTCCACAGAGAAGGACACTCACGTGTTCAGAAAACAAGCTTGTGCTTAACCAAACGGAAAGGTGTGAGGAATGTATAACGGAGGATATTGGGTTTAACAGACATATGCTAATACTTATAAAATATATAATCATCAGACATACCGAATACCAAGAGAGGTCTACACAACATTCTGTAATAATCTCTACGGAACAGGATCCAAACATGAAAAGATATATGAATCAATGAAAGACATTCTGTACACCTAGAACAAACACAACATTGCAATCAAATTTGCTCTGAGAAAAATGAAAATTAAACTGAGAATATCAACAACAAATAAGTAGACATAGTTTCTGGGGGTTTGTCCTGGCACATTCCACTCTACTTTACAACCTACAAACAGGACTTCCAGGAAGGCTGTGTTGCCCTAGTAACCAGAGTTGGGAATATAGAAATGCTGCCCCCTTGTGGCCGTTTCCTGCAACAGCAGCTTTAAATGCAGAACTAATGGTCATGTGATATTCACAATTACTACAGGGCTGTAAAGGACACCTGCCCTCAAAAAATGTCCTGGTGCAGGTAATGGCCACAGGAATTCAGAACATGGCAAATTTTTCAAGGAAACAATTTGAAGAGGTGAGTTTCTCTGTTTTACTTAAAAAAAAAAACGTAGATGAAAGCTCAATATCGGGAATTATTAGACGCATGCAAATCCAACCTACAAAAAGGTATCACCACCCAACACTCAAAATGCCATCAGTAAAAAGTCTACAAACAATAAATTCTGAAGGGGTTTTAGAGAACTGTGTACCCTCTAGTTGCTGGTGGGATGTACACTGGTAACAGCCAGTAGTGAGAACAGAATGGAGGTGCGTTGAAAGGGAAAAATTTGAACTACCATATGATCTAGTAGGCCCACTGCTGGGCCTAATCCCTGAGAAGACCAGAATCCAAAAGACACAGGCTGGCAATCCTGCACTGCATCAATATTTAGCATTGCCAAGACTTGGAAGTAACCAAAATGTCCATCCACAGATGAATGCACAAAGAAGAAGTGGTCCATGTACACAATGCAATATTCGCCATGGAAAAGGATGAAACACTGCTCTTTGCAGCACCATAGATGAGCCTAGAGATAATCACAGAACATGAGGTAAGTCGGAAAGCAGCCGACAAATAACCTGTGATATCACTCCTAGCTGTTACCTAACAACTGACACGTATGAACATATTTCCACAGAGAAAGACTCTCACAGACTTAGAAAACAAACTATGGTTATCTAAAAGGAAAGGTGGGAGGAATGGATACATTAAGATTAGGGTTACCGTACGTATGCAAATACATATTAAACACACGTATCAAAAAGACCGACCATATACCAAGGGAGGTCTACTGAACGCTCTGTAATAATTTACACGGGGGCTTGCCTGGTGGCACCGTGGTTAAGAATCCACCTGCCAATGCAGGGGACACAGGTTCGATCCCTGGTTCGGGAAGGTCCCACATGCAGCAGAGCAACTAAGCCCGTGCACCACAACTAATGAGCCTACGCTCTGGAGCCCATGAGCCATAACTACTGAGCCCATGCGCCACAACTACTGAAGCCCACACGCCTAGAGCCCGTGCTCCGCAACAAGAGAAGCCACTGCAGTGAGAAGCCGGTGCACCGCAACGGAGAGTAGCCCCCGCTCACCGCAACTGGAGAAAGCCCACATGCAGCAACGAAGATCCAACTCAGCCAAAAATAAATAAATAAATAAAATAAATTTATTTAAAAAAATAATAGTAATTTACATGGGAAGAGGATCTGTACATGAGTAGATATATATAATGTTCAATTGAACCTGATTGTGCACACCCAGAACAAACACTATTCTGCTCATTACCCCAATTTAAAAAATTAAAACCACGAACAACAATTAATGAGACATAAAGTTATTGGGGTTTTCCCTGGCACATCCCATTCTAATTTACAACCTAGGAACACAACTTTCAGGAAGGCTCTGCTGCCCTAGTAACCAGACTTGGGAATGGAGAAATGCTGCCGCCTTGTGGCCGTTTCCCACAACAGCAGCTTTAAACACAGGGCTAAGGGTCACTTGAGATTCACAGTAATTGTAGGGCCGTAAATGACACGTGTCCTCAAAACATGTCCTGGGGTAGGTAATGGCCAAGAAAGTTCACAACACGGAAAATTTTTCAAGAAAACAATTTGAAGAGGTAAGTGTTACTCACTCGGTTGTTTTAAAAAAAGAAGAACATGGATAAAAGCTCAATATCAGGAATTATTGGTTGGATGCAAATCCAAACTACAAAAAGATTTCACCACCCAATATTCAAAATGCCATCCGTAAAAAGTCTACAAACAATGCATGCTGACGGGTTGGGGGAGAAATGCATACCCACTATGCTGTTGGTTGGATGTAAACTGGTAACAGCTAATCATGAGAACAGAACGGAGCTGCGTTTAAAAGGTAAAAATTGAGCTACCATATCATGCGGCCGATCCCCTAATGGGCCTATACCCTAAGAAGACCAGAATGGGAAAGGCACAGACAGGCAAACATGCCCTGCAGCAATATTTACAATAGCCAAGCCATGCAAGCAAACAAAATGTCCATCAACAGATAAATGGACAAAGAAGAAGTGGTATACGTACCGAATGGAATAGTAGCCTCGGGGAAAAAATGAACAATGCCGTTTTCAGGACTACACATGAGCCTAGAAATAATCATAGTACGTTACGTAAGTCAAAAGGGAATGACAAATATCCTATGATATCATTTATACGTGTTATCCTAAGATTGCTCCCAATGAACATATTTCCACAGAAAAACACACTCACAGACTGATAAAACAAACTAATGGTTAACCAAAATGAAAGGTGGGAGGATGGATAAATTAGGATTATGGGGGTAGCATACATATACTAACGTATTTTAAATGTATATAAACATATAACATATAAACGATATGAATTATATAATCACCAATACATATAAAATATATCATGACAAAACACCTACCAAATACCAAGGGAGGTCTACCCAACATTCTGTAATAACATACATGGTAACAGGATCCGAAGATGAACAGACATATGTATGAATCATTGACCAGATTCTGTACAGCCAGACAATCACAACACTCTAATCAAATTTCCTCCGATAAGAAATATAAATTAAATTTAAAAAACAAACATAAGTAAGGAGACATAAACTTCTGGGGGCTTGTCCCAGCACATTCCACTCTAATTTACAACCGAGGAACACGACGTCCAGGAAGACTCTGTTGCCCTAGTAACAAGAGTTGAGAACGTAATAATGCTGCCGCCTTGTGGCTGTTTCCCACAACAGCAGCTTTAAACACAGTGCTAATGGTCGCTTAATAGTCACGAGGACTGCGGGGCTGTAAATGATACCTGCCCTCAAAAAATGTCCTGGGGTAGGGAATAGGCAAGAAATTTCAACACATGACAAAGTTTTCAAGAAGTCAATATGAGAGGGAAGTTGTACTCACTCTTTAAAAAAAAAAGGAAACGAAAAAAAAAGACACGCCTAAAGCTCAGTATAAGGAATTATTAGCTGCATGCAAATCCAACGTCCACAAAGGTTTCAGCTCACACCAGTCAAATGACCATCAGCAAAAAGTCTACAAACTATAAATGCTGAAGAGGTTTTAGGGAACTGTGTACCTTCTAGCTGCTGATGGGGTGTAAAGTGCTAACAGCACTAATGAAAACTGAATGCAGCTGCTTTAAAAGGTAAAAATTGAGCTACCGTATGATGCGGCAGGGCACCTTCTGGGCCTATAACCTAAGACCACCAGAATCGGAAAGACAGAGGCAGGCAAATGTGCACTGCAGCAATATTGAAAGAGCCAAGACATGGAAGCAAAAAAAAGCTCCATAAACAGATGAATGGACAAAGAAGAAGTGGTATATGTACAGAATGGAATATTAGCCACGAAAAAAAATAAAAGAATGGCATATGCAGCACCACGGATGAGCCTAGAGATAATCACACAACGTGAAGTAAGTCAGATTGCGAAAGACAAATGTTCTACGATATCACTTATGTTATCTGAAAATTCATAAAAATGAACATATTTCCATAGGGAAAGACAATCTCAGATGGAGAAGACAAACTTATGGTTAAGCCAAAGAAAAGGTGTGAGGAATGGACAAATTAGGATATTGGGGTTAACAAACATATACTAATACATATAAAATATATCATCCCCAAAGACCTATGGAATACCAAGAGTGGTCTATTCAACACTCTACAATAACCTACATGGAAAAGGACACAAAGATCAATAGATATATGTATATGTGTACATGAACAAGATTCTGTGCAGCTAGAACAAAAGACATTTTAAAATCCAATTTGCTCTGATAAAAATGAAAACTTAAAGACACAAACAAGAATTAAGGAGGCTAAAACTTATGGGGGTTTGTCCTGACACATTCCACTCTAATCTGCAACCTAAAAGCACAACTTGCAGCAAGGTTCTGTTTCCCTAGCAAGCAGAGTTGGCAACGTAGAAATGCTGCCACCTTAAGGCCGTTTCCTCAAACAGCAGCTTTAAATCCACTGCTAATGGTCACTAATATTCACAAGGACTGCAGGGCTGTAAATGACTCATGCCCTCAAAAACTGTCCTGGGGTAGGGAATGGCCAAAAAAATCCAAACGCGGCAAATTTTTCAAGAAGGAAATTTGAAGTTGTAAGTTTAGCTGAATCTTAAAAAAAAATGAAAAGGACATTGATACACGCAAAACATCAGGAATTATTAGACGCATGCAAATCCAATCTACACAAACGTATCACCTCACACCAGTCAGAATGACCATCAGCAAAACGTCAACAAACAATAGATGTTGAAGAAGTTGTGGAGAATAGCGTAACCTCTCGGTCTAAGTGGGATGTAAACTGGTAACCGCCAATAATAGGAACAGAATGGCAGTGCGTTGAAAGGTAAAAATTGAGTCCCCATATGATCCGGAAGGCCCACTATTGGGCCTGTCACCTGTGAAAGCCAGAATCAAAAAGACACAGGATGGAACATCGTGTATTGCAGCAGTATTTATAATAGCCAAGACACGGAAGCAACAAAAATGTCCATCATCAGATGAATGGACGAAAAAGTGGTCCATGTACACAATGCAATATTAGACACAGAAAAGAATGAAACAATGCCGTTTGCAGCACCATAGACGAGGCTACAGACAATCACACAACTTGAAGTAAGTCAGAAAGCGAGAGACACATATCCTATGATATCACGTATAGGTCTTATGTAAAAATTGATAGGAATGAACCTATTTCCACAGAGAAGGACACTCACGTGTTCAGAAAACAAGCTTGTGCTTAACCAAACGGAAAGGTGTGAGGAATGTATAACGGAGGATATTGGGTTTAACAGACATATGCTAATACTTATAAAATATATAATCATCAGACATACCGAATACCAAGAGAGGTCTACACAACATTCTGTAATAATCTCTACGGAACAGGATCCAAACATGAAAAGATATATGAATCAATGAAAGACATTCTGTACACCTAGAACAAACACAACATTGCAATCAAATTTGCTCTGAGAAAAATGAAAATTAAACTGAGAATATCAACAACAAATAAGTAGACATAGTTTCTGGGGGTTTGTCCTGGCACATTCCACTCTACTTTACAACCTACAAACAGGACTTCCAGGAAGGCTGTGTTGCCCTAGTAACCAGAGTTGGGAATATAGAAATGCTGCCCCCTTGTGGCCGTTTCCTGCAACAGCAGCTTTAAATGCAGAACTAATGGTCATGTGATATTCACAATTACTACAGGGCTGTAAAGGACACCTGCCCTCAAAAAATGTCCTGGTGCAGGTAATGGCCACAGGAATTCAGAACATGGCAAATTTTTCAAGGAAACAATTTGAAGAGGTGAGTTTCTCTGTTTTACTTAAAAAAAAAAACGTAGATGAAAGCTCAATATCGGGAATTATTAGACGCATGCAAATCCAACCTACAAAAAGGTATCACCACCCAACACTCAAAATGCCATCAGTAAAAAGTCTACAAACAATAAATTCTGAAGGGGTTTTAGAGAACTGTGTACCCTCTAGTTGCTGGTGGGATGTACACTGGTAACAGCCAGTAGTGAGAACAGAATGGAGGTGCGTTGAAAGGGAAAAATTTGAACTACCATATGATCTAGTAGGCCCACTGCTGGGCCTAATCCCTGAGAAGACCAGAATCCAAAAGACACAGGCTGGCAATCCTGCACTGCATCAATATTTAGCATTGCCAAGACTTGGAAGTAACCAAAATGTCCATCCACAGATGAATGCACAAAGAAGAAGTGGTCCATGTACACAATGCAATATTCGCCATGGAAAAGGATGAAACACTGCTCTTTGCAGCACCATAGATGAGCCTAGAGATAATCACAGAACATGAGGTAAGTCGGAAAGCAGCCGACAAATAACCTGTGATATCACTCCTAGCTGTTACCTAACAACTGACACGTATGAACATATTTCCACAGAGAAAGACTCTCACAGACTTAGAAAACAAACTATGGTTATCTAAAAGGAAAGGTGGGAGGAATGGATACATTAAGATTAGGGTTACCGTACGTATGCAAATACATATTAAACACACGTATCAAAAAGACCGACCATATACCAAGGGAGGTCTACTGAACGCTCTGTAATAATTTACACGGGGGCTTGCCTGGTGGCACCGTGGTTAAGAATCCACCTGCCAATGCAGGGGACACAGGTTCGATCCCTGGTTCGGGAAGGTCCCACATGCAGCAGAGCAACTAAGCCCGTGCACCACAACTAATGAGCCTACGCTCTGGAGCCCATGAGCCATAACTACTGAGCCCATGCGCCACAACTACTGAAGCCCACACGCCTAGAGCCCGTGCTCCGCAACAAGAGAAGCCACTGCAGTGAGAAGCCGGTGCACCGCAACGGAGAGTAGCCCCCGCTCACCGCAACTGGAGAAAGCCCACATGCAGCAACGAAGATCCAACTCAGCCAAAAATAAATAAATAAATAAAATAAATTTATTTAAAAAAATAATAGTAATTTACATGGGAAGAGGATCTGTACATGAGTAGATATATATAATGTTCAATTGAACCTGATTGTGCACACCCAGAACAAACACTATTCTGCTCATTACCCCAATTTAAAAAATTAAAACCACGAACAACAATTAATGAGACATAAAGTTATTGGGGTTTTCCCTGGCACATCCCATTCTAATTTACAACCTAGGAACACAACTTTCAGGAAGGCTCTGCTGCCCTAGTAACCAGACTTGGGAATGGAGAAATGCTGCCGCCTTGTGGCCGTTTCCCACAACAGCAGCTTTAAACACAGGGCTAAGGGTCACTTGAGATTCACAGTAATTGTAGGGCCGTAAATGACACGTGTCCTCAAAACATGTCCTGGGGTAGGTAATGGCCAAGAAAGTTCACAACACGGAAAATTTTTCAAGAAAACAATTTGAAGAGGTAAGTGTTACTCACTCGGTTGTTTTAAAAAAAGAAGAACATGGATAAAAGCTCAATATCAGGAATTATTGGTTGGATGCAAATCCAAACTACAAAAAGATTTCACCACCCAATATTCAAAATGCCATCCGTAAAAAGTCTACAAACAATGCATGCTGACGGGTTGGGGGAGAAATGCATACCCACTATGCTGTTGGTTGGATGTAAACTGGTAACAGCTAATCATGAGAACAGAACGGAGCTGCGTTTAAAAGGTAAAAATTGAGCTACCATATCATGCGGCCGATCCCCTAATGGGCCTATACCCTAAGAAGACCAGAATGGGAAAGGCACAGACAGGCAAACATGCCCTGCAGCAATATTTACAATAGCCAAGCCATGCAAGCAAACAAAATGTCCATCAACAGATAAATGGACAAAGAAGAAGTGGTATACGTACCGAATGGAATAGTAGCCTCGGGGAAAAAATGAACAATGCCGTTTTCAGGACTACACATGAGCCTAGAAATAATCATAGTACGTTACGTAAGTCAAAAGGGAATGACAAATATCCTATGATATCATTTATACGTGTTATCCTAAGATTGCTCCCAATGAACATATTTCCACAGAAAAACACACTCACAGACTGATAAAACAAACTAATGGTTAACCAAAATGAAAGGTGGGAGGATGGATAAATTAGGATTATGGGGGTAGCATACATATACTAACGTATTTTAAATGTATATAAACATATAACATATAAACGATATGAATTATATAATCACCAATACATATAAAATATATCATGACAAAACACCTACCAAATACCAAGGGAGGTCTACCCAACATTCTGTAATAACATACATGGTAACAGGATCCGAAGATGAACAGACATATGTATGAATCATTGACCAGATTCTGTACAGCCAGACAATCACAACACTCTAATCAAATTTCCTCCGATAAGAAATATAAATTAAATTTAAAAAACAAACATAAGTAAGGAGACATAAACTTCTGGGGGCTTGTCCCAGCACATTCCACTCTAATTTACAACCGAGGAACACGACGTCCAGGAAGACTCTGTTGCCCTAGTAACAAGAGTTGAGAACGTAATAATGCTGCCGCCTTGTGGCTGTTTCCCACAACAGCAGCTTTAAACACAGTGCTAATGGTCGCTTAATAGTCACGAGGACTGCGGGGCTGTAAATGATACCTGCCCTCAAAAAATGTCCTGGGGTAGGGAATAGGCAAGAAATTTCAACACATGACAAAGTTTTCAAGAAGTCAATATGAGAGGGAAGTTGTACTCACTCTTTAAAAAAAAAAGGAAACGAAAAAAAAAGACACGCCTAAAGCTCAGTATAAGGAATTATTAGCTGCATGCAAATCCAACGTCCACAAAGGTTTCAGCTCACACCAGTCAAATGACCATCAGCAAAAAGTCTACAAACTATAAATGCTGAAGAGGTTTTAGGGAACTGTGTACCTTCTAGCTGCTGATGGGGTGTAAAGTGCTAACAGCACTAATGAAAACTGAATGCAGCTGCTTTAAAAGGTAAAAATTGAGCTACCGTATGATGCGGCAGGGCACCTTCTGGGCCTATAACCTAAGACCACCAGAATCGGAAAGACAGAGGCAGGCAAATGTGCACTGCAGCAATATTGAAAGAGCCAAGACATGGAAGCAAAAAAAAGCTCCATAAACAGATGAATGGACAAAGAAGAAGTGGTATATGTACAGAATGGAATATTAGCCACGAAAAAAAATAAAAGAATGGCATATGCAGCACCACGGATGAGCCTAGAGATAATCACACAACGTGAAGTAAGTCAGATTGCGAAAGACAAATGTTCTACGATATCACTTATGTTATCTGAAAATTCATAAAAATGAACATATTTCCATAGGGAAAGACAATCTCAGATGGAGAAGACAAACTTATGGTTAAGCCAAAGAAAAGGTGTGAGGAATGGACAAATTAGGATATTGGGGTTAACAAACATATACTAATACATATAAAATATATCATCCCCAAAGACCTATGGAATACCAAGAGTGGTCTATTCAACACTCTACAATAACCTACATGGAAAAGGACACAAAGATCAATAGATATATGTATATGTGTACATGAACAAGATTCTGTGCAGCTAGAACAAAAGACATTTTAAAATCCAATTTGCTCTGATAAAAATGAAAACTTAAAGACACAAACAAGAATTAAGGAGGCTAAAACTTATGGGGGTTTGTCCTGACACATTCCACTCTAATCTGCAACCTAAAAGCACAACTTGCAGCAAGGTTCTGTTTCCCTAGCAAGCAGAGTTGGCAACGTAGAAATGCTGCCACCTTAAGGCCGTTTCCTCAAACAGCAGCTTTAAATCCACTGCTAATGGTCACTAATATTCACAAGGACTGCAGGGCTGTAAATGACTCATGCCCTCAAAAACTGTCCTGGGGTAGGGAATGGCCAAAAAAATCCAAACGCGGCAAATTTTTCAAGAAGGAAATTTGAAGTTGTAAGTTTAGCTGAATCTTAAAAAAAAATGAAAAGGACATTGATCCACGCAAAACATCAGGAATTATTAGACGCATGCAAATCCAATCTACACAAACGTATCACCTCACACCAGTCAGAATGACCATCAGCAAAACGTCAACAAACAATAGATGTTGAAGAAGTTGTGGAGAATAGCGTAACCTCTCGGTCTAAGTGGGATGTAAACTGGTAACCGCCAATAATAGGAACAGAATGGCAGTGCGTTGAAAGGTAAAAATTGAGTCCCCATATGATCCGGAAGGCCCACTATTGGGCCTGTCACCTGTGAAAGCCAGAATCAAAAAGACACAGGATGGAACATCGTGTATTGCAGCAGTATTTATAATAGCCAAGACACGGAAGCAACAAAAATGTCCATCATCAGATGAATGGACGAAAAAGTGGTCCATGTACACAATGCAATATTAGACACAGAAAAGAATGAAACAATGCCGTTTGCAGCACCATAGACGAGGCTACAGACAATCACACAACTTGAAGTAAGTCAGAAAGCGAGAGACACATATCCTATGATATCACGTATAGGTCTTATGTAAAAATTGATAGGAATGAACCTATTTCCACAGAGAAGGACACTCACGTGTTCAGAAAACAAGCTTGTGCTTAACCAAACGGAAAGGTGTGAGGAATGTATAACGGAGGATATTGGGTTTAACAGACATATGCTAATACTTATAAAATATATAATCATCAGACATACCGAATACCAAGAGAGGTCTACACAACATTCTGTAATAATCTCTACGGAACAGGATCCAAACATGAAAAGATATATGAATCAATGAAAGACATTCTGTACACCTAGAACAAACACAACATTGCAATCAAATTTGCTCTGAGAAAAATGAAAATTAAACTGAGAATATCAACAACAAATAAGTAGACATAGTTTCTGGGGGTTTGTCCTGGCACATTCCACTCTACTTTACAACCTACAAACAGGACTTCCAGGAAGGCTGTGTTGCCCTAGTAACCAGAGTTGGGAATATAGAAATGCTGCCCCCTTGTGGCCGTTTCCTGCAACAGCAGCTTTAAATGCAGAACTAATGGTCATGTGATATTCACAATTACTACAGGGCTGTAAAGGACACCTGCCCTCAAAAAATGTCCTGGTGCAGGTAATGGCCACAGGAATTCAGAACATGGCAAATTTTTCAAGGAAACAATTTGAAGAGGTGAGTTTCTCTGTTTTACTTAAAAAAAAAAACGTAGATGAAAGCTCAATATCGGGAATTATTAGACGCATGCAAATCCAACCTACAAAAAGGTATCACCACCCAACACTCAAAATGCCATCAGTAAAAAGTCTACAAACAATAAATTCTGAAGGGGTTTTAGAGAACTGTGTACCCTCTAGTTGCTGGTGGGATGTACACTGGTAACAGCCAGTAGTGAGAACAGAATGGAGGTGCGTTGAAAGGGAAAAATTTGAACTACCATATGATCTAGTAGGCCCACTGCTGGGCCTAATCCCTGAGAAGACCAGAATCCAAAAGACACAGGCTGGCAATCCTGCACTGCATCAATATTTAGCATTGCCAAGACTTGGAAGTAACCAAAATGTCCATCCACAGATGAATGCACAAAGAAGAAGTGGTCCATGTACACAATGCAATATTCGCCATGGAAAAGGATGAAACACTGCTCTTTGCAGCACCATAGATGAGCCTAGAGATAATCACAGAACATGAGGTAAGTCGGAAAGCAGCCGACAAATAACCTGTGATATCACTCCTAGCTGTTACCTAACAACTGACACGTATGAACATATTTCCACAGAGAAAGACTCTCACAGACTTAGAAAACAAACTATGGTTATCTAAAAGGAAAGGTGGGAGGAATGGATACATTAAGATTAGGGTTACCGTACGTATGCAAATACATATTAAACACACGTATCAAAAAGACCGACCATATACCAAGGGAGGTCTACTGAACGCTCTGTAATAATTTACACGGGGGCTTGCCTGGTGGCACCGTGGTTAAGAATCCACCTGCCAATGCAGGGGACACAGGTTCGATCCCTGGTTCGGGAAGGTCCCACATGCAGCAGAGCAACTAAGCCCGTGCACCACAACTAATGAGCCTACGCTCTGGAGCCCATGAGCCATAACTACTGAGCCCATGCGCCACAACTACTGAAGCCCACACGCCTAGAGCCCGTGCTCCGCAACAAGAGAAGCCACTGCAGTGAGAAGCCGGTGCACCGCAACGGAGAGTAGCCCCCGCTCACCGCAACTGGAGAAAGCCCACATGCAGCAACGAAGATCCAACTCAGCCAAAAATAAATAAATAAATAAAATAAATTTATTTAAAAAAATAATAGTAATTTACATGGGAAGAGGATCTGTACATGAGTAGATATATATAATGTTCAATTGAACCTGATTGTGCACACCCAGAACAAACACTATTCTGCTCATTACCCCAATTTAAAAAATTAAAACCACGAACAACAATTAATGAGACATAAAGTTATTGGGGTTTTCCCTGGCACATCCCATTCTAATTTACAACCTAGGAACACAACTTTCAGGAAGGCTCTGCTGCCCTAGTAACCAGACTTGGGAATGGAGAAATGCTGCCGCCTTGTGGCCGTTTCCCACAACAGCAGCTTTAAACACAGGGCTAAGGGTCACTTGAGATTCACAGTAATTGTAGGGCCGTAAATGACACGTGTCCTCAAAACATGTCCTGGGGTAGGTAATGGCCAAGAAAGTTCACAACACGGAAAATTTTTCAAGAAAACAATTTGAAGAGGTAAGTGTTACTCACTCGGTTGTTTTAAAAAAAGAAGAACATGGATAAAAGCTCAATATCAGGAATTATTGGTTGGATGCAAATCCAAACTACAAAAAGATTTCACCACCCAATATTCAAAATGCCATCCGTAAAAAGTCTACAAACAATGCATGCTGACGGGTTGGGGGAGAAATGCATACCCACTATGCTGTTGGTTGGATGTAAACTGGTAACAGCTAATCATGAGAACAGAACGGAGCTGCGTTTAAAAGGTAAAAATTGAGCTACCATATCATGCGGCCGATCCCCTAATGGGCCTATACCCTAAGAAGACCAGAATGGGAAAGGCACAGACAGGCAAACATGCCCTGCAGCAATATTTACAATAGCCAAGCCATGCAAGCAAACAAAATGTCCATCAACAGATAAATGGACAAAGAAGAAGTGGTATACGTACCGAATGGAATAGTAGCCTCGGGGAAAAAATGAACAATGCCGTTTTCAGGACTACACATGAGCCTAGAAATAATCATAGTACGTTACGTAAGTCAAAAGGGAATGACAAATATCCTATGATATCATTTATACGTGTTATCCTAAGATTGCTCCCAATGAACATATTTCCACAGAAAAACACACTCACAGACTGATAAAACAAACTAATGGTTAACCAAAATGAAAGGTGGGAGGATGGATAAATTAGGATTATGGGGGTAGCATACATATACTAACGTATTTTAAATGTATATAAACATATAACATATAAACGATATGAATTATATAATCACCAATACATATAAAATATATCATGACAAAACACCTACCAAATACCAAGGGAGGTCTACCCAACATTCTGTAATAACATACATGGTAACAGGATCCGAAGATGAACAGACATATGTATGAATCATTGACCAGATTCTGTACAGCCAGACAATCACAACACTCTAATCAAATTTCCTCCGATAAGAAATATAAATTAAATTTAAAAAACAAACATAAGTAAGGAGACATAAACTTCTGGGGGCTTGTCCCAGCACATTCCACTCTAATTTACAACCGAGGAACACGACGTCCAGGAAGACTCTGTTGCCCTAGTAACAAGAGTTGAGAACGTAATAATGCTGCCGCCTTGTGGCTGTTTCCCACAACAGCAGCTTTAAACACAGTGCTAATGGTCGCTTAATAGTCACGAGGACTGCGGGGCTGTAAATGATACCTGCCCTCAAAAAATGTCCTGGGGTAGGGAATAGGCAAGAAATTTCAACACATGACAAAGTTTTCAAGAAGTCAATATGAGAGGGAAGTTGTACTCACTCTTTAAAAAAAAAAGGAAACGAAAAAAAAAGACACGCCTAAAGCTCAGTATAAGGAATTATTAGCTGCATGCAAATCCAACGTCCACAAAGGTTTCAGCTCACACCAGTCAAATGACCATCAGCAAAAAGTCTACAAACTATAAATGCTGAAGAGGTTTTAGGGAACTGTGTACCTTCTAGCTGCTGATGGGGTGTAAAGTGCTAACAGCACTAATGAAAACTGAATGCAGCTGCTTTAAAAGGTAAAAATTGAGCTACCGTATGATGCGGCAGGGCACCTTCTGGGCCTATAACCTAAGACCACCAGAATCGGAAAGACAGAGGCAGGCAAATGTGCACTGCAGCAATATTGAAAGAGCCAAGACATGGAAGCAAAAAAAAGCTCCATAAACAGATGAATGGACAAAGAAGAAGTGGTATATGTACAGAATGGAATATTAGCCACGAAAAAAAATAAAAGAATGGCATATGCAGCACCACGGATGAGCCTAGAGATAATCACACAACGTGAAGTAAGTCAGATTGCGAAAGACAAATGTTCTACGATATCACTTATGTTATCTGAAAATTCATAAAAATGAACATATTTCCATAGGGAAAGACAATCTCAGATGGAGAAGACAAACTTATGGTTAAGCCAAAGAAAAGGTGTGAGGAATGGACAAATTAGGATATTGGGGTTAACAAACATATACTAATACATATAAAATATATCATCCCCAAAGACCTATGGAATACCAAGAGTGGTCTATTCAACACTCTACAATAACCTACATGGAAAAGGACACAAAGATCAATAGATATATGTATATGTGTACATGAACAAGATTCTGTGCAGCTAGAACAAAAGACATTTTAAAATCCAATTTGCTCTGATAAAAATGAAAACTTAAAGACACAAACAAGAATTAAGGAGGCTAAAACTTATGGGGGTTTGTCCTGACACATTCCACTCTAATCTGCAACCTAAAAGCACAACTTGCAGCAAGGTTCTGTTTCCCTAGCAAGCAGAGTTGGCAACGTAGAAATGCTGCCACCTTAAGGCCGTTTCCTCAAACAGCAGCTTTAAATCCACTGCTAATGGTCACTAATATTCACAAGGACTGCAGGGCTGTAAATGACTCATGCCCTCAAAAACTGTCCTGGGGTAGGGAATGGCCAAAAAAATCCAAACGCGGCAAATTTTTCAAGAAGGAAATTTGAAGTTGTAAGTTTAGCTGAATCTTAAAAAAAAATGAAAAGGACATTGATCCACGCAAAACATCAGGAATTATTAGACGCATGCAAATCCAATCTACACAAACGTATCACCTCACACCAGTCAGAATGACCATCAGCAAAACGTCAACAAACAATAGATGTTGAAGAAGTTGTGGAGAATAGCGTAACCTCTCGGTCTAAGTGGGATGTAAACTGGTAACCGCCAATAATAGGAACAGAATGGCAGTGCGTTGAAAGGTAAAAATTGAGTCCCCATATGATCCGGAAGGCCCACTATTGGGCCTGTCACCTGTGAAAGCCAGAATCAAAAAGACACAGGATGGAACATCGTGTATTGCAGCAGTATTTATAATAGCCAAGACACGGAAGCAACAAAAATGTCCATCATCAGATGAATGGACGAAAAAGTGGTCCATGTACACAATGCAATATTAGACACAGAAAAGAATGAAACAATGCCGTTTGCAGCACCATAGACGAGGCTACAGACAATCACACAACTTGAAGTAAGTCAGAAAGCGAGAGACACATATCCTATGATATCACGTATAGGTCTTATGTAAAAATTGATAGGAATGAACCTATTTCCACAGAGAAGGACACTCACGTGTTCAGAAAACAAGCTTGTGCTTAACCAAACGGAAAGGTGTGAGGAATGTATAACGGAGGATATTGGGTTTAACAGACATATGCTAATACTTATAAAATATATAATCATCAGACATACCGAATACCAAGAGAGGTCTACACAACATTCTGTAATAATCTCTACGGAACAGGATCCAAACATGAAAAGATATATGAATCAATGAAAGACATTCTGTACACCTAGAACAAACACAACATTGCAATCAAATTTGCTCTGAGAAAAATGAAAATTAAACTGAGAATGTCAACAACAAATAAGTAGACATAGTTTCTGGGGGTTTGTCCTGGCACATTCCACTCTACTTTACAACCTACAAACAGGACTTCCAGGAAGGCTGTGTTGCCCTAGTAACCAGAGTTGGGAATATAGAAATGCTGCCCCCTTGTGGCCGTTTCCTGCAACAGCAGCTTTAAATGCAGAACTAATGGTCATGTGATATTCACAATTACTACAGGGCTGTAAAGGACACCTGCCCTCAAAAAATGTCCTGGTGCAGGTAATGGCCACAGGAATTCAGAACATGGCAAATTTTTCAAGGAAACAATTTGAAGAGGTGAGTTTCTCTGTTTTACTTAAAAAAAAAAACGTAGATGAAAGCTCAATATCGGGAATTATTAGACGCATGCAAATCCAACCTACAAAAAGGTATCACCACCCAACACTCAAAATGCCATCAGTAAAAAGTCTACAAACAATAAATTCTGAAGGGGTTTTAGAGAACTGTGTACCCTCTAGTTGCTGGTGGGATGTACACTGGTAACAGCCAGTAGTGAGAACAGAATGGAGGTGCGTTGAAAGGGAAAAATTTGAACTACCATATGATCTAGTAGGCCCACTGCTGGGCCTAATCCCTGAGAAGACCAGAATCCAAAAGACACAGGCTGGCAATCCTGCACTGCATCAATATTTAGCATTGCCAAGACTTGGAAGTAACCAAAATGTCCATCCACAGATGAATGCACAAAGAAGAAGTGGTCCATGTACACAATGCAATATTCGCCATGGAAAAGGATGAAACACTGCTCTTTGCAGCACCATAGATGAGCCTAGAGATAATCACAGAACATGAGGTAAGTCGGAAAGCAGCCGACAAATAACCTGTGATATCACTCCTAGCTGTTACCTAACAACTGACACGTATGAACATATTTCCACAGAGAAAGACTCTCACAGACTTAGAAAACAAACTATGGTTATCTAAAAGGAAAGGTGGGAGGAATGGATACATTAAGATTAGGGTTACCGTACGTATGCAAATACATATTAAACACACGTATCAAAAAGACCGACCATATACCAAGGGAGGTCTACTGAACGCTCTGTAATAATTTACACGGGGGCTTGCCTGGTGGCACCGTGGTTAAGAATCCACCTGCCAATGCAGGGGACACAGGTTCGATCCCTGGTTCGGGAAGGTCCCACATGCAGCAGAGCAACTAAGCCCGTGCACCACAACTAATGAGCCTACGCTCTGGAGCCCATGAGCCATAACTACTGAGCCCATGCGCCACAACTACTGAAGCCCACACGCCTAGAGCCCGTGCTCCGCAACAAGAGAAGCCACTGCAGTGAGAAGCCGGTGCACCGCAACGGAGAGTAGCCCCCGCTCACCGCAACTGGAGAAAGCCCACATGCAGCAACGAAGATCCAACTCAGCCAAAAATAAATAAATAAATAAAATAAATTTATTTAAAAAAATAATAGTAATTTACATGGGAAGAGGATCTGTACATGAGTAGATATATATAATGTTCAATTGAACCTGATTGTGCACACCCAGAACAAACACTATTCTGCTCATTACCCCAATTTAAAAAATTAAAACCACGAACAACAATTAATGAGACATAAAGTTATTGGGGTTTTCCCTGGCACATCCCATTCTAATTTACAACCTAGGAACACAACTTTCAGGAAGGCTCTGCTGCCCTAGTAACCAGACTTGGGAATGGAGAAATGCTGCCGCCTTGTGGCCGTTTCCCACAACAGCAGCTTTAAACACAGGGCTAAGGGTCACTTGAGATTCACAGTAATTGTAGGGCCGTAAATGACACGTGTCCTCAAAACATGTCCTGGGGTAGGTAATGGCCAAGAAAGTTCACAACACGGAAAATTTTTCAAGAAAACAATTTGAAGAGGTAAGTGTTACTCACTCGGTTGTTTTAAAAAAAGAAGAACATGGATAAAAGCTCAATATCAGGAATTATTGGTTGGATGCAAATCCAAACTACAAAAAGATTTCACCACCCAATATTCAAAATGCCATCCGTAAAAAGTCTACAAACAATGCATGCTGACGGGTTGGGGGAGAAATGCATACCCACTATGCTGTTGGTTGGATGTAAACTGGTAACAGCTAATCATGAGAACAGAACGGAGCTGCGTTTAAAAGGTAAAAATTGAGCTACCATATCATGCGGCCGATCCCCTAATGGGCCTATACCCTAAGAAGACCAGAATGGGAAAGGCACAGACAGGCAAACATGCCCTGCAGCAATATTTACAATAGCCAAGCCATGCAAGCAAACAAAATGTCCATCAACAGATAAATGGACAAAGAAGAAGTGGTATACGTACCGAATGGAATAGTAGCCTCGGGGAAAAAATGAACAATGCCGTTTTCAGGACTACACATGAGCCTAGAAATAATCATAGTACGTTACGTAAGTCAAAAGGGAATGACAAATATCCTATGATATCATTTATACGTGTTATCCTAAGATTGCTCCCAATGAACATATTTCCACAGAAAAACACACTCACAGACTGATAAAACAAACTAATGGTTAACCAAAATGAAAGGTGGGAGGATGGATAAATTAGGATTATGGGGGTAGCATACATATACTAACGTATTTTAAATGTATATAAACATATAACATATAAACGATATGAATTATATAATCACCAATACATATAAAATATATCATGACAAAACACCTACCAAATACCAAGGGAGGTCTACCCAACATTCTGTAATAACATACATGGTAACAGGATCCGAAGATGAACAGACATATGTATGAATCATTGACCAGATTCTGTACAGCCAGACAATCACAACACTCTAATCAAATTTCCTCCGATAAGAAATATAAATTAAATTTAAAAAACAAACATAAGTAAGGAGACATAAACTTCTGGGGGCTTGTCCCAGCACATTCCACTCTAATTTACAACCGAGGAACACGACGTCCAGGAAGACTCTGTTGCCCTAGTAACAAGAGTTGAGAACGTAATAATGCTGCCGCCTTGTGGCTGTTTCCCACAACAGCAGCTTTAAACACAGTGCTAATGGTCGCTTAATAGTCACGAGGACTGCGGGGCTGTAAATGATACCTGCCCTCAAAAAATGTCCTGGGGTAGGGAATAGGCAAGAAATTTCAACACATGACAAAGTTTTCAAGAAGTCAATATGAGAGGGAAGTTGTACTCACTCTTTAAAAAAAAAAGGAAACGAAAAAAAAAGACACGCCTAAAGCTCAGTATAAGGAATTATTAGCTGCATGCAAATCCAACGTCCACAAAGGTTTCAGCTCACACCAGTCAAATGACCATCAGCAAAAAGTCTACAAACTATAAATGCTGAAGAGGTTTTAGGGAACTGTGTACCTTCTAGCTGCTGATGGGGTGTAAAGTGCTAACAGCACTAATGAAAACTGAATGCAGCTGCTTTAAAAGGTAAAAATTGAGCTACCGTATGATGCGGCAGGGCACCTTCTGGGCCTATAACCTAAGACCACCAGAATCGGAAAGACAGAGGCAGGCAAATGTGCACTGCAGCAATATTGAAAGAGCCAAGACATGGAAGCAAAAAAAAGCTCCATAAACAGATGAATGGACAAAGAAGAAGTGGTATATGTACAGAATGGAATATTAGCCACGAAAAAAAATAAAAGAATGGCATATGCAGCACCACGGATGAGCCTAGAGATAATCACACAACGTGAAGTAAGTCAGATTGCGAAAGACAAATGTTCTACGATATCACTTATGTTATCTGAAAATTCATAAAAATGAACATATTTCCATAGGGAAAGACAATCTCAGATGGAGAAGACAAACTTATGGTTAAGCCAAAGAAAAGGTGTGAGGAATGGACAAATTAGGATATTGGGGTTAACAAACATATACTAATACATATAAAATATATCATCCCCAAAGACCTATGGAATACCAAGAGTGGTCTATTCAACACTCTACAATAACCTACATGGAAAAGGACACAAAGATCAATAGATATATGTATATGTGTACATGAACAAGATTCTGTGCAGCTAGAACAAAAGACATTTTAAAATCCAATTTGCTCTGATAAAAATGAAAACTTAAAGACACAAACAAGAATTAAGGAGGCTAAAACTTATGGGGGTTTGTCCTGACACATTCCACTCTAATCTGCAACCTAAAAGCACAACTTGCAGCAAGGTTCTGTTTCCCTAGCAAGCAGAGTTGGCAACGTAGAAATGCTGCCACCTTAAGGCCGTTTCCTCAAACAGCAGCTTTAAATCCACTGCTAATGGTCACTAATATTCACAAGGACTGCAGGGCTGTAAATGACTCATGCCCTCAAAAACTGTCCTGGGGTAGGGAATGGCCAAAAAAATCCAAACGCGGCAAATTTTTCAAGAAGGAAATTTGAAGTTGTAAGTTTAGCTGAATCTTAAAAAAAAATGAAAAGGACATTGATCCACGCAAAACATCAGGAATTATTAGACGCATGCAAATCCAATCTACACAAACGTATCACCTCACACCAGTCAGAATGACCATCAGCAAAACGTCAACAAACAATAGATGTTGAAGAAGTTGTGGAGAATAGCGTAACCTCTCGGTCTAAGTGGGATGTAAACTGGTAACCGCCAATAATAGGAACAGAATGGCAGTGCGTTGAAAGGTAAAAATTGAGTCCCCATATGATCCGGAAGGCCCACTATTGGGCCTGTCACCTGTGAAAGCCAGAATCAAAAAGACACAGGATGGAACATCGTGTATTGCAGCAGTATTTATAATAGCCAAGACACGGAAGCAACAAAAATGTCCATCATCAGATGAATGGACGAAAAAGTGGTCCATGTACACAATGCAATATTAGACACAGAAAAGAATGAAACAATGCCGTTTGCAGCACCATAGACGAGGCTACAGACAATCACACAACTTGAAGTAAGTCAGAAAGCGAGAGACACATATCCTATGATATCACGTATAGGTCTTATGTAAAAATTGATAGGAATGAACCTATTTCCACAGAGAAGGACACTCACGTGTTCAGAAAACAAGCTTGTGCTTAACCAAACGGAAAGGTGTGAGGAATGTATAACGGAGGATATTGGGTTTAACAGACATATGCTAATACTTATAAAATATATAATCATCAGACATACCGAATACCAAGAGAGGTCTACACAACATTCTGTAATAATCTCTACGGAACAGGATCCAAACATGAAAAGATATATGAATCAATGAAAGACATTCTGTACACCTAGAACAAACACAACATTGCAATCAAATTTGCTCTGAGAAAAATGAAAATTAAACTGAGAATATCAACAACAAATAAGTAGACATAGTTTCTGGGGGTTTGTCCTGGCACATTCCACTCTACTTTACAACCTACAAACAGGACTTCCAGGAAGGCTGTGTTGCCCTAGTAACCAGAGTTGGGAATATAGAAATGCTGCCCCCTTGTGGCCGTTTCCTGCAACAGCAGCTTTAAATGCAGAACTAATGGTCATGTGATATTCACAATTACTACAGGGCTGTAAAGGACACCTGCCCTCAAAAAATGTCCTGGTGCAGGTAATGGCCACAGGAATTCAGAACATGGCAAATTTTTCAAGGAAACAATTTGAAGAGGTGAGTTTCTCTGTTTTACTTAAAAAAAAAAACGTAGATGAAAGCTCAATATCGGGAATTATTAGACGCATGCAAATCCAACCTACAAAAAGGTATCACCACCCAACACTCAAAATGCCATCAGTAAAAAGTCTACAAACAATAAATTCTGAAGGGGTTTTAGAGAACTGTGTACCCTCTAGTTGCTGGTGGGATGTACACTGGTAACAGCCAGTAGTGAGAACAGAATGGAGGTGCGTTGAAAGGGAAAAATTTGAACTACCATATGATCTAGTAGGCCCACTGCTGGGCCTAATCCCTGAGAAGACCAGAATCCAAAAGACACAGGCTGGCAATCCTGCACTGCATCAATATTTAGCATTGCCAAGACTTGGAAGTAACCAAAATGTCCATCCACAGATGAATGCACAAAGAAGAAGTGGTCCATGTACACAATGCAATATTCGCCATGGAAAAGGATGAAACACTGCTCTTTGCAGCACCATAGATGAGCCTAGAGATAATCACAGAACATGAGGTAAGTCGGAAAGCAGCCGACAAATAACCTGTGATATCACTCCTAGCTGTTACCTAACAACTGACACGTATGAACATATTTCCACAGAGAAAGACTCTCACAGACTTAGAAAACAAACTATGGTTATCTAAAAGGAAAGGTGGGAGGAATGGATACATTAAGATTAGGGTTACCGTACGTATGCAAATACATATTAAACACACGTATCAAAAAGACCGACCATATACCAAGGGAGGTCTACTGAACGCTCTGTAATAATTTACACGGGGGCTTGCCTGGTGGCACCGTGGTTAAGAATCCACCTGCCAATGCAGGGGACACAGGTTCGATCCCTGGTTCGGGAAGGTCCCACATGCAGCAGAGCAACTAAGCCCGTGCACCACAACTAATGAGCCTACGCTCTGGAGCCCATGAGCCATAACTACTGAGCCCATGCGCCACAACTACTGAAGCCCACACGCCTAGAGCCCGTGCTCCGCAACAAGAGAAGCCACTGCAGTGAGAAGCCGGTGCACCGCAACGGAGAGTAGCCCCCGCTCACCGCAACTGGAGAAAGCCCACATGCAGCAACGAAGATCCAACTCAGCCAAAAATAAATAAATAAATAAAATAAATTTATTTAAAAAAATAATAGTAATTTACATGGGAAGAGGATCTGTACATGAGTAGATATATATAATGTTCAATTGAACCTGATTGTGCACACCCAGAACAAACACTATTCTGCTCATTACCCCAATTTAAAAAATTAAAACCACGAACAACAATTAATGAGACATAAAGTTATTGGGGTTTTCCCTGGCACATCCCATTCTAATTTACAACCTAGGAACACAACTTTCAGGAAGGCTCTGCTGCCCTAGTAACCAGACTTGGGAATGGAGAAATGCTGCCGCCTTGTGGCCGTTTCCCACAACAGCAGCTTTAAACACAGGGCTAAGGGTCACTTGAGATTCACAGTAATTGTAGGGCCGTAAATGACACGTGTCCTCAAAACATGTCCTGGGGTAGGTAATGGCCAAGAAAGTTCACAACACGGAAAATTTTTCAAGAAAACAATTTGAAGAGGTAAGTGTTACTCACTCGGTTGTTTTAAAAAAAGAAGAACATGGATAAAAGCTCAATATCAGGAATTATTGGTTGGATGCAAATCCAAACTACAAAAAGATTTCACCACCCAATATTCAAAATGCCATCCGTAAAAAGTCTACAAACAATGCATGCTGACGGGTTGGGGGAGAAATGCATACCCACTATGCTGTTGGTTGGATGTAAACTGGTAACAGCTAATCATGAGAACAGAACGGAGCTGCGTTTAAAAGGTAAAAATTGAGCTACCATATCATGCGGCCGATCCCCTAATGGGCCTATACCCTAAGAAGACCAGAATGGGAAAGGCACAGACAGGCAAACATGCCCTGCAGCAATATTTACAATAGCCAAGCCATGCAAGCAAACAAAATGTCCATCAACAGATAAATGGACAAAGAAGAAGTGGTATACGTACCGAATGGAATAGTAGCCTCGGGGAAAAAATGAACAATGCCGTTTTCAGGACTACACATGAGCCTAGAAATAATCATAGTACGTTACGTAAGTCAAAAGGGAATGACAAATATCCTATGATATCATTTATACGTGTTATCCTAAGATTGCTCCCAATGAACATATTTCCACAGAAAAACACACTCACAGACTGATAAAACAAACTAATGGTTAACCAAAATGAAAGGTGGGAGGATGGATAAATTAGGATTATGGGGGTAGCATACATATACTAACGTATTTTAAATGTATATAAACATATAACATATAAACGATATGAATTATATAATCACCAATACATATAAAATATATCATGACAAAACACCTACCAAATACCAAGGGAGGTCTACCCAACATTCTGTAATAACATACATGGTAACAGGATCCGAAGATGAACAGACATATGTATGAATCATTGACCAGATTCTGTACAGCCAGACAATCACAACACTCTAATCAAATTTCCTCCGATAAGAAATATAAATTAAATTTAAAAAACAAACATAAGTAAGGAGACATAAACTTCTGGGGGCTTGTCCCAGCACATTCCACTCTAATTTACAACCGAGGAACACGACGTCCAGGAAGACTCTGTTGCCCTAGTAACAAGAGTTGAGAACGTAATAATGCTGCCGCCTTGTGGCTGTTTCCCACAACAGCAGCTTTAAACACAGTGCTAATGGTCGCTTAATAGTCACGAGGACTGCGGGGCTGTAAATGATACCTGCCCTCAAAAAATGTCCTGGGGTAGGGAATAGGCAAGAAATTTCAACACATGACAAAGTTTTCAAGAAGTCAATATGAGAGGGAAGTTGTACTCACTCTTTAAAAAAAAAAGGAAACGAAAAAAAAAGACACGCCTAAAGCTCAGTATAAGGAATTATTAGCTGCATGCAAATCCAACGTCCACAAAGGTTTCAGCTCACACCAGTCAAATGACCATCAGCAAAAAGTCTACAAACTATAAATGCTGAAGAGGTTTTAGGGAACTGTGTACCTTCTAGCTGCTGATGGGGTGTAAAGTGCTAACAGCACTAATGAAAACTGAATGCAGCTGCTTTAAAAGGTAAAAATTGAGCTACCGTATGATGCGGCAGGGCACCTTCTGGGCCTATAACCTAAGACCACCAGAATCGGAAAGACAGAGGCAGGCAAATGTGCACTGCAGCAATATTGAAAGAGCCAAGACATGGAAGCAAAAAAAAGCTCCATAAACAGATGAATGGACAAAGAAGAAGTGGTATATGTACAGAATGGAATATTAGCCACGAAAAAAAATAAAAGAATGGCATATGCAGCACCACGGATGAGCCTAGAGATAATCACACAACGTGAAGTAAGTCAGATTGCGAAAGACAAATGTTCTACGATATCACTTATGTTATCTGAAAATTCATAAAAATGAACATATTTCCATAGGGAAAGACAATCTCAGATGGAGAAGACAAACTTATGGTTAAGCCAAAGAAAAGGTGTGAGGAATGGACAAATTAGGATATTGGGGTTAACAAACATATACTAATACATATAAAATATATCATCCCCAAAGACCTATGGAATACCAAGAGTGGTCTATTCAACACTCTACAATAACCTACATGGAAAAGGACACAAAGATCAATAGATATATGTATATGTGTACATGAACAAGATTCTGTGCAGCTAGAACAAAAGACATTTTAAAATCCAATTTGCTCTGATAAAAATGAAAACTTAAAGACACAAACAAGAATTAAGGAGGCTAAAACTTATGGGGGTTTGTCCTGACACATTCCACTCTAATCTGCAACCTAAAAGCACAACTTGCAGCAAGGTTCTGTTTCCCTAGCAAGCAGAGTTGGCAACGTAGAAATGCTGCCACCTTAAGGCCGTTTCCTCAAACAGCAGCTTTAAATCCACTGCTAATGGTCACTAATATTCACAAGGACTGCAGGGCTGTAAATGACTCATGCCCTCAAAAACTGTCCTGGGGTAGGGAATGGCCAAAAAAATCCAAACGCGGCAAATTTTTCAAGAAGGAAATTTGAAGTTGTAAGTTTAGCTGAATCTTAAAAAAAAATGAAAAGGACATTGATCCACGCAAAACATCAGGAATTATTAGACGCATGCAAATCCAATCTACACAAACGTATCACCTCACACCAGTCAGAATGACCATCAGCAAAACGTCAACAAACAATAGATGTTGAAGAAGTTGTGGAGAATAGCGTAACCTCTCGGTCTAAGTGGGATGTAAACTGGTAACCGCCAATAATAGGAACAGAATGGCAGTGCGTTGAAAGGTAAAAATTGAGTCCCCATATGATCCGGAAGGCCCACTATTGGGCCTGTCACCTGTGAAAGCCAGCATCAAAAAGACACAGGATGGAACATCGTGTATTGCAGCAGTATTTACAATAGCCAAGACACGGAAGCAACAAAAATGTCCATCATCAGATGAATGGACGAAAAAGTGGTCCATGTACACAATGCAATATTAGACACAGAAAAGAATGAAACAATGCCGTTTGCAGCACCATAGACGAGGCTACAGACAATCACACAACTTGAAGTAAGTCAGAAAGCGAGAGACACATATCCTATGATATCACGTATAGGTCTTATGTAAAAATTGATAGGAATGAACCTATTTCCACAGAGAAGGACACTCACGTGTTCAGAAAACAAGCTTGTGCTTAACCAAACGGAAAGGTGTGAGGAATGTATAACGGAGGATATTGGGTTTAACAGACATATGCTAATACTTATAAAATATATAATCATCAGACATACCGAATACCAAGAGAGGTCTACACAACATTCTGTAATAATCTCTACGGAACAGGATCCAAACATGAAAAGATATATGAATCAATGAAAGACATTCTGTACACCTAGAACAAACACAACATTGCAATCAAATTTGCTCTGAGAAAAATGAAAATTAAACTGAGAATATCAACAACAAATAAGTAGACATAGTTTCTGGGGGTTTGTCCTGGCACATTCCACTCTACTTTACAACCTACAAACAGGACTTCCAGGAAGGCTGTGTTGCCCTAGTAACCAGAGTTGGGAATATAGAAACGCTGCCCCCTTGTGGCCGTTTCCTGCAACAGCAGCTTTAAATGCAGAACTAATGGTCATGTGATATTCACAATTACTACAGGGCTGTAAAGGACACCTGCCCTCAAAAAATGTCCTGGTGCAGGTAATGGCCACAGGAATTCAGAACATGGCAAATTTTTCAAGGAAACAATTTGAAGAGGTGAGTTTCTCTGTTTTACTTAAAAAAAAAAACGTAGATGAAAGCTCAATATCGGGAATTATTAGACGCATGCAAATCCAACCTACAAAAAGGTATCACCACCCAACACTCAAAATGCCATCAGTAAAAAGTCTACAAACAATAAATTCTGAAGGGGTTTTAGAGAACTGTGTACCCTCTAGTTGCTGGTGGGATGTACACTGGTAACAGCCAGTAGTGAGAACAGAATGGAGGTGCGTTGAAAGGGAAAAATTTGAACTACCATATGATCTAGTAGGCCCACTGCTGGGCCTAATCCCTGAGAAGACCAGAATCCAAAAGACACAGGCTGGCAATCCTGCACTGCATCAATATTTAGCATTGCCAAGACTTGGAAGTAACCAAAATGTCCATCCACAGATGAATGCACAAAGAAGAAGTGGTCCATGTACACAATGCAATATTCGCCATGGAAAAGGATGAAACACTGCTCTTTGCAGCACCATAGATGAGCCTAGAGATAATCACAGAACATGAGGTAAGTCGGAAAGCAGCCGACAAATAACCTGTGATATCACTCCTAGCTGTTACCTAACAACTGACACGTATGAACATATTTCCACAGAGAAAGACTCTCACAGACTTAGAAAACAAACTATGGTTATCTAAAAGGAAAGGTGGGAGGAATGGATACATTAAGATTAGGGTTACCGTACGTATGCAAATACATATTAAACACACGTATCAAAAAGACCGACCATATACCAAGGGAGGTCTACTGAACGCTCTGTAATAATTTACACGGGGGCTTGCCTGGTGGCACCGTGGTTAAGAATCCACCTGCCAATGCAGGGGACACAGGTTCGATCCCTGGTTCGGGAAGGTCCCACATGCAGCAGAGCAACTAAGCCCGTGCACCACAACTAATGAGCCTACGCTCTGGAGCCCATGAGCCATAACTACTGAGCCCATGCGCCACAACTACTGAAGCCCACACGCCTAGAGCCCGTGCTCCGCAACAAGAGAAGCCACTGCAGTGAGAAGCCGGTGCACCGCAACGGAGAGTAGCCCCCGCTCACCGCAACTGGAGAAAGCCCACATGCAGCAACGAAGATCCAACTCAGCCAAAAATAAATAAATAAATAAAATAAATTTATTTAAAAAAATAATAGTAATTTACATGGGAAGAGGATCTGTACATGAGTAGATATATATAATGTTCAATTGAACCTGATTGTGCACACCCAGAACAAACACTATTCTGCTCATTACCCCAATTTAAAAAATTAAAACCACGAACAACAATTAATGAGACATAAAGTTATTGGGGTTTTCCCTGGCACATCCCATTCTAATTTACAACCTAGGAACACAACTTTCAGGAAGGCTCTGCTGCCCTAGTAACCAGACTTGGGAATGGAGAAATGCTGCCGCCTTGTGGCCGTTTCCCACAACAGCAGCTTTAAACACAGGGCTAAGGGTCACTTGAGATTCACAGTAATTGTAGGGCCGTAAATGACACGTGTCCTCAAAACATGTCCTGGGGTAGGTAATGGCCAAGAAAGTTCACAACACGGAAAATTTTTCAAGAAAACAATTTGAAGAGGTAAGTGTTACTCACTCGGTTGTTTTAAAAAAAGAAGAACATGGATAAAAGCTCAATATCAGGAATTATTGGTTGGATGCAAATCCAAACTACAAAAAGATTTCACCACCCAATATTCAAAATGCCATCCGTAAAAAGTCTACAAACAATGCATGCTGACGGGTTGGGGGAGAAATGCATACCCACTATGCTGTTGGTTGGATGTAAACTGGTAACAGCTAATCATGAGAACAGAACGGAGCTGCGTTTAAAAGGTAAAAATTGAGCTACCATATCATGCGGCCGATCCCCTAATGGGCCTATACCCTAAGAAGACCAGAATGGGAAAGGCACAGACAGGCAAACATGCCCTGCAGCAATATTTACAATAGCCAAGCCATGCAAGCAAACAAAATGTCCATCAACAGATAAATGGACAAAGAAGAAGTGGTATACGTACCGAATGGAATAGTAGCCTCGGGGAAAAAATGAACAATGCCGTTTTCAGGACTACACATGAGCCTAGAAATAATCATAGTACGTTACGTAAGTCAAAAGGGAATGACAAATATCCTATGATATCATTTATACGTGTTATCCTAAGATTGCTCCCAATGAACATATTTCCACAGAAAAACACACTCACAGACTGATAAAACAAACTAATGGTTAACCAAAATGAAAGGTGGGAGGATGGATAAATTAGGATTATGGGGGTAGCATACATATACTAACGTATTTTAAATGTATATAAACATATAACATATAAACGATATGAATTATATAATCACCAATACATATAAAATATATCATGACAAAACACCTACCAAATACCAAGGGAGGTCTACCCAACATTCTGTAATAACATACATGGTAACAGGATCCGAAGATGAACAGACATATGTATGAATCATTGACCAGATTCTGTACAGCCAGACAATCACAACACTCTAATCAAATTTCCTCCGATAAGAAATATAAATTAAATTTAAAAAACAAACATAAGTAAGGAGACATAAACTTCTGGGGGCTTGTCCCAGCACATTCCACTCTAATTTACAACCGAGGAACACGACGTCCAGGAAGACTCTGTTGCCCTAGTAACAAGAGTTGAGAACGTAATAATGCTGCCGCCTTGTGGCTGTTTCCCACAACAGCAGCTTTAAACACAGTGCTAATGGTCGCTTAATAGTCACGAGGACTGCGGGGCTGTAAATGATACCTGCCCTCAAAAAATGTCCTGGGGTAGGGAATAGGCAAGAAATTTCAACACATGACAAAGTTTTCAAGAAGTCAATATGAGAGGGAAGTTGTACTCACTCTTTAAAAAAAAAAGGAAACGAAAAAAAAAGACACGCCTAAAGCTCAGTATAAGGAATTATTAGCTGCATGCAAATCCAACGTCCACAAAGGTTTCAGCTCACACCAGTCAAATGACCATCAGCAAAAAGTCTACAAACTATAAATGCTGAAGAGGTTTTAGGGAACTGTGTACCTTCTAGCTGCTGATGGGGTGTAAAGTGCTAACAGCACTAATGAAAACTGAATGCAGCTGCTTTAAAAGGTAAAAATTGAGCTACCGTATGATGCGGCAGGGCACCTTCTGGGCCTATAACCTAAGACCACCAGAATCGGAAAGACAGAGGCAGGCAAATGTGCACTGCAGCAATATTGAAAGAGCCAAGACATGGAAGCAAAAAAAAGCTCCATAAACAGATGAATGGACAAAGAAGAAGTGGTATATGTACAGAATGGAATATTAGCCACGAAAAAAAATAAAAGAATGGCATATGCAGCACCACGGATGAGCCTAGAGATAATCACACAACGTGAAGTAAGTCAGATTGCGAAAGACAAATGTTCTACGATATCACTTATGTTATCTGAAAATTCATAAAAATGAACATATTTCCATAGGGAAAGACAATCTCAGATGGAGAAGACAAACTTATGGTTAAGCCAAAGAAAAGGTGTGAGGAATGGACAAATTAGGATATTGGGGTTAACAAACATATACTAATACATATAAAATATATCATCCCCAAAGACCTATGGAATACCAAGAGTGGTCTATTCAACACTCTACAATAACCTACATGGAAAAGGACACAAAGATCAATAGATATATGTATATGTGTACATGAACAAGATTCTGTGCAGCTAGAACAAAAGACATTTTAAAATCCAATTTGCTCTGATAAAAATGAAAACTTAAAGACACAAACAAGAATTAAGGAGGCTAAAACTTATGGGGGTTTGTCCTGACACATTCCACTCTAATCTGCAACCTAAAAGCACAACTTGCAGCAAGGTTCTGTTTCCCTAGCAAGCAGAGTTGGCAACGTAGAAATGCTGCCACCTTAAGGCCGTTTCCTCAAACAGCAGCTTTAAATCCACTGCTAATGGTCACTAATATTCACAAGGACTGCAGGGCTGTAAATGACTCATGCCCTCAAAAACTGTCCTGGGGTAGGGAATGGCCAAAAAAATCCAAACGCGGCAAATTTTTCAAGAAGGAAATTTGAAGTTGTAAGTTTAGCTGAATCTTAAAAAAAAATGAAAAGGACATTGATCCACGCAAAACATCAGGAATTATTAGACGCATGCAAATCCAATCTACACAAACGTATCACCTCACACCAGTCAGAATGACCATCAGCAAAACGTCAACAAACAATAGATGTTGAAGAAGTTGTGGAGAATAGCGTAACCTCTCGGTCTAAGTGGGATGTAAACTGGTAACCGCCAATAATAGGAACAGAATGGCAGTGCGTTGAAAGGTAAAAATTGAGTCCCCATATGATCCGGAAGGCCCACTATTGGGCCTGTCACCTGTGAAAGCCAGAATCAAAAAGACACAGGATGGAACATCGTGTATTGCAGCAGTATTTATAATAGCCAAGACACGGAAGCAACAAAAATGTCCATCATCAGATGAATGGACGAAAAAGTGGTCCATGTACACAATGCAATATTAGACACAGAAAAGAATGAAACAATGCCGTTTGCAGCACCATAGACGAGGCTACAGACAATCACACAACTTGAAGTAAGTCAGAAAGCGAGAGACACATATCCTATGATATCACGTATAGGTCTTATGTAAAAATTGATAGGAATGAACCTATTTCCACAGAGAAGGACACTCACGTGTTCAGAAAACAAGCTTGTGCTTAACCAAACGGAAAGGTGTGAGGAATGTATAACGGAGGATATTGGGTTTAACAGACATATGCTAATACTTATAAAATATATAATCATCAGACATACCGAATACCAAGAGAGGTCTACACAACATTCTGTAATAATCTCTATGGAACAGGATCCAAACATGAAAAGATATATGAATCAATGAAAGACATTCTGTACACCTAGAACAAACACAACATTGCAATCAAATTTGCTCTGAGAAAAATGAAAATTAAACTGAGAATATCAACAACAAATAAGTAGACATAGTTTCTGGGGGTTTGTCCTGGCACATTCCACTCTACTTTACAACCTACAAACAGGACTTCCAGGAAGGCTGTGTTGCCCTAGTAACCAGAGTTGGGAATATAGAAATGCTGCCCCCTTGTGGCCGTTTCCTGCAACAGCAGCTTTAAATGCAGAACTAATGGTCATGTGATATTCACAATTACTACAGGGCTGTAAAGGACACCTGCCCTCAAAAAATGTCCTGGTGCAGGTAATGGCCACAGGAATTCAGAACATGGCAAATTTTTCAAGGAAACAATTTGAAGAGGTGAGTTTCTCTGTTTTATTTAAAAAAAAAAACGTAGATGAAAGCTCAATATCGGGAATTATTAGACGCATGCAAATCCAACCTACAAAAAGGTATCACCACCCAACACTCAAAATGCCATCAGTAAAAAGTCTACAAACAATAAATTCTGAAGGGGTTTTAGAGAACTGTGTACCCTCTAGTTGCTGGTGGGATGTACACTGGTAACAGCCAGTAGTGAGAACAGAATGGAGGTGCGTTGAAAGGGAAAAATTTGAACTACCATATGATCTAGTAGGCCCACTGCTGGGCCTAATCCCTGAGAAGACCAGAATCCAAAAGACACAGGCTGGCAATCCTGCACTGCATCAATATTTAGCATTGCCAAGACTTGGAAGTAACCAAAATGTCCATCCACAGATGAATGCACAAAGAAGAAGTGGTACATCTACACAATGCAATATTCGCCATGGAAAAGGATGAAACACTGCTCTTTGCAGCACCATAGATGAGCCTAGAGATAATCACAGAACATGAGGTAAGTCGGAAAGCAGCCGACAAATAACCTGTGATATCACTCCTAGCTGTTACCTAACAACTGACACGTATGAACATATTTCCACAGAGAAAGACTCTCACAGACTTAGAAAACAAACTATGGTTATCTAAAAGGAAAGGTGGGAGGAATGGATACATTAAGATTAGGGTTACCGTACGTATGCAAATACATATTAAACACACGTATCAAAAAGACCGACCATATACCAAGGGAGGTCTACTGAACGCTCTGTAATAATTTACACGGGGGCTTGCCTGGTGGCACCGTGGTTAAGAATCCACCTGCCAATGCAGGGGACACAGGTTCGATCCCTGGTTCGGGAAGGTCCCACATGCAGCAGAGCAACTAAGCCCGTGCACCACAACTAATGAGCCTACGCTCTGGAGCCCATGAGCCATAACTACTGAGCCCATGCGCCACAACTACTGAAGCCCACACGCCTAGAGCCCGTGCTCCGCAACAAGAGAAGCCACTGCAGTGAGAAGCCGGTGCACCGCAACGGAGAGTAGCCCCCGCTCACCGCAACTGGAGAAAGCCCACATGCAGCAACGAAGATCCAACTCAGCCAAAAATAAATAAATAAATAAAATAAATTTATTTAAAAAAATAATAGTAATTTACATGGGAAGAGGATCTGTACATGAGTAGATATATATAATGTTCAATTGAACCTGATTGTGCACACCCAGAACAAACACTATTCTGCTCATTACCCCAATTTAAAAAATTAAAACCACGAACAACAATTAATGAGACATAAAGTTATTGGGGTTTTCCCTGGCACATCCCATTCTAATTTACAACCTAGGAACACAACTTTCAGGAAGGCTCTGCTGCCCTAGTAACCAGACTTGGGAATGGAGAAATGCTGCCGCCTTGTGGCCGTTTCCCACAACAGCAGCTTTAAACACAGGGCTAAGGGTCACTTGAGATTCACAGTAATTGTAGGGCCGTAAATGACACGTGTCCTCAAAACATGTCCTGGGGTAGGTAATGGCCAAGAAAGTTCACAACACGGAAAATTTTTCAAGAAAACAATTTGAAGAGGTAAGTGTTACTCACTCGGTTGTTTTAAAAAAAGAAGAACATGGATAAAAGCTCAATATCAGGAATTATTGGTTGGATGCAAATCCAAACTACAAAAAGATTTCACCACCCAATATTCAAAATGCCATCCGTAAAAAGTCTACAAACAATGCATGCTGACGGGTTGGGGGAGAAATGCATACCCACTATGCTGTTGGTTGGATGTAAACTGGTAACAGCTAATCATGAGAACAGAACGGAGCTGCGTTTAAAAGGTAAAAATTGAGCTACCATATCATGCGGCCGATCCCCTAATGGGCCTATACCCTAAGAAGACCAGAATGGGAAAGGCACAGACAGGCAAACATGCCCTGCAGCAATATTTACAATAGCCAAGCCATGCAAGCAAACAAAATGTCCATCAACAGATAAATGGACAAAGAAGAAGTGGTATACGTACCGAATGGAATAGTAGCCTCGGGGAAAAAATGAACAATGCCGTTTTCAGGACTACACATGAGCCTAGAAATAATCATAGTACGTTACGTAAGTCAAAAGGGAATGACAAATATCCTATGATATCATTTATACGTGTTATCCTAAGATTGCTCCCAATGAACATATTTCCACAGAAAAACACACTCACAGACTGATAAAACAAACTAATGGTTAACCAAAATGAAAGGTGGGAGGATGGATAAATTAGGATTATGGGGGTAGCATACATATACTAACGTATTTTAAATGTATATAAACATATAACATATAAACGATATGAATTATATAATCACCAATACATATAAAATATATCATGACAAAACACCTACCAAATACCAAGGGAGGTCTACCCAACATTCTGTAATAACATACATGGTAACAGGATCCGAAGATGAACAGACATATGTATGAATCATTGACCAGATTCTGTACAGCCAGACAATCACAACACTCTAATCAAATTTCCTCCGATAAGAAATATAAATTAAATTTAAAAAACAAACATAAGTAAGGAGACATAAACTTCTGGGGGCTTGTCCCAGCACATTCCACTCTAATTTACAACCGAGGAACACGACGTCCAGGAAGACTCTGTTGCCCTAGTAACAAGAGTTGAGAACGTAATAATGCTGCCGCCTTGTGGCTGTTTCCCACAACAGCAGCTTTAAACACAGTGCTAATGGTCGCTTAATAGTCACGAGGACTGCGGGGCTGTAAATGATACCTGCCCTCAAAAAATGTCCTGGGGTAGGGAATAGGCAAGAAATTTCAACACATGACAAAGTTTTCAAGAAGTCAATATGAGAGGGAAGTTGTACTCACTCTTTAAAAAAAAAAGGAAACGAAAAAAAAAGACACGCCTAAAGCTCAGTATAAGGAATTATTAGCTGCATGCAAATCCAACGTCCACAAAGGTTTCAGCTCACACCAGTCAAATGACCATCAGCAAAAAGTCTACAAACTATAAATGCTGAAGAGGTTTTAGGGAACTGTGTACCTTCTAGCTGCTGATGGGGTGTAAAGTGCTAACAGCACTAATGAAAACTGAATGCAGCTGCTTTAAAAGGTAAAAATTGAGCTACCGTATGATGCGGCAGGGCACCTTCTGGGCCTATAACCTAAGACCACCAGAATCGGAAAGACAGAGGCAGGCAAATGTGCACTGCAGCAATATTGAAAGAGCCAAGACATGGAAGCAAAAAAAAGCTCCATAAACAGATGAATGGACAAAGAAGAAGTGGTATATGTACAGAATGGAATATTAGCCACGAAAAAAAATAAAAGAATGGCATATGCAGCACCACGGATGAGCCTAGAGATAATCACACAACGTGAAGTAAGTCAGATTGCGAAAGACAAATGTTCTACGATATCACTTATGTTATCTGAAAATTCATAAAAATGAACATATTTCCATAGGGAAAGACAATCTCAGATGGAGAAGACAAACTTATGGTTAAGCCAAAGAAAAGGTGTGAGGAATGGACAAATTAGGATATTGGGGTTAACAAACATATACTAATACATATAAAATATATCATCCCCAAAGACCTATGGAATACCAAGAGTGGTCTATTCAACACTCTACAATAACCTACATGGAAAAGGACACAAAGATCAATAGATATATGTATATGTGTACATGAACAAGATTCTGTGCAGCTAGAACAAAAGACATTTTAAAATCCAATTTGCTCTGATAAAAATGAAAACTTAAAGACACAAACAAGAATTAAGGAGGCTAAAACTTATGGGGGTTTGTCCTGACACATTCCACTCTAATCTGCAACCTAAAAGCACAACTTGCAGCAAGGTTCTGTTTCCCTAGCAAGCAGAGTTGGCAACGTAGAAATGCTGCCACCTTAAGGCCGTTTCCTCAAACAGCAGCTTTAAATCCACTGCTAATGGTCACTAATATTCACAAGGACTGCAGGGCTGTAAATGACTCATGCCCTCAAAAACTGTCCTGGGGTAGGGAATGGCCAAAAAAATCCAAACGCGGCAAATTTTTCAAGAAGGAAATTTGAAGTTGTAAGTTTAGCTGAATCTTAAAAAAAAATGAAAAGGACATTGATCCACGCAAAACATCAGGAATTATTAGACGCATGCAAATCCAATCTACACAAACGTATCACCTCACACCAGTCAGAATGACCATCAGCAAAACGTCAACAAACAATAGATGTTGAAGAAGTTGTGGAGAATAGCGTAACCTCTCGGTCTAAGTGGGATGTAAACTGGTAACCGCCAATAATAGGAACAGAATGGCAGTGCGTTGAAAGGTAAAAATTGAGTCCCCATATGATCCGGAAGGCCCACTATTGGGCCTGTCACCTGTGAAAGCCAGCATCAAAAAGACACAGGATGGAACATCGTGTATTGCAGCAGTATTTACAATAGCCAAGACATGGAAGCAACAAAAATGTCCATCATCAGATGAATGGACGAAAAAGTGGTCCATGTACACAATGCAATATTAGACACAGAAAAGAATGAAACAATGCCGTTTGCAGCACCATAGACGAGGCTACAGACAATCACACAACTTGAAGTAAGTCAGAAAGCGAGAGACACATATCCTATGATATCACGTATAGGTCTTATGTAAAAATTGATAGGAATGAACCTATTTCCACAGAGAAGGACACTCACGTGTTCAGAAAACAAGCTTGTGCTTAACCAAACGGAAAGGTGTGAGGAATGTATAACGGAGGATATTGGGTTTAACAGACATATGCTAATACTTATAAAATATATAATCATCAGACATACCGAATACCAAGAGAGGTCTACACAACATTCTGTAATAATCTCTACGGAACAGGATCCAAACATGAAAAGATATATGAATCAATGAAAGACATTCTGTACACCTAGAACAAACACAACATTGCAATCAAATTTGCTCTGAGAAAAATGAAAATTAAACTGAGAATATCAACAACAAATAAGTAGACATAGTTTCTGGGGGTTTGTCCTGGCACATTCCACTCTACTTTACAACCTACAAACAGGACTTCCAGGAAGGCTGTGTTGCCCTAGTAACCAGAGTTGGGAATATAGAAATGCTGCCCCCTTGTGGCCGTTTCCTGCAACAGCAGCTTTAAATGCAGAACTAATGGTCATGTGATATTCACAATTACTACAGGGCTGTAAAGGACACCTGCCCTCAAAAAATGTCCTGGTGCAGGTAATGGCCACAGGAATTCAGAACATGGCAAATTTTTCAAGGAAACAATTTGAAGAGGTGAGTTTCTCTGTTTTACTTAAAAAAAAAAACGTAGATGAAAGCTCAATATCGGGAATTATTAGACGCATGCAAATCCAACCTACAAAAAGGTATCACCACCCAACACTCAAAATGCCATCAGTAAAAAGTCTACAAACAATAAATTCTGAAGGGGTTTTAGAGAACTGTGTACCCTCTAGTTGCTGGTGGGATGTACACTGGTAACAGCCAGTAGTGAGAACAGAATGGAGGTGCGTTGAAAGGGAAAAATTTGAACTACCATATGATCTAGTAGGCCCACTGCTGGGCCTAATCCCTGAGAAGACCAGAATCCAAAAGACACAGGCTGGCAATCCTGCACTGCATCAATATTTAGCATTGCCAAGACTTGGAAGTAACCAAAATGTCCATCCACAGATGAATGCACAAAGAAGAAGTGGTCCATGTACACAATGCAATATTCGCCATGGAAAAGGATGAAACACTGCTCTTTGCAGCACCATAGATGAGCCTAGAGATAATCACAGAACATGAGGTAAGTCGGAAAGCAGCCGACAAATAACCTGTGATATCACTCCTAGCTGTTACCTAACAACTGACACGTATGAACATATTTCCACAGAGAAAGACTCTCACAGACTTAGAAAACAAACTATGGTTATCTAAAAGGAAAGGTGGGAGGAATGGATACATTAAGATTAGGGTTACCGTACGTATGCAAATACATATTAAACACACGTATCAAAAAGACCGACCATATACCAAGGGAGGTCTACTGAACGCTCTGTAATAATTTACACGGGGGCTTGCCTGGTGGCACCGTGGTTAAGAATCCACCTGCCAATGCAGGGGACACAGGTTCGATCCCTGGTTCGGGAAGGTCCCACATGCAGCAGAGCAACTAAGCCCGTGCACCACAACTAATGAGCCTACGCTCTGGAGCCCATGAGCCATAACTACTGAGCCCATGCGCCACAACTACTGAAGCCCACACGCCTAGAGCCCGTGCTCCGCAACAAGAGAAGCCACTGCAGTGAGAAGCCGGTGCACCGCAACGGAGAGTAGCCCCCGCTCACCGCAACTGGAGAAAGCCCACATGCAGCAACGAAGATCCAACTCAGCCAAAAATAAATAAATAAATAAAATAAATTTATTTAAAAAAATAATAGTAATTTACATGGGAAGAGGATCTGTACATGAGTAGATATATATAATGTTCAATTGAACCTGATTGTGCACACCCAGAACAAACACTATTCTGCTCATTACCCCAATTTAAAAAATTAAAACCACGAACAACAATTAATGAGACATAAAGTTATTGGGGTTTTCCCTGGCACATCCCATTCTAATTTACAACCTAGGAACACAACTTTCAGGAAGGCTCTGCTGCCCTAGTAACCAGACTTGGGAATGGAGAAATGCTGCCGCCTTGTGGCCGTTTCCCACAACAGCAGCTTTAAACACAGGGCTAAGGGTCACTTGAGATTCACAGTAATTGTAGGGCCGTAAATGACACGTGTCCTCAAAACATGTCCTGGGGTAGGTAATGGCCAAGAAAGTTCACAACACGGAAAATTTTTCAAGAAAACAATTTGAAGAGGTAAGTGTTACTCACTCGGTTGTTTTAAAAAAAGAAGAACATGGATAAAAGCTCAATATCAGGAATTATTGGTTGGATGCAAATCCAAACTACAAAAAGATTTCACCACCCAATATTCAAAATGCCATCCGTAAAAAGTCTACAAACAATGCATGCTGACGGGTTGGGGGAGAAATGCATACCCACTATGCTGTTGGTTGGATGTAAACTGGTAACAGCTAATCATGAGAACAGAACGGAGCTGCGTTTAAAAGGTAAAAATTGAGCTACCATATCATGCGGCCGATCCCCTAATGGGCCTATACCCTAAGAAGACCAGAATGGGAAAGGCACAGACAGGCAAACATGCCCTGCAGCAATATTTACAATAGCCAAGCCATGCAAGCAAACAAAATGTCCATCAACAGATAAATGGACAAAGAAGAAGTGGTATACGTACCGAATGGAATAGTAGCCTCGGGAAAAAAATGAACAATGCCGTTTTCAGGACTACACATGAGCCTAGAAATAATCATAGTACGTTACGTAAGTCAAAAGGGAATGACAAATATCCTATGATATCATTTATACGTGTTATCCTAGGATTGCTCCCAATGAACATATTTCCACAGAAAAACACACTCACAGACTGATAAAACAAACTAATGGTTAACCAAAATGAAAGGTGGGAGGATGGATAAATTAGGATTATGGGGGTAGCATACATATACTAACGTATGTTAAATGTATATAAACATATAACATATAAACGATATGAATTATATAATCACCAATACATATAAAATATATCATGACAAAACACCTACCAAATACCAAGGGAGGTCTACTCAACATTCTGTAATAACATACATGGTAACAGGATCCGAAGATGAACAGACATATGTATGAATCATTGACCAGATTCTGTACAGCCAGACAATCACAACACTCTAATCAAATTTCCTCCGATAAGAAATATAAATTAAATTTAAAAAACGAACATAAGTAAGGAGACATAAACTTCTGGGGGCTTGTCCCAGCACATTCCACTCTAATTTACAACCGAGGAACACGACGTCCAGGAAGACTCTGTTGCCCTAGTAACAAGAGTTGAGAACGTAATAATGCTGCCGCCTTGTGGCTGTTTCCCACAACAGCAGCTTTAAACACAGTGCTAATGGTCGCTTAATAGTCACGAGGACTGCGGGGCTGTAAATGATACCTGCCCTCAAAAAATGTCCTGGGGTAGGGAATAGGCAAGAAATTTCAACACATGACAAAGTTTTCAAGAAGTCAATATGAGAGGGAAGTTGTACTCACTCTTTAAAAAAAAAAGGAAAAGAAAAAAAAAGACACGCCTAAAGCTCAGTATAAGGAATTATTAGCTGCATGCAAATCCAACGTCCACAAAGGTTTCAGCTCACACCAGTCAAATGACCATCAGCAAAAAGTCTACAAACTATAAATGCTGAAGAGGTTTTAGGGAACTGTGTACCTTCTAGCTGCTGATGGGGTGTAAAGTGCTAACAGCACTAATGAAAACTGAATGCAGCTGCTTTAAAAGGTAAAAATTGAGCTACCGTATGATGCGGCAGGGCACCTTCTGGGCCTATAACCTAAGACCACCAGAATCGGAAAGACAGAGGCAGGCAAATGTGCACTGCAGCAATATTGAAAGAGCCAAGACATGGAAGCAAAAAAAAGCTCCACAAACAGATGAATGGACAAAGAAGAAGTGGTATATGTACAGAATGGAATATTAGCCACGAAAAAAAATAAAAGAATGGCATATGCAGCACCACGGATGAGCCTAGAGATAATCACACAACGTGAAGTAAGTCAGATTGCGAAAGACAAATGTTCTACGATATCACTTATGTTATCTGAAAATTCATAAAAATGAACATATTTCCATAGGGAAAGACAATCTCAGATGGAGAAGACAAACTTATGGTTAAGCCAAAGAAAAGGTGTGAGGAATGGACAAATTAGGATATTGGGGTTAACAAACATATACTAATACATATAAAATATATCATCCCCAAAGACCTATGGAATACCAAGAGTGGTCTATTCAACACTCTACAATAACCTACATGGAAAAGGACACAAAGATCAATAGATATATGTATATGTGTACATGAACAAGATTCTGTGCAGCTAGAACAAAAGACATTTTAAAATCCAATTTGCTCTGATAAAAATGAAAACTTAAAGACACAAACAAGAATTAAGGAGGCTAAAACTTATGGGGGTTTGTCCTGACACATTCCACTCTAATCTGCAACCTAAAAGCACAACTTGCAGCAAGGTTCTGTTTCCCTAGCAAGCAGAGTTGGCAACGTAGAAATGCTGCCACCTTAAGGCCGTTTCCTCAAACAGCAGCTTTAAATCCACTGCTAATGGTCACTAATATTCACAAGGACTGCAGGGCTGTAAATGACTCATGCCCTCAAAAACTGTCCTGGGGTAGGGAATGGCCAAAAAAATCCAAACGCGGCAAATTTTTCAAGAAGGAAATTTGAAGTTGTAAGTTTAGCTGAATCTTAAAAAAAAATGAAAAGGACATTGATCCACGCAAAACATCAGGAATTATTAGACGCATGCAAATCCAATCTACACAAACGTATCACCTCACACCAGTCAGAATGACCATCAGCAAAACGTCAACAAACAATAGATGTTGAAGAAGTTGTGGAGAATAGCGTAACCTCTCGGTCTAAGTGGGATGTAAACTGGTAACCGCCAATAATAGGAACAGAATGGCAGTGCGTTGAAAGGTAAAAATTGAGTCCCCATATGATCCGGAAGGCCCACTATTGGGCCTGTCACCTGTGAAAGCCAGCATCAAAAAGACACAGGATGGAACATCGTGTATTGCAGCAGTATTTACAATAGCCAAGACATGGAAGCAACAAAAATGTCCATCATCAGATGAATGGACGAAAAAGTGGTCCATGTACACAATGCAATATTAGACACAGAAAAGAATGAAACAATGCCGTTTGCAGCACCATAGACGAGGCTACAGACAATCACACAACTTGAAGTAAGTCAGAAAGCGAGAGACACATATCCTATGATATCACGTATAGGTCTTATGTAAAAATTGATAGGAATGAACCTATTTCCACAGAGAAGGACACTCACGTGTTCAGAAAACAAGCTTGTGCTTAACCAAACGGAAAGGTGTGAGGAATGTATAACGGAGGATATTGGGTTTAACAGACATATGCTAATACTTATAAAATATATAATCATCAGACATACCGAATACCAAGAGAGGTCTACACAACATTCTGTAATAATCTCTACGGAACAGGATCCAAACATGAAAAGATATATGAATCAATGAAAGACATTCTGTACACCTAGAACAAACACAACATTGCAATCAAATTTGCTCTGAGAAAAATGAAAATTAAACTGAGAATATCAACAACAAATAAGTAGACATAGTTTCTGGGGGTTTGTCCTGGCACATTCCACTCTACTTTACAACCTACAAACAGGACTTCCAGGAAGGCTGTGTTGCCCTAGTAACCAGAGTTGGGAATATAGAAATGCTGCCCCCTTGTGGCCGTTTCCTGCAACAGCAGCTTTAAATGCAGAACTAATGGTCATGTGATATTCACAATTACTACAGGGCTGTAAAGGACACCTGCCCTCAAAAAATGTCCTGGTGCAGGTAATGGCCACAGGAATTCAGAACATGGCAAATTTTTCAAGGAAACAATTTGAAGAGGTGAGTTTCTCTGTTTTACTTAAAAAAAAAAACGTAGATGAAAGCTCAATATCGGGAATTATTAGACGCATGCAAATCCAACCTACAAGAAGGTATCACCACCCAACACTCAAAATGCCATCAGTAAAAAGTCTACAAACAATAAATTCTGAAGGGGTTTTAGAGAACTGTGTACCCTCTAGTTGCTGGTGGGATGTACACTGGTAACAGCCAGTAGTGAGAACAGAATGGAGGTGCGTTGAAAGGGAAAAATTTGAACTACCATATGATCTAGTAGGCCCACTGCTGGGCCTAATCCCTGAGAAGACCAGAATCCAAAAGACACAGGCTGGCAATCCTGCACTGCATCAATATTTAGCATTGCCAAGACTTGGAAGTAACCAAAATGTCCATCCACAGATGAATGCACAAAGAAGAAGTGGTCCATGTACACAATGCAATATTCGCCATGGAAAAGGATGAAACACTGCTCTTTGCAGCACCATAGATGAGCCTAGAGATAATCACAGAACATGAGGTAAGTCGGAAAGCAGCCGACAAATAACCTGTGATATCACTCCTAGCTGTTACCTAACAACTGACACGTATGAACATATTTCCACAGAGAAAGACTCTCACAGACTTAGAAAACAAACTATGGTTATCTAAAAGGAAAGGTGGGAGGAATGGATACATTAAGATTAGGGTTACCGTACGTATGCAAATACATATTAAACACACGTATCAAAAAGACCGACCATATACCAAGGGAGGTCTACTGAATGCTCTGTAATAATTTACACGGGGGCTTGCCTGGTGGCACCGTGGTTAAGAATCCACCTGCCAATGCAGGGGACACAGGTTCGATCCCTGGTTCGGGAAGGTCCCACATGCAGCAGAGCAACTAAGCCCGTGCACCACAACTAATGAGCCTACGCTCTGGAGCCCATGAGCCATAACTACTGAGCCCATGCGCCACAACTACTGAAGCCCACACGCCTAGAGCCCGTGCTCCGCAACAAGAGAAGCCACTGCAGTGAGAAGCCGGTGCACCGCAACGGAGAGTAGCCCCCGCTCACCGCAACTGGAGAAAGCCCACATGCAGCAACGAAGATCCAACTCAGCCAAAAATAAATAAATAAATAAAATAAATTTATTTAAAAAAATAATAGTAATTTACATGGGAAGAGGATCTGTACATGAGTAGATATATATAATGTTCAATTGAACCTGATTGTGCACACCCAGAACAAACACTATTCTGCTCATTACCCCAATTTAAAAAATTAAAACCACGAACAACAATTAATGAGACATAAAGTTATTGGGGTTTTCCCTGGCACATCCCATTCTAATTTACAACCTAGGAACACAACTTTCAGGAAGGCTCTGCTGCCCTAGTAACCAGACTTGGGAATGGAGAAATGCTGCCGCCTTGTGGCCGTTTCCCACAACAGCAGCTTTAAACACAGGGCTAAGGGTCACTTGAGATTCACAGTAATTGTAGGGCCGTAAATGACACGTGTCCTCAAAACATGTCCTGGGGTAGGTAATGGCCAAGAAAGTTCACAACACGGAAAATTTTTCAAGAAAACAATTTGAAGAGGTAAGTGTTACTCACTCGGTTGTTTTAAAAAAAGAAGAACATGGATAAAAGCTCAATATCAGGAATTATTGGTTGGATGCAAATCCAAACTACAAAAAGATTTCACCACCCAATATTCAAAATGCCATCCGTAAAAAGTCTACAAACAATGCATGCTGACGGGTTGGGGGAGAAATGCATACCCACTATGCTGTTGGTTGGATGTAAACTGGTAACAGCTAATCATGAGAACAGAACGGAGCTGCGTTTAAAAGGTAAAAATTGAGCTACCATATCATGCGGCCGATCCCCTAATGGGCCTATACCCTAAGAAGACCAGAATGGGAAAGGCACAGACAGGCAAACATGCCCTGCAGCAATATTTACAATAGCCAAGCCATGCAAGCAAACAAAATGTCCATCAACAGATAAATGGACAAAGAAGAAGTGGTATACGTACCGAATGGAATAGTAGCCTCGGGAAAAAAATGAACAATGCCGTTTTCAGGACTACACATGAGCCTAGAAATAATCATAGTACGTTACGTAAGTCAAAAGGGAATGACAAATATCCTATGATATCATTTATACGTGTTATCCTAAGATTGCTCCCAATGAACATATTTCCACAGAAAAACACACTCACAGACTGATAAAACAAACTAATGGTTAACCAAAATGAAAGGTGGGAGGATGGATAAATTAGGATTATGGGGGTAGCATACATATACTAACGTATGTTAAATGTATATAAACATATAACATATAAACGATATGAATTATATAATCACCAATACATATAAAATATATCATGACAAAACACCTACCAAATACCAAGGGAGGTCTACTCAACATTCTGTAATAACATACATGGTAACAGGATCCGAAGATGAACAGACATATGTATGAATCATTGACCAGATTCTGTACAGCCAGACAATCACAACACTCTAATCAAATTTCCTCCGATAAGAAATATAAATTAAATTTAAAAAACAAACATAAGTAAGGAGACATAAACTTCTGGGGGCTTGTCCCAGCACATTCCACTCTAATTTACAACCGAGGAACACGACGTCCAGGAAGACTCTGTTGCCCTAGTAACAAGAGTTGAGAACGTAATAATGCTGCCGCCTTGTGGCTGTTTCCCACAACAGCAGCTTTAAACACAGTGCTAATGGTCGCTTAATAGTCACGAGGACTGCGGGGCTGTAAATGATACCTGCCCTCAAAAAATGTCCTGGGGTAGGGAATAGGCAAGAAATTTCAACACATGACAAAGTTTTCAAGAAGTCAATATGAGAGGGAAGTTGTACTCACTCTTTAAAAAAAAAAGGAAACGAAAAAAAAAGACACGCCTAAAGCTCAGTATAAGGAATTATTAGCTGCATGCAAATCCAACGTCCACAAAGGTTTCAGCTCACACCAGTCAAATGACCATCAGCAAAAAGTCTACAAACTATAAATGCTGAAGAGGTTTTAGGGAACTGTGTACCTTCTAGCTGCTGATGGGGTGTAAAGTGCTAACAGCACTAATGAAAACTGAATGCAGCTGCTTTAAAAGGTAAAAATTGAGCTACCGTATGATGCGGCAGGGCACCTTCTGGGCCTATAACCTAAGACCACCAGAATCGGAAAGACAGAGGCAGGCAAATGTGCACTGCAGCAATATTGAAAAAGCCAAGACATGGAAGCAAAAAAAAGCTCCACAAACAGATGAATGGACAAAGAAGAAGTGGTATATGTACAGAATGGAATATTAGCCACGAAAAAAAATAAAAGAATGGCATATGCAGCACCACGGATGAGCCTAGAGATAATCACACAACGTGAAGTAAGTCAGATTGCGAAAGACAAATGTTCTACGATATCACTTATGTTATCTGAAAATTCATAAAAATGAACATATTTCCATAGGGAAAGACAATCTCAGATGGAGAAGACAAACTTATGGTTAAGCCAAAGAAAAGGTGTGAGGAATGGACAAATTAGGATATTGGGGTTAACAAACATATACTAATACATATAAAATATATCATCCCCAAAGACCTATGGAATACCAAGAGTGGTCTATTCAACACTCTACAATAACCTACATGGAAAAGGACACAAAGATCAATAGATATATGTATATGTGTACATGAACAAGATTCTGTGCAGCTAGAACAAAAGACATTTTAAAATCCAATTTGCTCTGATAAAAATGAAAACTTAAAGACACAAACAAGAATTAAGGAGGCTAAAACTTATGGGGGTTTGTCCTGACACATTCCACTCTAATCTGCAACCTAAAAGCACAACTTGCAGCAAGGTTCTGTTTCCCTAGCAAGCAGAGTTGCCAACGTAGAAATGCTGCCACCTTAAGGCCGTTTCCTCAAACAGCAGCTTTAAATCCACTGCTAATGGTCACTAATATTCACAAGGACTGCAGGGCTGTAAATGACTCATGCCCTCAAAAACTGTCCTGGGGTAGGGAATGGCCAAAAAAATCCAAACGCGGCAAATTTTTCAAGAAGGAAATTTGAAGTTGTAAGTTTAGCTGAATCTTAAAAAAAAATGAAAAGGACATTGATCCACGCAAAACATCAGGAATTATTAGACGCATGCAAATCCAATCTACACAAACGTATCACCTCACACCAGTCAGAATGACCATCAGCAAAACGTCAACAAACAATAGATGTTGAAGAAGTTGTGGAGAATAGCGTAACCTCTCGGTCTAAGTGGGATGTAAACTGGTAACCGCCAATAATAGGAACAGAATGGCAGTGCGTTGAAAGGTAAAAATTGAGTCCCCATATGATCCGGAAGGCCCACTATTGGGCCTGTCACCTGTGAAAGCCAGAATCAAAAAGACACAGGATGGAACATCGTGTATTGCAGCAGTATTTACAATAGCCAAGACATGGAAGCAACAAAAATGTCCATCATCAGATGAATGGACGAAAAAGTGGTCCATGTACACAATGCAATATTAGACACAGAAAAGAATGAAACAATGCCGTTTGCAGCACCATAGACGAGGCTACAGACAATCACACAACTTGAAGTAAGTCAGAAAGCGAGAGACACATATCCTATGATATCACGTATAGGTCTTATGTAAAAATTGATAGGAATGAACCTATTTCCACAGAGAAGGACACTCACGTGTTCAGAAAACAAGCTTGTGCTTAACCAAACGGAAAGGTGTGAGGAATGTATAACGGAGGATATTGGGTTTAACAGACATATGCTAATACTTATAAAATATATAATCATCAGACATACCGAATACCAAGAGAGGTCTACACAACATTCTGTAATAATCTCTACGGAACAGGATCCAAACATGAAAAGATATATGAATCAATGAAAGACATTCTGTACACCTAGAACAAACACAACATTGCAATCAAATTTGCTCTGAGAAAAATGAAAATTAAACTGAGAATATCAACAACAAATAAGTAGACATAGTTTCTGGGGGTTTGTCCTGGCACATTCCACTCTACTTTACAACCTACAAACAGGACTTCCAGGAAGGCTGTGTTGCCCTAGTAACCAGAGTTGGGAATATAGAAATGCTGCCCCCTTGTGGCCGTTTCCTGCAACAGCAGCTTTAAATGCAGAACTAATGGTCATGTGATATTCACAATTACTACAGGGCTGTAAAGGACACCTGCCCTCAAAAAATGTCCTGGTGCAGGTAATGGCCACAGGAATTCAGAACATGGCAAATTTTTCAAGGAAACAATTTGAAGAGGTGAGTTTCTCTGTTTTACTTAAAAAAAAAAAACGTAGATGAAAGCTCAATATCGGGAATTATTAGACGCATGCAAATCCAACCTACAAAAAGGTATCACCACCCAACACTCAAAATGCCATCAGTAAAAAGTCTACAAACAATAAATTCTGAAGGGGTTTTAGAGAACTGTGTACCCTCTAGTTGCTGGTGGGATGTACACTGGTAACAGCCAGTAGTGAGAACAGAATGGAGGTGCGTTGAAAGGGAAAAATTTGAACTACCATATGATCTAGTAGGCCCACTGCTGGGCCTAATCCCTGAGAAGACCAGAATCCAAAAGACACAGGCTGGCAATCCTGCACTGCATCAATATTTAGCATTGCCAAGACTTGGAAGTAACCAAAATGTCCATCCACAGATGAATGCACAAAGAAGAAGTGGTCCATGTACACAATGCAATATTCGCCATGGAAAAGGATGAAACACTGCTCTTTGCAGCACCATAGATGAGCCTAGAGATAATCACAGAACATGAGGTAAGTCGGAAAGCAGCCGACAAATAACCTGTGATATCACTCCTAGCTGTTACCTAACAACTGACACGTATGAACATATTTCCACAGAGAAAGACTCTCACAGACTTAGAAAACAAACTATGGTTATCTAAAAGGAAAGGTGGGAGGAATGGATACATTAAGATTAGGGTTACCGTACGTATGCAAATACATATTAAACACACGTATCAAAAAGACCGACCATATACCAAGGGAGGTCTACTGAACGCTCTGTAATAATTTACACGGGGGCTTGCCTGGTGGCACCGTGGTTAAGAATCCACCTGCCAATGCAGGGGACACAGGTTCGATCCCTGGTTCGGGAAGGTCCCACATGCAGCAGAGCAACTAAGCCCGTGCACCACAACTAATGAGCCTACGCTCTGGAGCCCATGAGCCATAACTACTGAGCCCATGCGCCACAACTACTGAAGCCCACACGCCTAGAGCCCGTGCTCCGCAACAAGAGAAGCCACTGCAGTGAGAAGCCGGTGCACCGCAACGGAGAGTAGCCCCCGCTCACCGCAACTGGAGAAAGCCCACATGCAGCAACGAAGATCCAACTCAGCCAAAAATAAATAAATAAATAAAATAAATTTATTTAAAAAAATAATAGTAATTTACATGGGAAGAGGATCTGTACATGAGTAGATATATATAATGTTCAATTGAACCTGATTGTGCACACCCAGAACAAACACTATTCTGCTCATTACCCCAATTTAAAAAATTAAAACCACGAACAACAATTAATGAGACATAAAGTTATTGGGGTTTTCCCTGGCACATCCCATTCTAATTTACAACCTAGGAACACAACTTTCAGGAAGGCTCTGCTGCCCTAGTAACCAGACTTGGGAATGGAGAAATGCTGCCGCCTTGTGGCCGTTTCCCACAACAGCAGCTTTAAACACAGGGCTAAGGGTCACTTGAGATTCACAGTAATTGTAGGGCCGTAAATGACACGTGTCCTCAAAACATGTCCTGGGGTAGGTAATGGCCAAGAAAGTTCACAACACGGAAAATTTTTCAAGAAAACAATTTGAAGAGGTAAGTGTTACTCACTCGGTTGTTTTAAAAAAAGAAGAACATGGATAAAAGCTCAATATCAGGAATTATTGGTTGGATGCAAATCCAAACTACAAAAAGATTTCACCACCCAATATTCAAAATGCCATCCGTAAAAAGTCTACAAACAATGCATGCTGACGGGTTGGGGGAGAAATGCATACCCACTATGCTGTTGGTTGGATGTAAACTGGTAACAGCTAATCATGAGAACAGAACGGAGCTGCGTTTAAAAGGTAAAAATTGAGCTACCATATCATGCGGCCGATCCCCTAATGGGCCTATACCCTAAGAAGACCAGAATGGGAAAGGCACAGACAGGCAAACATGCCCTGCAGCAATATTTACAATAGCCAAGCCATGCAAGCAAACAAAATGTCCATCAACAGATAAATGGACAAAGAAGAAGTGGTATACGTACCGAATGGAATAGTAGCCTCGGGAAAAAAATGAACAATGCCGTTTTCAGGACTACACATGAGCCTAGAAATAATCATAGTACGTTACGTAAGTCAAAAGGGAATGACAAATATCCTATGATATCATTTATACGTGTTATCCTAAGATTGCTCCCAATGAACATATTTCCACAGAAAAACACACTCACAGACTGATAAAACAAACTAATGGTTAACCAAAATGAAAGGTGGGAGGATGGATAAATTAGGATTATGGGGGTAGCATACATATACTAACGTATGTTAAATGTATATAAACATATAACATATAAACGATATGAATTATATAATCACCAATACATATAAAATATATCATGACAAAACACCTACCAAATACCAAGGGAGGTCTACTCAACATTCTGTAATAACATACATGGTAACAGGATCCGAAGATGAACAGACATATGTATGAATCATTGACCAGATTCTGTACAGCCAGACAATCACAACACTCTAATCAAATTTCCTCCGATAAGAAATATAAATTAAATTTAAAAAACGAACATAAGTAAGGAGACATAAACTTCTGGGGGCTTGTCCCAGCACATTCCACTCTAATTTACAACCGAGGAACACGACGTCCAGGAAGACTCTGTTGCCCTAGTAACAAGAGTTGAGAACGTAATAATGCTGCCGCCTTGTGGCTGTTTCCCACAACAGCAGCTTTAAACACAGTGCTAATGGTCGCTTAATAGTCACGAGGACTGCGGGGCTGTAAATGATACCTGCCCTCAAAAAATGTCCTGGGGTAGGGAATAGGCAAGAAATTTCAACACATGACAAAGTTTTCAAGAAGTCAATATGAGAGGGAAGTTGTACTCACTCTTTAAAAAAAAAAGGAAACGAAAAAAAAAGACACGCCTAAAGCTCAGTATAAGGAATTATTAGCTGCATGCAAATCCAACGTCCACAAAGGTTTCAGCTCACACCAGTCAAATGACCATCAGCAAAAAGTCTACAAACTATAAATGCTGAAGAGGTTTTAGGGAACTGTGTACCTTCTAGCTGCTGATGGGGTGTAAAGTGCTAACAGCACTAATGAAAACTGAATGCAGCTGCTTTAAAAGGTAAAAATTGAGCTACCGTATGATGCGGCAGGGCACCTTCTGGGCCTATAACCTAAGACCACCAGAATCGGAAAGACAGAGGCAGGCAAATGTGCACTGCAGCAATATTGAAAGAGCCAAGACATGGAAGCAAAAAAAAGCTCCATAAACAGATGAATGGACAAAGAAGAAGTGGTATATGTACAGAATGGAATATTAGCCACGAAAAAAAATAAAAGAATGGCATATGCAGCACCACGGATGAGCCTAGAGATAATCACACAACGTGAAGTAAGTCAGATTGCGAAAGACAAATGTTCTACGATATCACTTATGTTATCTGAAAATTCATAAAAATGAACATATTTCCATAGGGAAAGACAATCTCAGATGGAGAAGACAAACTTATGGTTAAGCCAAAGAAAAGGTGTGAGGAATGGACAAATTAGGATATTGGGGTTAACAAACATATACTAATACATATAAAATATATCATCCCCAAAGACCTATGGAATACCAAGAGTGGTCTATTCAACACTCTACAATAACCTACATGGAAAAGGACACAAAGATCAATAGATATATGTATATGTGTACATGAACAAGATTCTGTGCAGCTAGAACAAAAGACATTTTAAAATCCAATTTGCTCTGATAAAAATGAAAACTTAAAGACACAAACAAGAATTAAGGAGGCTAAAACTTATGGGGGTTTGTCCTGACACATTCCACTCTAATCTGCAACCTAAAAGCACAACTTGCAGCAAGGTTCTGTTTCCCTAGCAAGCAGAGTTGCCAACGTAGAAATGCTGCCACCTTAAGGCCGTTTCCTCAAACAGCAGCTTTAAATCCACTGCTAATGGTCACTAATATTCACAAGGACTGCAGGGCTGTAAATGACTCATGCCCTCAAAAACTGTCCTGGGGTAGGGAATGGCCAAAAAAATCCAAACGCGGCAAATTTTTCAAGAAGGAAATTTGAAGTTGTAAGTTTAGCTGAATCTTAAAAAAAAATGAAAAGGACATTGATACACGCAAAACATCAGGAATTATTAGACGCATGCAAATCCAATCTACACAAACGTATCACCTCACACCAGTCAGAATGACCATCAGCAAAACGTCAACAAACAATAGATGTTGAAGAAGTTGTGGAGAATAGCGTAACCTCTCGGTCTAAGTGGGATGTAAACTGGTAACCGCCAATAATAGGAACAGAATGGCAGTGCGTTGAAAGGTAAAAATTGAGTCCCCATATGATCCGGAAGGCCCACTATTGGGCCTGTCACCTGTGAAAGCCAGCATCAAAAAGACACAGGATGGAACATCGTGTATTGCAGCAGTATTTACAATAGCCAAGACATGGAAGCAACAAAAATGTCCATCATCAGATGAATGGACGAAAAAGTGGTCCATGTACACAATGCAATATTAGACACAGAAAAGAATGAAACAATGCCGTTTGCAGCACCATAGACGAGGCTACACACAATCACACAACTTGAAGTAAGTCAGAAAGCGAGAGACACATATCCTATGATATCACGTATAGGTCTTATGTAAAAATTGATAGGAATGAACCTATTTCCACAGAGAAGGACACTCACGTGTTCAGAAAACAAGCTTGTGCTTAACCAAACGGAAAGGTGTGAGGAATGTATAACGGAGGATATTGGGTTTAACAGACATATGCTAATACTTATAAAATATATAATCATCAGACATACCGAATACCAAGAGAGGTCTACACAACATTCTGTAATAATCTCTACGGAACAGGATCCAAACATGAAAAGATATATGAATCAATGAAAGACATTCTGTACACCTAGAACAAACACAACATTGCAATCAAATTTGCTCTGAGAAAAATGAAAATTAAACTGAGAATATCAACAACAAATAAGTAGACATAGTTTCTGGGGGTTTGTCCTGGCACATTCCACTCTACTTTACAACCTACAAACAGGACTTCCAGGAAGGCTGTGTTGCCCTAGTAACCAGAGTTGGGAATATAGAAATGCTGCCCCCTTGTGGCCGTTTCCTGCAACAGCAGCTTTAAATGCAGAACTAATGGTCATGTGATATTCACAATTACTACAGGGCTGTAAAGGACACCTGCCCTCAAAAAATGTCCTGGTGCAGGTAATGGCCACAGGAATTCAGAACATGGCAAATTTTTCAAGGAAACAATTTGAAGAGGTGAGTTTCTGTTTTACTTAAAAAAAATGTAGATGAAAGCTCAATATCGGGAATTATTAGACACATGCAAATCCAACCTACAAGAAGGTATCACCACCCAACACTCAAAATGCCATCAGTAAAAAGTCTACAAACAATAAATTCTGAAGGGGTTTTAGAGAACTGTGTACCCTCTAGTTGCTGGTGGGATGTAAACTGGTAACAGCCAGTAGTGAGAACAGAATGGAGGTGCGTTGAAAGGGAAAAATTTGAACTACCATATGATCTAGTAGGCCCACTGCTGGGCCTAATCCCTGAGAAGACCAGAATCCAAAAGACACAGGCTGGCAATCCTGCACTGCATCAATATTTAGCATTGCCAAGACTTGGAAGTAACCAAAATGTCCATCCACAGATGAATGCACAAAGAAGAAGTGGTCCATGTACACAATGCAATATTCGCCATGGAAAAGGATGAAACACTGCTCTTTGCAGCACCATAGATGAGCCTAGAGATAATCACAGAACATGAGGTAAGTCGGAAAGCAGCCGACAAATAACCTGTGATATCACTCCTAGCTGTTACCTAACAACTGACACGTATGAACATATTTCCACAGAGAAAGACTCTCACAGACTTAGAAAACAAACTATGGTTATCTAAAAGGAAAGGTGGGAGGAATGGATACATTAAGATTAGGGTTACCATACGTATACAAATACATATTAAACACACGTATCAAAAAGACCGACCATATACCAAGGGAGGTCTACTGAACGCTCTGTAATAATTTACACGCGGGCTTGCCTGGTGGCACCGTGGTTAAGAATCCACCTGCCAATGCAGGGGACACAGGTTCGATCCCTGGTTCGGGAAGGTCCCACATGCAGCAGAGCAACTAAGCCCGTGCACCACAACTAATGAGCCTACGCTCTGGAGCCCATGAGCCATAACTACTGAGCCCATGCGCCACAACTACTGAAGCCCACACGCCTAGAGCCCGTGCTCCGCAACAAGAGAAGCCACTGCAGTGAGAAGCCGGTGCACCGCAACGGAGAGTAGCCCCCGCTCACCGCAACTGGAGAAAGCCCACATGCAGCAACGAAGATCCAACTCAGCCAAAAATAAATAAATAAATAAAATAAATTTATTTAAAAAAATAATAGTAATTTACATGGGAAGAGGATCTGTACATGAGTAGATATATATAATGTTCAATTGAACCTGATTGTGCACACCCAGAACAAACACTATTCTGCTCATTACCCCAATTTAAAAAATTAAAACCACGAACAACAATTAATGAGACATAAAGTTATTGGGGTTTTCCCTGGCACATCCCATTCTAATTTACAACCTAGGAACACAACTTTCAGGAAGGCTCTGCTGCCCTAGTAACCAGACTTGGGAATGGAGAAATGCTGCCGCCTTGTGGCCGTTTCCCACAACAGCAGCTTTAAACACAGGGCTAAGGGTCACTTGAGATTCACAGTAATTGTAGGGCCGTAAATGACACGTGTCCTCAAAACATGTCCTGGGGTAGGTAATGGCCAAGAAAGTTCACAACACGGAAAATTTTTCAAGAAAACAATTTGAAGAGGTAAGTGTTACTCACTCGGTTGTTTTAAAAAAAGAAGAACATGGATAAAAGCTCAATATCAGGAATTATTGGTTGGATGCAAATCCAAACTACAAAAAGATTTCACCACCCAATATTCAAAATGCCATCCGTAAAAAGTCTACAAACAATGCATGCTGACGGGTTGGGGGAGAAATGCATACCCACTATGCTGTTGGTTGGATGTAAACTGGTAACAGCTAATCATGAGAACAGAACGGAGCTGCGTTTAAAAGGTAAAAATTGAGCTACCATATCATGCGGCCGATCCCCTAATGGGCCTATACCCTAAGAAGACCAGAATGGGAAAGGCACAGACAGGCAAACATGCCCTGCAGCAATATTTACAATAGCCAAGCCATGCAAGCAAACAAAATGTCCATCAACAGATAAATGGACAAAGAAGAAGTGGTATACGTACCGAATGGAATAGTAGCCTCGGGAAAAAAATGAACAATGCCGTTTTCAGGATTACACATGAGCCTAGAAATAATCATAGTACGTTACGTAAGTCAAAAGGGAATGACAAATATCCTATGATATCATTTATACGTGTTATCCTAAGATTGCTCCCAATGAACATATTTCCACAGAAAAACACACTCACAGACTGATAAAACAAACTAATGGTTAACCAAAATGAAAGGTGGGAGGATGGATAAATTAGGATTATGGGGGTAGCATACATATACTAACGTATGTTAAATGTATATAAACATATAACATATAAACTATATGAATTATATAATCACCAATACATATAAAATATATCATGACAAAACACCTACCAAATACCAAGGGAGGTCTACTCAACATTCTGTAATAACATACATGGTAACAGGATCCGAAGATGAACAGACATATGTATGAATCATTGACCAGATTCTGTACAGCCAGACAATCACAACACTCTAATCAAATTTCCTCCGATAAGAAATATAAATTAAATTTAAAAAACGAACATAAGTAAGGAGACATAAACTTCTGGGGGCTTGTCCCAGCACATTCCACTCTAATTTACAACCGAGGAACACGACGTCCAGGAAGACTCTGTTGCCCTAGTAACAAGAGTTGAGAACGTAATAATGCTGCCGCCTTGTGGCTGTTTCCCACAACAGCAGCTTTAAACACAGTGCTAATGGTCGCTTAATAGTCACGAGGACTGCGGGGCTGTAAATGATACCTGCCCTCAAAAAATGTCCTGGGGTAGGGAATAGGCAAGAAATTTCAACACATGACAAAGTTTTCAAGAAGTCAATATGAGAGGGAAGTTGTACTCACTCTTTAAAAAAAAAAGGAAAAGAAAAAAAAAGACACGCCTAAAGCTCAGTATAAGGAATTATTAGCTGCATGCAAATCCAACGTCCACAAAGGTTTCAGCTCACACCAGTCAAATGACCATCAGCAAAAAGTCTACAAACTATAAATGCTGAAGAGGTTTTAGGGAACTGTGTACCTTCTAGCTGCTGATGGGGTGTAAAGTGCTAACAGCACTAATGAAAACTGAATGCAGCTGCTTTAAAAGGTAAAAATTGAGCTACCGTATGATGCGGCAGGGCACCTTCTGGGCCTATAACCTAAGACCACCAGAATCGGAAAGACAGAGGCAGGCAAATGTGCACTGCAGCAATATTGAAAGAGCCAAGACATGGAAGCAAAAAAAAGCTCCATAAACAGATGAATGGACAAAGAAGAAGTGGTATATGTACAGAATGGAATATTAGCCACGAAAAAAAATAAAAGAATGGCATATGCAGCACCACGGATGAGCCTAGAGATAATCACACAACGTGAAGTAAGTCAGATTGCGAAAGACAAATGTTCTACGATATCACTTATGTTATCTGAAAATTCATAAAAATGAACATATTTCCATAGGGAAAGACAATCTCAGATGGAGAAGACAAACTTATGGTTAAGCCAAAGAAAAGGTGTGAGGAATGGACAAATTAGGATATTGGGGTTAACAAACATATACTAATACATATAAAATATATCATCCCCAAAGACCTATGGAATACCAAGAGTGGTCTATTCAACACTCTACAATAACCTACATGGAAAAGGACACAAAGATCAATAGATATATGTATATGTGTACATGAACAAGATTCTGTGCAGCTAGAACAAAAGACATTTTAAAATCCAATTTGCTCTGATAAAAATGAAAACTTAAAGACACAAACAAGAATTAAGGAGGCTAAAACTTATGGGGGTTTGTCCTGACACATTCCACTCTAATCTGCAACCTAAAAGCACAACTTGCAGCAAGGTTCTGTTTCCCTAGCAAGCAGAGTTGGCAACGTAGAAATGCTGCCACCTTAAGGCCGTTTCCTCAAACAGCAGCTTTAAATCCACTGCTAATGGTCACTAATATTCACAAGGACTGCAGGGCTGTAAATGACTCATGCCCTCAAAAACTGTCCTGGGGTAGGGAATGGCCAAAAAAATCCAAACGCGGCAAATTTTTCAAGAAGGAAATTTGAAGTTGTAAGTTTAGCTGAATCTTAAAAAAAAATGAAAAGGACATTGATACACGCAAAACATCAGGAATTATTAGACGCATGCAAATCCAATCTACACAAACGTATCACCTCACACCAGTCAGAATGACCATCAGCAAAACGTCAACAAACAATAGATGTTGAAGAAGTTGTGGAGAATAGCGTAACCTCTCGGTCTAAGTGGGATGTAAACTGGTAACCGCCAATAATAGGAACAGAATGGCAGTGCGTTGAAAGGTAAAAATTGAGTCCCCATATGATCCGGAAGGCCCACTATTGGGCCTGTCACCTGTGAAAGCCAGCATCAAAAAGACACAGGATGGAACATCGTGTATTGCAGCAGTATTTACAATAGCCAAGACATGGAAGCAACAAAAATGTCCATCATCAGATGAATGGACGAAAAAGTGGTCCATGTACACAATGCAATATTAGACACAGAAAAGAATGAAACAATGCCGTTTGCAGCACCATAGACGAGGCTACACACAATCACACAACTTGAAGTAAGTCAGAAAGCGAGAGACACATATCCTATGATATCACGTATAGGTCTTATGTAAAAATTGATAGGAATGAACCTATTTCCACAGAGAAGGACACTCACGTGTTCAGAAAACAAGCTTGTGCTTAACCAAACGGAAAGGTGTGAGGAATGTATAATGGAGGATATTGGGTTTAACAGACATATGCTAATACTTATAAAATATATAATCATCAGACATACCGAATACCAAGAGAGGTCTACACAACATTCTGTAATAATCTCTACGGAACAGGATCCAAACATGAAAAGATATATGAATCAATGAAAGACATTCTGTACACCTAGAACAAACACAACATTGCAATCAAATTTGCTCTGAGAAAAATGAAAATTAAACTGAGAATATCAACAACAAATAAGTAGACATAGTTTCTGGGGGTTTGTCCTGGCACATTCCACTCTACTTTACAACCTACAAACAGGACTTCCAGGAAGGCTGTGTTGCCCTAGTAACCAGAGTTGGGAATATAGAAATGCTGCCCCCTTGTGGCCGTTTCCTGCAACAGCAGCTTTAAATGCAGAACTAATGGTCATGTGATATTCACAATTACTACAGGGCTGTAAAGGACACCTGCCCTCAAAAAATGTCCTGGTGCAGGTAATGGCCACAGGAATTCAGAACATGGCAAATTTTTCAAGGAAACAATTTGAAGAGGTGAGTTTCTGTTTTACTTAAAAAAAATGTAGATGAAAGCTCAATATCGGGAATTATTAGACACATGCAAATCCAACCTACAAGAAGGTATCACCACCCAACACTCAAAATGCCATCAGTAAAAAGTCTACAAACAATAAATTCTGAAGGGGTTTTAGAGAACTGTGTACCCTCTAGTTGCTGGTGGGATGTAAACTGGTAACAGCCAGTAGTGAGAACAGAATGGAGGTGCGTTGAAAGGGAAAAATTTGAACTACCATATGATCTAGTAGGCCCACTGCTGGGCCTAATCCCTGAGAAGACCAGAATCCAAAAGACACAGGCTGGCAATCCTGCACTGCATCAATATTTAGCATTGCCAAGACTTGGAAGTAACCAAAATGTCCATCCACAGATGAATGCACAAAGAAGAAGTGGTCCATGTACACAATGCAATATTCGCCATGGAAAAGGATGAAACACTGCTCTTTGCAGCACCATAGATGAGCCTAGAGATAATCACAGAACATGAGGTAAGTCGGAAAGCAGCCGACAAATAACCTGTGATATCACTCCTAGCTGTTACCTAACAACTGACACGTATGAACATATTTCCACAGAGAAAGACTCTCACAGACTTAGAAAACAAACTATGGTTATCTAAAAGGAAAGGTGGGAGGAATGGATACATTAAGATTAGGGTTACCATACGTATACAAATACATATTAAACACACGTATCAAAAAGACCGACCATATACCAAGGGAGGTCTACTGAACGCTCTGTAATAATTTACACGCGGGCTTGCCTGGTGGCACCGTGGTTAAGAATCCACCTGCCAATGCAGGGGACACAGGTTCGATCCCTGGTTCGGGAAGGTCCCACATGCAGCAGAGCAACTAAGCCCGTGCACCACAACTAATGAGCCTACGCTCTGGAGCCCATGAGCCATAACTACTGAGCCCATGCACCACAACTACTGAAGCCCACACGCCTAGAGCCCGTGCTCCGCAACAAGAGAAGCCACTGCAGTGAGAAGCCGGTGCACCGCAACGGAGAGTAGCCCCCGCTCACCGCAACTGGAGAAAGCCCACATGCAGCAACGAAGATCCAACTCAGCCAAAAATAAATAAATAAATAAAATAAATTTATTTAAAAAAATAATAGTAATTTACATGGGAAGAGGATCTGTACATGAGTAGATATATATAATGTTCAATTGAACCTGATTGTGCACACCCAGAACAAACACTATTCTGCTCATTACCCCAATTTAAAAAATTAAAACCACGAACAACAATTAATGAGACATAAAGTTATTGGGGTTTTCCCTGGCACATCCCATTCTAATTTACAACCTAGGAACACAACTTTCAGGAAGGCTCTGCTGCCCTAGTAACCAGACTTGGGAATGGAGAAATGCTGCCGCCTTGTGGCCGTTTCCCACAACAGCAGCTTTAAACACAGGGCTAAGGGTCACTTGAGATTCACAGTAATTGTAGGGCCGTAAATGACACGTGTCCTCAAAACATGTCCTGGGGTAGGTAATGGCCAAGAAAGTTCACAACACGGAAAATTTTTCAAGAAAACAATTTGAAGAGGTAAGTGTTACTCACTCGGTTGTTTTAAAAAAAGAAGAACATGGATAAAAGCTCAATATCAGGAATTATTGGTTGGATGCAAATCCAAACTACAAAAAGATTTCACCACCCAATATTCAAAATGCCATCCGTAAAAAGTCTACAAACAATGCATGCTGACGGGTTGGGGGAGAAATGCATACCCACTATGCTGTTGGTTGGATGTAAACTGGTAACAGCTAATCATGAGAACAGAACGGAGCTGCGTTTAAAAGGTAAAAATTGAGCTACCATATCATGCGGCCGATCCCCTAATGGGCCTATACCCTAAGAAGACCAGAATGGGAAAGGCACAGACAGGCAAACATGCCCTGCAGCAATATTTACAATAGCCAAGCCATGCAAGCAAACAAAATGTCCATCAACAGATAAATGGACAAAGAAGAAGTGGTATACGTACCGAATGGAATAGTAGCCTCGGGAAAAAAATGAACAATGCCGTTTTCAGGATTACACATGAGCCTAGAAATAATCATAGTACGTTACGTAAGTCAAAAGGGAATGACAAATATCCTATGATATCATTTATACGTGTTATCCTAAGATTGCTCCCAATGAACATATTTCCACAGAAAAACACACTCACAGACTGATAAAACAAACTAATGGTTAACCAAAATGAAAGGTGGGAGGATGGATAAATTAGGATTATGGGGGTAGCATACATATACTAACGTATGTTAAATGTATATAAACATATAACATATAAACTATATGAATTATATAATCACCAATACATATAAAATATATCATGACAAAACACCTACCAAATACCAAGGGAGGTCTACTCAACATTCTGTAATAACATACATGGTAACAGGATCCGAAGATGAACAGACATATGTATGAATCATTGACCAGATTCTGTACAGCCAGACAATCACAACACTCTAATCAAATTTCCTCCGATAAGAAATATAAATTAAATTTAAAAAACGAACATAAGTAAGGAGACATAAACTTCTGGGGGCTTGTCCCAGCACATTCCACTCTAATTTACAACCGAGGAACACGACGTCCAGGAAGACTCTGTTGCCCTAGTAACAAGAGTTGAGAACGTAATAATGCTGCCGCCTTGTGGCTGTTTCCCACAACAGCAGCTTTAAACACAGTGCTAATGGTCGCTTAATAGTCACGAGGACTGCGGGGCTGTAAATGATACCTGCCCTCAAAAAATGTCCTGGGGTAGGGAATAGGCAAGAAATTTCAACACATGACAAAGTTTTCAAGAAGTCAATATGAGAGGGAAGTTGTACTCACTCTTTAAAAAAAAAAGGAAAAGAAAAAAAAAGACACGCCTAAAGCTCAGTATAAGGAATTATTAGCTGCATGCAAATCCAACGTCCACAAAGGTTTCAGCTCACACCAGTCAAATGACCATCAGCAAAAAGTCTACAAACTATAAATGCTGAAGAGGTTTTAGGGAACTGTGTACCTTCTAGCTGCTGATGGGGTGTAAAGTGCTAACAGCACTAATGAAAACTGAATGCAGCTGCTTTAAAAGGTAAAAATTGAGCTACCGTATGATGCGGCAGGGCACCTTCTGGGCCTATAACCTAAGACCACCAGAATCGGAAAGACAGAGGCAGGCAAATGTGCACTGCAGCAATATTGAAAGAGCCAAGACATGGAAGCAAAAAAAAGCTCCATAAACAGATGAATGGACAAAGAAGAAGTGGTATATGTACAGAATGGAATATTAGCCACGAAAAAAAATAAAAGAATGGCATATGCAGCACCACGGATGAGCCTAGAGATAATCACACAACGTGAAGTAAGTCAGATTGCGAAAGACAAATGTTCTACGATATCACTTATGTTATCTGAAAATTCATAAAAATGAACATATTTCCATAGGGAAAGACAATCTCAGATGGAGAAGACAAACTTATGGTTAAGCCAAAGAAAAGGTGTGAGGAATGGACAAATTAGGATATTGGGGTTAACAAACATATACTAATACATATAAAATATATCATCCCCAAAGACCTATGGAATACCAAGAGTGGTCTATTCAACACTCTACAATAACCTACATGGAAAAGGACACAAAGATCAATAGATATATGTATATGTGTACATGAACAAGATTCTGTGCAGCTAGAACAAAAGACATTTTAAAATCCAATTTGCTCTGATAAAAATGAAAACTTAAAGACACAAACAAGAATTAAGGAGGCTAAAACTTATGGGGGTTTGTCCTGACACATTCCACTCTAATCTGCAACCTAAAAGCACAACTTGCAGCAAGGTTCTGTTTCCCTAGCAAGCAGAGTTGGCAACGTAGAAATGCTGCCACCTTAAGGCCGTTTCCTCAAACAGCAGCTTTAAATCCACTGCTAATGGTCACTAATATTCACAAGGACTGCAGGGCTGTAAATGACTCATGCCCTCAAAAACTGTCCTGGGGTAGGGAATGGCCAAAAAAATCCAAACGCGGCAAATTTTTCAAGAAGGAAATTTGAAGTTGTAAGTTTAGCTGAATCTTAAAAAAAAATGAAAAGGACATTGATACACGCAAAACATCAGGAATTATTAGACGCATGCAAATCCAATCTACACAAACGTATCACCTCACACCAGTCAGAATGACCATCAGCAAAACGTCAACAAACAATAGATGTTGAAGAAGTTGTGGAGAATAGCGTAACCTCTCGGTCTAAGTGGGATGTAAACTGGTAACCGCCAATAATAGGAACAGAATGGCAGTGCGTTGAAAGGTAAAAATTGAGTCCCCATATGATCCGGAAGGCCCACTATTGGGCCTGTCACCTGTGAAAGCCAGCATCAAAAAGACACAGGATGGAACATCGTGTATTGCAGCAGTATTTACAATAGCCAAGACATGGAAGCAACAAAAATGTCCATCATCAGATGAATGGACGAAAAAGTGGTCCATGTACACAATGCAATATTAGACACAGAAAAGAATGAAACAATGCCGTTTGCAGCACCATAGACGAGGCTACACACAATCACACAACTTGAAGTAAGTCAGAAAGCGAGAGACACATATCCTATGATATCACGTATAGGTCTTATGTAAAAATTGATAGGAATGAACCTATTTCCACAGAGAAGGACACTCACGTGTTCAGAAAACAAGCTTGTGCTTAACCAAACGGAAAGGTGTGAGGAATGTATAACGGAGGATATTGGGTTTAACAGACATATGCTAATACTTATAAAATATATAATCATCAGACATACCGAATACCAAGAGAGGTCTACACAACATTCTGTAATAATCTCTACGGAACAGGATCCAAACATGAAAAGATATATGAATCAATGAAAGACATTCTGTACACCTAGAACAAACACAACATTGCAATCAAATTTGCTCTGAGAAAAATGAAAATTAAACTGAGAATATCAACAACAAATAAGTAGACATAGTTTCTGGGGGTTTGTCCTGGCACATTCCACTCTACTTTACAACCTACAAACAGGACTTCCAGGAAGGCTGTGTTGCCCTAGTAACCAGAGTTGGGAATATAGAAATGCTGCCCCCTTGTGGCCGTTTCCTGCAACAGCAGCTTTAAATGCAGAACTAATGGTCATGTGATATTCACAATTACTACAGGGCTGTAAAGGACACCTGCCCTCAAAAAATGTCCTGGTGCAGGTAATGGCCACAGGAATTCAGAACATGGCAAATTTTTCAAGGAAACAATTTGAAGAGGTGAGTTTCTGTTTTACTTAAAAAAAATGTAGATGAAAGCTCAATATCGGGAATTATTAGACACATGCAAATCCAACCTACAAGAAGGTATCACCACCCAACACTCAAAATGCCATCAGTAAAAAGTCTACAAACAATAAATTCTGAAGGGGTTTTAGAGAACTGTGTACCCTCTAGTTGCTGGTGGGATGTAAACTGGTAACAGCCAGTAGTGAGAACAGAATGGAGGTGCGTTGAAAGGGAAAAATTTGAACTACCATATGATCTAGTAGGCCCACTGCTGGGCCTAATCCCTGAGAAGACCAGAATCCAAAAGACACAGGCTGGCAATCCTGCACTGCATCAATATTTAGCATTGCCAAGACTTGGAAGTAACCAAAATGTCCATCCACAGATGAATGCACAAAGAAGAAGTGGTCCATGTACACAATGCAATATTCGCCATGGAAAAGGATGAAACACTGCTCTTTGCAGCACCATAGATGAGCCTAGAGATAATCACAGAACATGAGGTAAGTCGGAAAGCAGCCGACAAATAACCTGTGATATCACTCCTAGCTGTTACCTAACAACTGACACGTATGAACATATTTCCACAGAGAAAGACTCTCACAGACTTAGAAAACAAACTATGGTTATCTAAAAGGAAAGGTGGGAGGAATGGATACATTAAGATTAGGGTTACCATACGTATACAAATACATATTAAACACACGTATCAAAAAGACCGACCATATACCAAGGGAGGTCTACTGAACGCTCTGTAATAATTTACACGCGGGCTTGCCTGGTGGCACCGTGGTTAAGAATCCACCTGCCAATGCAGGGGACACAGGTTCGATCCCTGGTTCGGGAAGGTCCCACATGCAGCAGAGCAACTAAGCCCGTGCACCACAACTAATGAGCCTACGCTCTGGAGCCCATGAGCCATAACTACTGAGCCCATGCGCCACAACTACTGAAGCCCACACGCCTAGAGCCCGTGCTCCGCAACAAGAGAAGCCACTGCAGTGAGAAGCCGGTGCACCGCAACGGAGAGTAGCCCCCGCTCACCGCAACTGGAGAAAGCCCACATGCAGCAACGAAGATCCAACTCAGCCAAAAATAAATAAATAAATAAAATAAATTTATTTAAAAAAATAATAGTAATTTACATGGGAAGAGGATCTGTACATGAGTAGATATATATAATGTTCAATTGAACCTGATTGTGCACACCCAGAACAAACACTATTCTGCTCATTACCCCAATTTAAAAAATTAAAACCACGAACAACAATTAATGAGACATAAAGTTATTGGGGTTTTCCCTGGCACATCCCATTCTAATTTACAACCTAGGAACACAACTTTCAGGAAGGCTCTGCTGCCCTAGTAACCAGACTTGGGAATGGAGAAATGCTGCCGCCTTGTGGCCGTTTCCCACAACAGCAGCTTTAAACACAGGGCTAAGGGTCACTTGAGATTCACAGTAATTGTAGGGCCGTAAATGACACGTGTCCTCAAAACATGTCCTGGGGTAGGTAATGGCCAAGAAAGTTCACAACACGGAAAATTTTTCAAGAAAACAATTTGAAGAGGTAAGTGTTACTCACTCGGTTGTTTTAAAAAAAGAAGAACATGGATAAAAGCTCAATATCAGGAATTATTGGTTGGATGCAAATCCAAACTACAAAAAGATTTCACCACCCAATATTCAAAATGCCATCCGTAAAAAGTCTACAAACAATGCATGCTGACGGGTTGGGGGAGAAATGCATACCCACTATGCTGTTGGTTGGATGTAAACTGGTAACAGCTAATCATGAGAACAGAACGGAGCTGCGTTTAAAAGGTAAAAATTGAGCTACCATATCATGCGGCCGATCCCCTAATGGGCCTATACCCTAAGAAGACCAGAATGGGAAAGGCACAGACAGGCAAACATGCCCTGCAGCAATATTTACAATAGCCAAGCCATGCAAGCAAACAAAATGTCCATCAACAGATAAATGGACAAAGAAGAAGTGGTATACGTACCGAATGGAATAGTAGCCTCGGGAAAAAAATGAACAATGCCGTTTTCAGGATTACACATGAGCCTAGAAATAATCATAGTACGTTACGTAAGTCAAAAGGGAATGACAAATATCCTATGATATCATTTATACGTGTTATCCTAAGATTGCTCCCAATGAACATATTTCCACAGAAAAACACACTCACAGACTGATAAAACAAACTAATGGTTAACCAAAATGAAAGGTGGGAGGATGGATAAATTAGGATTATGGGGGTAGCATACATATACTAACGTATGTTAAATGTATATAAACATATAACATATAAACGATATGAATTATATAATCACCAATACATATAAAATATATCATGACAAAACACCTACCAAATACCAAGGGAGGTCTACTCAACATTCTGTAATAACATACATGGTAACAGGATCCGAAGATGAACAGACATATGTATGAATCATTGACCAGATTCTGTACAGCCAGACAATCACAACACTCTAATCAAATTTCCTCCGATAAGAAATATAAATTAAATTTAAAAAACGAACATAAGTAAGGAGACATAAACTTCTGGGGGCTTGTCCCAGCACATTCCACTCTAATTTACAACCGAGGAACACGACGTCCAGGAAGACTCTGTTGCCCTAGTAACAAGAGTTGAGAACGTAATAATGCTGCCGCCTTGTGGCTGTTTCCCACAACAGCAGCTTTAAACACAGTGCTAATGGTCGCTTAATAGTCACGAGGACTGCGGGGCTGTAAATGATACCTGCCCTCAAAAAATGTCCTGGGGTAGGGAATAGGCAAGAAATTTCAACACATGACAAAGTTTTCAAGAAGTCAATATGAGAGGGAAGTTGTACTCACTCTTTAAAAAAAAAAGGAAACGAAAAAAAAAGACACGCCTAAAGCTCAGTATAAGGAATTATTAGCTGCATGCAAATCCAACGTCCACAAAGGTTTCAGCTCACACCAGTCAAATGACCATCAGCAAAAAGTCTACAAACTATAAATGCTGAAGAGGTTTTAGGGAACTGTGTACCTTCTAGCTGCTGATGGGGTGTAAAGTGCTAACAGCACTAATGAAAACTGAATGCAGCTGCTTTAAAAGGTAAAAATTGAGCTACCGTATGATGCGGCAGGGCACCTTCTGGGCCTATAACCTAAGACCACCAGAATCGGAAAGACAGAGGCAGGCAAATGTGCACTGCAGCAATATTGAAAGAGCCAAGACATGGAAGCAAAAAAAAGCTCCATAAACAGATGAATGGACAAAGAAGAAGTGGTATATGTACAGAATGGAATATTAGCCACGAAAAAAAATAAAAGAATGGCATATGCAGCACCACGGATGAGCCTAGAGATAATCACACAACGTGAAGTAAGTCAGATTGCGAAAGACAAATGTTCTACGATATCACTTATGTTATCTGAAAATTCATAAAAATGAACATATTTCCATAGGGAAAGACAATCTCAGATGGAGAAGACAAACTTATGGTTAAGCCAAAGAAAAGGTGTGAGGAATGGACAAATTAGGATATTGGGGTTAACAAACATATACTAATACATATAAAATATATCATCCCCAAAGACCTATGGAATACCAAGAGTGGTCTATTCAACACTCTACAATAACCTACATGGAAAAGGACACAAAGATCAATAGATATATGTATATGTGTACATGAACAAGATTCTGTGCAGCTAGAACAAAAGACATTTTAAAATCCAATTTGCTCTGATAAAAATGAAAACTTAAAGACACAAACAAGAATTAAGGAGGCTAAAACTTATGGGGGTTTGTCCTGACACATTCCACTCTAATCTGCAACCTAAAAGCACAACTTGCAGCAAGGTTCTGTTTCCCTAGCAAGCAGAGTTGGCAACGTAGAAATGCTGCCACCTTAAGGCCGTTTCCTCAAACAGCAGCTTTAAATCCACTGCTAATGGTCACTAATATTCACAAGGACTGCAGGGCTGTAAATGACTCATGCCCTCAAAAACTGTCCTGGGGTAGGGAATGGCCAAAAAAATCCAAACGCGGCAAATTTTTCAAGAAGGAAATTTGAAGTTGTAAGTTTAGCTGAATCTTAAAAAAAAATGAAAAGGACATTGATACACGCAAAACATCAGGAATTATTAGACGCATGCAAATCCAATCTACACAAACGTATCACCTCACACCAGTCAGAATGACCATCAGCAAAACGTCAACAAACAATAGATGTTGAAGAAGTTGTGGAGAATAGCGTAACCTCTCGGTCTAAGTGGGATGTAAACTGGTAACCGCCAATAATAGGAACAGAATGGCAGTGCGTTGAAAGGTAAAAATTGAGTCCCCATATGATCCGGAAGGCCCACTATTGGGCCTGTCACCTGTGAAAGCCAGCATCAAAAAGACACAGGATGGAACATCGTGTATTGCAGCAGTATTTACAATAGCCAAGACATGGAAGCAACAAAAATGTCCATCATCAGATGAATGGACGAAAAAGTGGTCCATGTACACAATGCAATATTAGACACAGAAAAGAATGAAACAATGCCGTTTGCAGCACCATAGACGAGGCTACAGACAATCACACAACTTGAAGTAAGTCAGAAAGCGAGAGACACATATCCTATGATATCACGTATAGGTCTTATGTAAAAATTGATAGGAATGAACCTATTTCCACAGAGAAGGACACTCACGTGTTCAGAAAACAAGCTTGTGCTTAACCAAACGGAAAGGTGTGAGGAATGTATAACGGAGGATATTGGGTTTAACAGACATATGCTAATACTTATAAAATATATAATCATCAGACATACCGAATACCAAGAGAGGTCTACACAACATTCTGTAATAATCTCTACGGAACAGGATCCAAACATGAAAAGATATATGAATCAATGAAAGACATTCTGTACACCTAGAACAAACACAACATTGCAATCAAATTTGCTCTGAGAAAAATGAAAATTAAACTGAGAATATCAACAACAAATAAGTAGACATAGTTTCTGGGGGTTTGTCCTGGCACATTCCACTCTACTTTACAACCTACAAACAGGACTTCCAGGAAGGCTGTGTTGCCCTAGTAACCAGAGTTGGGAATATAGAAATGCTGCCCCCTTGTGGCCGTTTCCTGCAACAGCAGCTTTAAATGCAGAACTAATGGTCATGTGATATTCACAATTACTACAGGGCTGTAAAGGACACCTGCCCTCAAAAAATGTCCTGGTGCAGGTAATGGCCACAGGAATTCAGAACATGGCAAATTTTTCAAGGAAACAATTTGAAGAGGTGAGTTTCTGTTTTACTTAAAAAAAATGTAGATGAAAGCTCAATATCGGGAATTATTAGACACATGCAAATCCAACCTACAAGAAGGTATCACCACCCAACACTCAAAATGCCATCAGTAAAAAGTCTACAAACAATAAATTCTGAAGGGGTTTTAGAGAACTGTGTACCCTCTAGTTGCTGGTGGGATGTAAACTGGTAACAGCCAGTAGTGAGAACAGAATGGAGGTGCGTTGAAAGGGAAAAATTTGAACTACCATATGATCTAGTAGGCCCACTGCTGGGCCTAATCCCTGAGAAGACCAGAATCCAAAAGACACAGGCTGGCAATCCTGCACTGCATCAATATTTAGCATTGCCAAGACTTGGAAGTAACCAAAATGTCCATCCACAGATGAATGCACAAAGAAGAAGTGGTCCATGTACACAATGCAATATTCGCCATGGAAAAGGATGAAACACTGCTCTTTGCAGCACCATAGATGAGCCTAGAGATAATCACAGAACATGAGGTAAGTCGGAAAGCAGCCGACAAATAACCTGTGATATCACTCCTAGCTGTTACCTAACAACTGACACGTATGAACATATTTCCACAGAGAAAGACTCTCACAGACTTAGAAAACAAACTATGGTTATCTAAAAGGAAAGGTGGGAGGAATGGATACATTAAGATTAGGGTTACCATACGTATACAAATACATATTAAACACACGTATCAAAAAGACCGACCATATACCAAGGGAGGTCTACTGAACGCTCTGTAATAATTTACACGCGGGCTTGCCTGGTGGCACCGTGGTTAAGAATCCACCTGCCAATGCAGGGGACACAGGTTCGATCCCTGGTTCGGGAAGGTCCCACATGCAGCAGAGCAACTAAGCCCGTGCACCACAACTAATGAGCCTACGCTCTGGAGCCCATGAGCCATAACTACTGAGCCCATGCGCCACAACTACTGAAGCCCACACGCCTAGAGCCCGTGCTCCGCAACAAGAGAAGCCACTGCAGTGAGAAGCCGGTGCACCGCAACGGAGAGTAGCCCCCGCTCACCGCAACTGGAGAAAGCCCACATGCAGCAACGAAGATCCAACTCAGCCAAAAATAAATAAATAAATAAAATAAATTTATTTAAAAAAATAATAGTAATTTACATGGGAAGAGGATCTGTACATGAGTAGATATATATAATGTTCAATTGAACCTGATTGTGCACACCCAGAACAAACACTATTCTGCTCATTACCCCAATTTAAAAAATTAAAACCACGAACAACAATTAATGAGACATAAAGTTATTGGGGTTTTCCCTGGCACATCCCATTCTAATTTACAACCTAGGAACACAACTTTCAGGAAGGCTCTGCTGCCCTAGTAACCAGACTTGGGAATGGAGAAATGCTGCCGCCTTGTGGCCGTTTCCCACAACAGCAGCTTTAAACACAGGGCTAAGGGTCACTTGAGATTCACAGTAATTGTAGGGCCGTAAATGACACGTGTCCTCAAAACATGTCCTGGGGTAGGTAATGGCCAAGAAAGTTCACAACACGGAAAATTTTTCAAGAAAACAATTTGAAGAGGTAAGTGTTACTCACTCGGTTGTTTTAAAAAAAGAAGAACATGGATAAAAGCTCAATATCAGGAATTATTGGTTGGATGCAAATCCAAACTACAAAAAGATTTCACCACCCAATATTCAAAATGCCATCCGTAAAAAGTCTACAAACAATGCATGCTGACGGGTTGGGGGAGAAATGCATACCCACTATGCTGTTGGTTGGATGTAAACTGGTAACAGCTAATCATGAGAACAGAACGGAGCTGCGTTTAAAAGGTAAAAATTGAGCTACCATATCATGCGGCCGATCCCCTAATGGGCCTATACCCTAAGAAGACCAGAATGGGAAAGGCACAGACAGGCAAACATGCCCTGCAGCAATATTTACAATAGCCAAGCCATGCAAGCAAACAAAATGTCCATCAACAGATAAATGGACAAAGAAGAAGTGGTATACGTACCGAATGGAATAGTAGCCTCGGGAAAAAAATGAACAATGCCGTTTTCAGGACTACACATGAGCCTAGAAATAATCATAGTACGTTACGTAAGTCAAAAGGGAATGACAAATATCCTATGATATCATTTATACGTGTTATCCTAAGATTGCTCCCAATGAACATATTTCCACAGAAAAACACACTCACAGACTGATAAAACAAACTAATGGTTAACCAAAATGAAAGGTGGGAGGATGGATAAATTAGGATTATGGGGGTAGCATACATATACTAACGTATGTTAAATGTATATAAACATATAACATATAAACGATATGAATTATATAATCACCAATACATATAAAATATATCATGACAAAACACCTACCAAATACCAAGGGAGGTCTACTCAACATTCTGTAATAACATACATGGTAACAGGATCCGAAGATGAACAGACATATGTATGAATCATTGACCAGATTCTGTACAGCCAGACAATCACAACACTCTAATCAAATTTCCTCCGATAAGAAATATAAATTAAATTTAAAAAACGAACATAAGTAAGGAGACATAAACTTCTGGGGGCTTGTCCCAGCACATTCCACTCTAATTTACAACCGAGGAACACGACGTCCAGGAAGACTCTGTTGCCCTAGTAACAAGAGTTGAGAACGTAATAATGCTGCCGCCTTGTGGCTGTTTCCCACAACAGCAGCTTTAAACACAGTGCTAATGGTCGCTTAATAGTCACGAGGACTGCGGGGCTGTAAATGATACCTGCCCTCAAAAAATGTCCTGGGGTAGGGAATAGGCAAGAAATTTCAACACATGACAAAGTTTTCAAGAAGTCAATATGAGAGGGAAGTTGTACTCACTCTTTAAAAAAAAAAGGAAAAGAAAAAAAAAGACACGCCTAAAGCTCAGTATAAGGAATTATTAGCTGCATGCAAATCCAACGTCCACAAAGGTTTCAGCTCACACCAGTCAAATGACCATCAGCAAAAAGTCTACAAACTATAAATGCTGAAGAGGTTTTAGGGAACTGTGTACCTTCTAGCTGCTGATGGGGTGTAAAGTGCTAACAGCACTAATGAAAACTGAATGCAGCTGCTTTAAAAGGTAAAAATTGAGCTACCGTATGATGCGGCAGGGCACCTTCTGGGCCTATAACCTAAGACCACCAGAATCGGAAAGACAGAGGCAGGCAAATGTGCACTGCAGCAATATTGAAAGAGCCAAGACATGGAAGCAAAAAAAAGCTCCATAAACAGATGAATGGACAAAGAAGAAGTGGTATATGTACAGAATGGAATATTAGCCACGAAAAAAAATAAAAGAATGGCATATGCAGCACCACGGATGAGCCTAGAGATAATCACACAACGTGAAGTAAGTCAGATTGCGAAAGACAAATGTTCTACGATATCACTTATGTTATCTGAAAATTCATAAAAATGAACATATTTCCATAGGGAAAGACAATCTCAGATGGAGAAGACAAACTTATGGTTAAGCCAAAGAAAAGGTGTGAGGAATGGACAAATTAGGATATTGGGGTTAACAAACATATACTAATACATAAAAAATATATCATCCCCAAAGACCTATGGAATACCAAGAGTGGTCTATTCAACACTCTACAATAACCTACATGGAAAAGGACACAAAGATCAATAGATATATGTATATGTGTACATGAACAAGATTCTGTGCAGCTAGAACAAAAGACATTTTAAAATCCAATTTGCTCTGATAAAAATGAAAACTTAAAGACACAAACAAGAATTAAGGAGGCTAAAACTTATGGGGGTTTGTCCTGACACATTCCACTCTAATCTGCAACCTAAAAGCACAACTTGCAGCAAGGTTCTGTTTCCCTAGCAAGCAGAGTTGGCAACGTAGAAATGCTGCCACCTTAAGGCCGTTTCCTCAAACAGCAGCTTTAAATCCACTGCTAATGGTCACTAATATTCACAAGGACTGCAGGGCTGTAAATGACTCATGCCCTCAAAAACTGTCCTGGGGTAGGGAATGGCCAAAAAAATCCAAACGCGGCAAATTTTTCAAGAAGGAAATTTGAAGTTGTAAGTTTAGCTGAATCTTAAAAAAAAATGAAAAGGACATTGATACACGCAAAACATCAGGAATTATTAGACGCATGCAAATCCAATCTACACAAACGTATCACCTCACACCAGTCAGAATGACCATCAGCAAAACGTCAACAAACAATAGATGTTGAAGAAGTTGTGGAGAATAGCGTAACCTCTCGGTCTAAGTGGGATGTAAACTGGTAACCGCCAATAATAGGAACAGAATGGCAGTGCGTTGAAAGGTAAAAATTGAGTCCCCATATGATCCGGAAGGCCCACTATTGGGCCTGTCACCTGTGAAAGCCAGCATCAAAAAGACACAGGATGGAACATCGTGTATTGCAGCAGTATTTACAATAGCCAAGACATGGAAGCAACAAAAATGTCCATCATCAGATGAATGGACGAAAAAGTGGTCCATGTACACAATGCAATATTAGACACAGAAAAGAATGAAACAATGCCGTTTGCAGCACCATAGACGAGGCTACACACAATCACACAACTTGAAGTAAGTCAGAAAGCGAGAGACACATATCCTATGATATCACGTATAGGTCTTATGTAAAAATTGATAGGAATGAACCTATTTCCACAGAGAAGGACACTCACGTGTTCAGAAAACAAGCTTGTGCTTAACCAAACGGAAAGGTGTGAGGAATGTATAACGGAGGATATTGGGTTTAACAGACATATGCTAATACTTATAAAATATATAATCATCAGACATACCGAATACCAAGAGAGGTCTACACAACATTCTGTAATAATCTCTACGGAACAGGATCCAAACATGAAAAGATATATGAATCAATGAAAGACATTCTGTACACCTAGAACAAACACAACATTGCAATCAAATTTGCTCTGAGAAAAATGAAAATTAAACTGAGAATATCAACAACAAATAAGTAGACATAGTTTCTGGGGGTTTGTCCTGGCACATTCCACTCTACTTTACAACCTACAAACAGGACTTCCAGGAAGGCTGTGTTGCCCTAGTAACCAGAGTTGGGAATATAGAAATGCTGCCCCCTTGTGGCCGTTTCCTGCAACAGCAGCTTTAAATGCAGAACTAATGGTCATGTGATATTCACAATTACTACAGGGCTGTAAAGGACACCTGCCCTCAAAAAATGTCCTGGTGCAGGTAATGGCCACAGGAATTCAGAACATGGCAAATTTTTCAAGGAAACAATTTGAAGAGGTGAGTTTCTGTTTTACTTAAAAAAAATGTAGATGAAAGCTCAATATCGGGAATTATTAGACACATGCAAATCCAACCTACAAGAAGGTATCACCACCCAACACTCAAAATGCCATCAGTAAAAAGTCTACAAACAATAAATTCTGAAGGGGTTTTAGAGAACTGTGTACCCTCTAGTTGCTGGTGGGATGTAAACTGGTAACAGCCAGTAGTGAGAACAGAATGGAGGTGCGTTGAAAGGGAAAAATTTGAACTACCATATGATCTAGTAGGCCCACTGCTGGGCCTAATCCCTGAGAAGACCAGAATCCAAAAGACACAGGCTGGCAATCCTGCACTGCATCAATATTTAGCATTGCCAAGACTTGGAAGTAACCAAAATGTCCATCCACAGATGAATGCACAAAGAAGAAGTGGTCCATGTACACAATGCAATATTCGCCATGGAAAAGGATGAAACACTGCTCTTTGCAGCACCATAGATGAGCCTAGAGATAATCACAGAACATGAGGTAAGTCGGAAAGCAGCCGACAAATAACCTGTGATATCACTCCTAGCTGTTACCTAACAACTGACACGTATGAACATATTTCCACAGAGAAAGACTCTCACAGACTTAGAAAACAAACTATGGTTATCTAAAAGGAAAGGTGGGAGGAATGGATACATTAAGATTAGGGTTACCATACGTATACAAATACATATTAAACACACGTATCAAAAAGACCGACCATATACCAAGGGAGGTCTACTGAACGCTCTGTAATAATTTACACGCGGGCTTGCCTGGTGGCACCGTGGTTAAGAATCCACCTGCCAATGCAGGGGACACAGGTTCGATCCCTGGTTCGGGAAGGTCCCACATGCAGCAGAGCAACTAAGCCCGTGCACCACAACTAATGAGCCTACGCTCTGGAGCCCATGAGCCATAACTACTGAGCCCATGTGCCACAACTACTGAAGCCCACACGCCTAGAGCCCGTGCTCCGCAACAAGAGAAGCCACTGCAGTGAGAAGCCGGTGCACCGCAACGGAGAGTAGCCCCCGCTCACCGCAACTGGAGAAAGCCCACATGCAGCAACGAAGATCCAACTCAGCCAAAAATAAATAAATAAATAAAATAAATTTATTTAAAAAAATAATAGTAATTTACATGGGAAGAGGATCTGTACATGAGTAGATATATATAATGTTCAATTGAACCTGATTGTGCACACCCAGAACAAACACTATTCTGCTCATTACCCCAATTTAAAAAATTAAAACCACGAACAACAATTAATGAGACATAAAGTTATTGGGGTTTTCCCTGGCACATCCCATTCTAATTTACAACCTAGGAACACAACTTTCAGGAAGGCTCTGCTGCCCTAGTAACCAGACTTGGGAATGGAGAAATGCTGCCGCCTTGTGGCCGTTTCCCACAACAGCAGCTTTAAACACAGGGCTAAGGGTCACTTGAGATTCACAGTAATTGTAGGGCCGTAAATGACACGTGTCCTCAAAACATGTCCTGGGGTAGGTAATGGCCAAGAAAGTTCACAACACGGAAAATTTTTCAAGAAAACAATTTGAAGAGGTAAGTGTTACTCACTCGGTTGTTTTAAAAAAAGAAGAACATGGATAAAAGCTCAATATCAGGAATTATTGGTTGGATGCAAATCCAAACTACAAAAAGATTTCACCACCCAATATTCAAAATGCCATCCGTAAAAAGTCTACAAACAATGCATGCTGACGGGTTGGGGGAGAAATGCATACCCACTATGCTGTTGGTTGGATGTAAACTGGTAACAGCTAATCATGAGAACAGAACGGAGCTGCGTTTAAAAGGTAAAAATTGAGCTACCATATCATGCGGCCGATCCCCTAATGGGCCTATACCCTAAGAAGACCAGAATGGGAAAGGCACAGACAGGCAAACATGCCCTGCAGCAATATTTACAATAGCCAAGCCATGCAAGCAAACAAAATGTCCATCAACAGATAAATGGACAAAGAAGAAGTGGTATACGTACCGAATGGAATAGTAGCCTCGGGAAAAAAATGAACAATGCCGTTTTCAGGACTACACATGAGCCTAGAAATAATCATAGTACGTTACGTAAGTCAAAAGGGAATGACAAATATCCTATGATATCATTTATACGTGTTATCCTAAGATTGCTCCCAATGAACATATTTCCACAGAAAAACACACTCACAGACTGATAAAACAAACTAATGGTTAACCAAAATGAAAGGTGGGAGGATGGATAAATTAGGATTATGGGGGTAGCATACATATACTAACGTATGTTAAATGTATATAAACATATAACATATAAACTATATGAATTATATAATCACCAATACATATAAAATATATCATGACAAAACACCTACCAAATACCAAGGGAGGTCTACTCAACATTCTGTAATAACATACATGGTAACAGGATCCGAAGATGAACAGACATATGTATGAATCATTGACCAGATTCTGTACAGCCAGACAATCACAACACTCTAATCAAATTTCCTCCGATAAGAAATATAAATTAAATTTAAAAAACGAACATAAGTAAGGAGACATAAACTTCTGGGGGCTTGTCCCAGCACATTCCACTCTAATTTACAACCGAGGAACACGACGTCCAGGAAGACTCTGTTGCCCTAGTAACAAGAGTTGAGAACGTAATAATGCTGCCGCCTTGTGGCTGTTTCCCACAACAGCAGCTTTAAACACAGTGCTAATGGTCGCTTAATAGTCACGAGGACTGCGGGGCTGTAAATGATACCTGCCCTCAAAAAATGTCCTGGGGTAGGGAATAGGCAAGAAATTTCAACACATGACAAAGTTTTCAAGAAGTCAATATGAGAGGGAAGTTGTACTCACTCTTTAAAAAAAAAAGGAAAAGAAAAAAAAAGACACGCCTAAAGCTCAGTATAAGGAATTATTAGCTGCATGCAAATCCAACGTCCACAAAGGTTTCAGCTCACACCAGTCAAATGACCATCAGCAAAAAGTCTACAAACTATAAATGCTGAAGAGGTTTTAGGGAACTGTGTACCTTCTAGCTGCTGATGGGGTGTAAAGTGCTAACAGCACTAATGAAAACTGAATGCAGCTGCTTTAAAAGGTAAAAATTGAGCTACCGTATGATGCGGCAGGGCACCTTCTGGGCCTATAACCTAAGACCACCAGAATCGGAAAGACAGAGGCAGGCAAATGTGCACTGCAGCAATATTGAAAGAGCCAAGACATGGAAGCAAAAAAAAGCTCCATAAACAGATGAATGGACAAAGAAGAAGTGGTATATGTACAGAATGGAATATTAGCCACGAAAAAAAATAAAAGAATGGCATATGCAGCACCACGGATGAGCCTAGAGATAATCACACAACGTGAAGTAAGTCAGATTGCGAAAGACAAATGTTCTACGATATCACTTATGTTATCTGAAAATTCATAAAAATGAACATATTTCCATAGGGAAAGACAATCTCAGATGGAGAAGACAAACTTATGGTTAAGCCAAAGAAAAGGTGTGAGGAATGGACAAATTAGGATATTGGGGTTAACAAACATATACTAATACATATAAAATATATCATCCCCAAAGACCTATGGAATACCAAGAGTGGTCTATTCAACACTCTACAATAACCTACATGGAAAAGGACACAAAGATCAATAGATATATGTATATGTGTACATGAACAAGATTCTGTGCAGCTAGAACAAAAGACATTTTAAAATCCAATTTGCTCTGATAAAAATGAAAACTTAAAGACACAAACAAGAATTAAGGAGGCTAAAACTTATGGGGGTTTGTCCTGACACATTCCACTCTAATCTGCAACCTAAAAGCACAACTTGCAGCAAGGTTCTGTTTCCCTAGCAAGCAGAGTTGGCAACGTAGAAATGCTGCCACCTTAAGGCCGTTTCCTCAAACAGCAGCTTTAAATCCACTGCTAATGGTCACTAATATTCACAAGGACTGCAGGGCTGTAAATGACTCATGCCCTCAAAAACTGTCCTGGGGTAGGGAATGGCCAAAAAAATCCAAACGCGGCAAATTTTTCAAGAAGGAAATTTGAAGTTGTAAGTTTAGCTGAATCTTAAAAAAAAATGAAAAGGACATTGATCCACGCAAAACATCAGGAATTATTAGACGCATGCAAATCCAATCTACACAAACGTATCACCTCACACCAGTCAGAATGACCATCAGCAAAACGTCAACAAACAATAGATGTTGAAGAAGTTGTGGAGAATAGCGTAACCTCTCGGTCTAAGTGGGATGTAAACTGGTAACCGCCAATAATAGGAACAGAATGGCAGTGCGTTGAAAGGTAAAAATTGAGTCCCCATATGATCCGGAAGGCCCACTATTGGGCCTGTCACCTGTGAAAGCCAGCATCAAAAAGACACAGGATGGAACATCGTGTATTGCAGCAGTATTTACAATAGCCAAGACATGGAAGCAACAAAAATGTCCATCATCAGATGAATGGACGAAAAAGTGGTCCATGTACACAATGCAATATTAGACACAGAAAAGAATGAAACAATGCCGTTTGCAGCACCATAGACGAGGCTACACACAATCACACAACTTGAAGTAAGTCAGAAAGCGAGAGACACATATCCTATGATATCACGTATAGGTCTTATGTAAAAATTGATAGGAATGAACCTATTTCCACAGAGAAGGACACTCACGTGTTCAGAAAACAAGCTTGTGCTTAACCAAACGGAAAGGTGTGAGGAATGTATAACGGAGGATATTGGGTTTAACAGACATATGCTAATACTTATAAAATATATAATCATCAGACATACCGAATACCAAGAGAGGTCTACACAACATTCTGTAATAATCTCTACGGAACAGGATCCAAACATGAAAAGATATATGAATCAATGAAAGACATTCTGTACACCTAGAACAAACACAACATTGCAATCAAATTTGCTCTGAGAAAAATGAAAATTAAACTGAGAATATCAACAACAAATAAGTAGACATAGTTTCTGGGGGTTTGTCCTGGCACATTCCACTCTACTTTACAACCTACAAACAGGACTTCCAGGAAGGCTGTGTTGCCCTAGTAACCAGAGTTGGGAATATAGAAATGCTGCCCCCTTGTGGCCGTTTCCTGCAACAGCAGCTTTAAATGCAGAACTAATGGTCATGTGATATTCACAATTACTACAGGGCTGTAAAGGACACCTGCCCTCAAAAAATGTCCTGGTGCAGGTAATGGCCACAGGAATTCAGAACATGGCAAATTTTTCAAGGAAACAATTTGAAGAGGTGAGTTTCTGTTTTACTTAAAAAAAATGTAGATGAAAGCTCAATATCGGGAATTATTAGACACATGCAAATCCAACCTACAAGAAGGTATCACCACCCAACACTCAAAATGCCATCAGTAAAAAGTCTACAAACAATAAATTCTGAAGGGGTTTTAGAGAACTGTGTACCCTCTAGTTGCTGGTGGGATGTAAACTGGTAACAGCCAGTAGTGAGAACAGAATGGAGGTGCGTTGAAAGGGAAAAATTTGAACTACCATATGATCTAGTAGGCCCACTGCTGGGCCTAATCCCTGAGAAGACCAGAATCCAAAAGACACAGGCTGGCAATCCTGCACTGCATCAATATTTAGCATTGCCAAGACTTGGAAGTAACCAAAATGTCCATCCACAGATGAATGCACAAAGAAGAAGTGGTCCATGTACACAATGCAATATTCGCCATGGAAAAGGATGAAACACTGCTCTTTGCAGCACCATAGATGAGCCTAGAGATAATCACAGAACATGAGGTAAGTCGGAAAGCAGCCGACAAATAACCTGTGATATCACTCCTAGCTGTTACCTAACAACTGACACGTATGAACATATTTCCACAGAGAAAGACTCTCACAGACTTAGAAAACAAACTATGGTTATCTAAAAGGAAAGGTGGGAGGAATGGATACATTAAGATTAGGGTTACCATACGTATACAAATACATATTAAACACACGTATCAAAAAGACCGACCATATACCAAGGGAGGTCTACTGAACGCTCTGTAATAATTTACACGCGGGCTTGCCTGGTGGCACCGTGGTTAAGAATCCACCTGCCAATGCAGGGGACACAGGTTCGATCCCTGGTTCGGGAAGGTCCCACATGCAGCAGAGCAACTAAGCCCGTGCACCACAACTAATGAGCCTACGCTCTGGAGCCCATGAGCCATAACTACTGAGCCCATGCGCCACAACTACTGAAGCCCACACGCCTAGAGCCCGTGCTCCGCAACAAGAGAAGCCACTGCAGTGAGAAGCCGGTGCACCGCAACGGAGAGTAGCCCCCGCTCACCGCAACTGGAGAAAGCCCACATGCAGCAACGAAGATCCAACTCAGCCAAAAATAAATAAATAAATAAAATAAATTTATTTAAAAAAATAATAGTAATTTACATGGGAAGAGGATCTGTACATGAGTAGATATATATAATGTTCAATTGAACCTGATTGTGCACACCCAGAACAAACACTATTCTGCTCATTACCCCAATTTAAAAAATTAAAACCACGAACAACAATTAATGAGACATAAAGTTATTGGGGTTTTCCCTGGCACATCCCATTCTAATTTACAACCTAGGAACACAACTTTCAGGAAGGCTCTGCTGCCCTAGTAACCAGACTTGGGAATGGAGAAATGCTGCCGCCTTGTGGCCGTTTCCCACAACAGCAGCTTTAAACACAGGGCTAAGGGTCACTTGAGATTCACAGTAATTGTAGGGCCGTAAATGACACGTGTCCTCAAAACATGTCCTGGGGTAGGTAATGGCCAAGAAAGTTCACAACACGGAAAATTTTTCAAGAAAACAATTTGAAGAGGTAAGTGTTACTCACTCGGTTGTTTTAAAAAAAGAAGAACATGGATAAAAGCTCAATATCAGGAATTATTGGTTGGATGCAAATCCAAACTACAAAAAGATTTCACCACCCAATATTCAAAATGCCATCCGTAAAAAGTCTACAAACAATGCATGCTGACGGGTTGGGGGAGAAATGCATACCCACTATGCTGTTGGTTGGATGTAAACTGGTAACAGCTAATCATGAGAACAGAACGGAGCTGCGTTTAAAAGGTAAAAATTGAGCTACCATATCATGCGGCCGATCCCCTAATGGGCCTATACCCTAAGAAGACCAGAATGGGAAAGGCACAGACAGGCAAACATGCCCTGCAGCAATATTTACAATAGCCAAGCCATGCAAGCAAACAAAATGTCCATCAACAGATAAATGGACAAAGAAGAAGTGGTATACGTACCGAATGGAATAGTAGCCTCGGGAAAAAAATGAACAATGCCGTTTTCAGGATTACACATGAGCCTAGAAATAATCATAGTACGTTACGTAAGTCAAAAGGGAATGACAAATATCCTATGATATCATTTATACGTGTTATCCTAAGATTGCTCCCAATGAACATATTTCCACAGAAAAACACACTCACAGACTGATAAAACAAACTAATGGTTAACCAAAATGAAAGGTGGGAGGATGGATAAATTAGGATTATGGGGGTAGCATACATATACTAACGTATGTTAAATGTATATAAACATATAACATATAAACTATATGAATTATATAATCACCAATACATATAAAATATATCATGACAAAACACCTACCAAATACCAAGGGAGGTCTACTCAACATTCTGTAATAACATACATGGTAACAGGATCCGAAGATGAACAGACATATGTATGAATCATTGACCAGATTCTGTACAGCCAGACAATCACAACACTCTAATCAAATTTCCTCCGATAAGAAATATAAATTAAATTTAAAAAACGAACATAAGTAAGGAGACATAAACTTCTGGGGGCTTGTCCCAGCACATTCCACTCTAATTTACAACCGAGGAACACGACGTCCAGGAAGACTCTGTTGCCCTAGTAACAAGAGTTGAGAACGTAATAATGCTGCCGCCTTGTGGCTGTTTCCCACAACAGCAGCTTTAAACACAGTGCTAATGGTCGCTTAATAGTCACGAGGACTGCGGGGCTGTAAATGATACCTGCCCTCAAAAAATGTCCTGGGGTAGGGAATAGGCAAGAAATTTCAACACATGACAAAGTTTTCAAGAAGTCAATATGAGAGGGAAGTTGTACTCACTCTTTAAAAAAAAAAGGAAAAGAAAAAAAAAGACACGCCTAAAGCTCAGTATAAGGAATTATTAGCTGCATGCAAATCCAACGTCCACAAAGGTTTCAGCTCACACCAGTCAAATGACCATCAGCAAAAAGTCTACAAACTATAAATGCTGAAGAGGTTTTAGGGAACTGTGTACCTTCTAGCTGCTGATGGGGTGTAAAGTGCTAACAGCACTAATGAAAACTGAATGCAGCTGCTTTAAAAGGTAAAAATTGAGCTACCGTATGATGCGGCAGGGCACCTTCTGGGCCTATAACCTAAGACCACCAGAATCGGAAAGACAGAGGCAGGCAAATGTGCACTGCAGCAATATTGAAAGAGCCAAGACATGGAAGCAAAAAAAAGCTCCATAAACAGATGAATGGACAAAGAAGAAGTGGTATATGTACAGAATGGAATATTAGCCACGAAAAAAAATAAAAGAATGGCATATGCAGCACCACGGATGAGCCTAGAGATAATCACACAACGTGAAGTAAGTCAGATTGCGAAAGACAAATGTTCTACGATATCACTTATGTTATCTGAAAATTCATAAAAATGAACATATTTCCATAGGGAAAGACAATCTCAGATGGAGAAGACAAACTTATGGTTAAGCCAAAGAAAAGGTGTGAGGAATGGACAAATTAGGATATTGGGGTTAACAAACATATACTAATACATATAAAATATATCATCCCCAAAGACCTATGGAATACCAAGAGTGGTCTATTCAACACTCTACAATAACCTACATGGAAAAGGACACAAAGATCAATAGATATATGTATATGTGTACATGAACAAGATTCTGTGCAGCTAGAACAAAAGACATTTTAAAATCCAATTTGCTCTGATAAAAATGAAAACTTAAAGACACAAACAAGAATTAAGGAGGCTAAAACTTATGGGGGTTTGTCCTGACACATTCCACTCTAATCTGCAACCTAAAAGCACAACTTGCAGCAAGGTTCTGTTTCCCTAGCAAGCAGAGTTGGCAACGTAGAAATGCTGCCACCTTAAGGCCGTTTCCTCAAACAGCAGCTTTAAATCCACTGCTAATGGTCACTAATATTCACAAGGACTGCAGGGCTGTAAATGACTCATGCCCTCAAAAACTGTCCTGGGGTAGGGAATGGCCAAAAAAATCCAAACGCGGCAAATTTTTCAAGAAGGAAATTTGAAGTTGTAAGTTTAGCTGAATCTTAAAAAAAAATGAAAAGGACATTGATACACGCAAAACATCAGGAATTATTAGACGCATGCAAATCCAATCTACACAAACGTATCACCTCACACCAGTCAGAATGACCATCAGCAAAACGTCAACAAACAATAGATGTTGAAGAAGTTGTGGAGAATAGCGTAACCTCTCGGTCTAAGTGGGATGTAAACTGGTAACCGCCAATAATAGGAACAGAATGGCAGTGCGTTGAAAGGTAAAAATTGAGTCCCCATATGATCCGGAAGGCCCACTATTGGGCCTGTCACCTGTGAAAGCCAGCATCAAAAAGACACAGGATGGAACATCGTGTATTGCAGCAGTATTTACAATAGCCAAGACATGGAAGCAACAAAAATGTCCATCATCAGATGAATGGACGAAAAAGTGGTCCATGTACACAATGCAATATTAGACACAGAAAAGAATGAAACAATGCCGTTTGCAGCACCATAGACGAGGCTACACACAATCACACAACTTGAAGTAAGTCAGAAAGCGAGAGACACATATCCTATGATATCACGTATAGGTCTTATGTAAAAATTGATAGGAATGAACCTATTTCCACAGAGAAGGACACTCACGTGTTCAGAAAACAAGCTTGTGCTTAACCAAACGGAAAGGTGTGAGGAATGTATAACGGAGGATATTGGGTTTAACAGACATATGCTAATACTTATAAAATATATAATCATCAGACATACCGAATACCAAGAGAGGTCTACACAACATTCTGTAATAATCTCTACGGAACAGGATCCAAACATGAAAAGATATATGAATCAATGAAAGACATTCTGTACACCTAGAACAAACACAACATTGCAATCAAATTTGCTCTGAGAAAAATGAAAATTAAACTGAGAATATCAACAACAAATAAGTAGACATAGTTTCTGGGGGTTTGTCCTGGCACATTCCACTCTACTTTACAACCTACAAACAGGACTTCCAGGAAGGCTGTGTTGCCCTAGTAACCAGAGTTGGGAATATAGAAATGCTGCCCCCTTGTGGCCGTTTCCTGCAACAGCAGCTTTAAATGCAGAACTAATGGTCATGTGATATTCACAATTACTACAGGGCTGTAAAGGACACCTGCCCTCAAAAAATGTCCTGGTGCAGGTAATGGCCACAGGAATTCAGAACATGGCAAATTTTTCAAGGAAACAATTTGAAGAGGTGAGTTTCTGTTTTACTTAAAAAAAATGTAGATGAAAGCTCAATATCGGGAATTATTAGACACATGCAAATCCAACCTACAAGAAGGTATCACCACCCAACACTCAAAATGCCATCAGTAAAAAGTCTACAAACAATAAATTCTGAAGGGGTTTTAGAGAACTGTGTACCCTCTAGTTGCTGGTGGGATGTAAACTGGTAACAGCCAGTAGTGAGAACAGAATGGAGGTGCGTTGAAAGGGAAAAATTTGAACTACCATATGATCTAGTAGGCCCACTGCTGGGCCTAATCCCTGAGAAGACCAGAATCCAAAAGACACAGGCTGGCAATCCTGCACTGCATCAATATTTAGCATTGCCAAGACTTGGAAGTAACCAAAATGTCCATCCACAGATGAATGCACAAAGAAGAAGTGGTCCATGTACACAATGCAATATTCGCCATGGAAAAGGATGAAACACTGCTCTTTGCAGCACCATAGATGAGCCTAGAGATAATCACAGAACATGAGGTAAGTCGGAAAGCAGCCGACAAATAACCTGTGATATCACTCCTAGCTGTTACCTAACAACTGACACGTATGAACATATTTCCACAGAGAAAGACTCTCACAGACTTAGAAAACAAACTATGGTTATCTAAAAGGAAAGGTGGGAGGAATGGATACATTAAGATTAGGGTTACCATACGTATACAAATACATATTAAACACACGTATCAAAAAGACCGACCATATACCAAGGGAGGTCTACTGAACGCTCTGTAATAATTTACACGCGGGCTTGCCTGGTGGCACCGTGGTTAAGAATCCACCTGCCAATGCAGGGGACACAGGTTCGATCCCTGGTTCGGGAAGGTCCCACATGCAGCAGAGCAACTAAGCCCGTGCACCACAACTAATGAGCCTACGCTCTGGAGCCCATGAGCCATAACTACTGAGCCCATGTGCCACAACTACTGAAGCCCACACGCCTAGAGCCCGTGCTCCGCAACAAGAGAAGCCACTGCAGTGAGAAGCCGGTGCACCGCAACGGAGAGTAGCCCCCGCTCACCGCAACTGGAGAAAGCCCACATGCAGCAACGAAGATCCAACTCAGCCAAAAATAAATAAATAAATAAAATAAATTTATTTAAAAAAATAATAGTAATTTACATGGGAAGAGGATCTGTACATGAGTAGATATATATAATGTTCAATTGAACCTGATTGTGCACACCCAGAACAAACACTATTCTGCTCATTACCCCAATTTAAAAAATTAAAACCACGAACAACAATTAATGAGACATAAAGTTATTGGGGTTTTCCCTGGCACATCCCATTCTAATTTACAACCTAGGAACACAACTTTCAGGAAGGCTCTGCTGCCCTAGTAACCAGACTTGGGAATGGAGAAATGCTGCCGCCTTGTGGCCGTTTCCCACAACAGCAGCTTTAAACACAGGGCTAAGGGTCACTTGAGATTCACAGTAATTGTAGGGCCGTAAATGACACGTGTCCTCAAAACATGTCCTGGGGTAGGTAATGGCCAAGAAAGTTCACAACACGGAAAATTTTTCAAGAAAACAATTTGAAGAGGTAAGTGTTACTCACTCGGTTGTTTTAAAAAAAGAAGAACATGGATAAAAGCTCAATATCAGGAATTATTGGTTGGATGCAAATCCAAACTACAAAAAGATTTCACCACCCAATATTCAAAATGCCATCCGTAAAAAGTCTACAAACAATGCATGCTGACGGGTTGGGGGAGAAATGCATACCCACTATGCTGTTGGTTGGATGTAAACTGGTAACAGCTAATCATGAGAACAGAACGGAGCTGCGTTTAAAAGGTAAAAATTGAGCTACCATATCATGCGGCCGATCCCCTAATGGGCCTATACCCTAAGAAGACCAGAATGGGAAAGGCACAGACAGGCAAACATGCCCTGCAGCAATATTTACAATAGCCAAGCCATGCAAGCAAACAAAATGTCCATCAACAGATAAATGGACAAAGAAGAAGTGGTATACGTACCGAATGGAATAGTAGCCTCGGGAAAAAAATGAACAATGCCGTTTTCAGGATTACACATGAGCCTAGAAATAATCATAGTACGTTACGTAAGTCAAAAGGGAATGACAAATATCCTATGATATCATTTATACGTGTTATCCTAAGATTGCTCCCAATGAACATATTTCCACAGAAAAACACACTCACAGACTGATAAAACAAACTAATGGTTAACCAAAATGAAAGGTGGGAGGATGGATAAATTAGGATTATGGGGGTAGCATACATATACTAACGTATGTTAAATGTATATAAACATATAACATATAAACTATATGAATTATATAATCACCAATACATATAAAATATATCATGACAAAACACCTACCAAATACCAAGGGAGGTCTACTCAACATTCTGTAATAACATACATGGTAACAGGATCCGAAGATGAACAGACATATGTATGAATCATTGACCAGATTCTGTACAGCCAGACAATCACAACACTCTAATCAAATTTCCTCCGATAAGAAATATAAATTAAATTTAAAAAACGAACATAAGTAAGGAGACATAAACTTCTGGGGGCTTGTCCCAGCACATTCCACTCTAATTTACAACCGAGGAACACGACGTCCAGGAAGACTCTGTTGCCCTAGTAACAAGAGTTGAGAACGTAATAATGCTGCCGCCTTGTGGCTGTTTCCCACAACAGCAGCTTTAAACACAGTGCTAATGGTCGCTTAATAGTCACGAGGACTGCGGGGCTGTAAATGATACCTGCCCTCAAAAAATGTCCTGGGGTAGGGAATAGGCAAGAAATTTCAACACATGACAAAGTTTTCAAGAAGTCAATATGAGAGGGAAGTTGTACTCACTCTTTAAAAAAAAAAGGAAAAGAAAAAAAAAGACACGCCTAAAGCTCAGTATAAGGAATTATTAGCTGCATGCAAATCCAACGTCCACAAAGGTTTCAGCTCACACCAGTCAAATGACCATCAGCAAAAAGTCTACAAACTATAAATGCTGAAGAGGTTTTAGGGAACTGTGTACCTTCTAGCTGCTGATGGGGTGTAAAGTGCTAACAGCACTAATGAAAACTGAATGCAGCTGCTTTAAAAGGTAAAAATTGAGCTACCGTATGATGCGGCAGGGCACCTTCTGGGCCTATAACCTAAGACCACCAGAATCGGAAAGACAGAGGCAGGCAAATGTGCACTGCAGCAATATTGAAAGAGCCAAGACATGGAAGCAAAAAAAAGCTCCATAAACAGATGAATGGACAAAGAAGAAGTGGTATATGTACAGAATGGAATATTAGCCACGAAAAAAAATAAAAGAATGGCATATGCAGCACCACGGATGAGCCTAGAGATAATCACACAACGTGAAGTAAGTCAGATTGCGAAAGACAAATGTTCTACGATATCACTTATGTTATCTGAAAATTCATAAAAATGAACATATTTCCATAGGGAAAGACAATCTCAGATGGAGAAGACAAACTTATGGTTAAGCCAAAGAAAAGGTGTGAGGAATGGACAAATTAGGATATTGGGGTTAACAAACATATACTAATACATATAAAATATATCATCCCCAAAGACCTATGGAATACCAAGAGTGGTCTATTCAACACTCTACAATAACCTACATGGAAAAGGACACAAAGATCAATAGATATATGTATATGTGTACATGAACAAGATTCTGTGCAGCTAGAACAAAAGACATTTTAAAATCCAATTTGCTCTGATAAAAATGAAAACTTAAAGACACAAACAAGAATTAAGGAGGCTAAAACTTATGGGGGTTTGTCCTGACACATTCCACTCTAATCTGCAACCTAAAAGCACAACTTGCAGCAAGGTTCTGTTTCCCTAGCAAGCAGAGTTGGCAACGTAGAAATGCTGCCACCTTAAGGCCGTTTCCTCAAACAGCAGCTTTAAATCCACTGCTAATGGTCACTAATATTCACAAGGACTGCAGGGCTGTAAATGACTCATGCCCTCAAAAACTGTCCTGGGGTAGGGAATGGCCAAAAAAATCCAAACGCGGCAAATTTTTCAAGAAGGAAATTTGAAGTTGTAAGTTTAGCTGAATCTTAAAAAAAAATGAAAAGGACATTGATCCACGCAAAACATCAGGAATTATTAGACGCATGCAAATCCAATCTACACAAACGTATCACCTCACACCAGTCAGAATGACCATCAGCAAAACGTCAACAAACAATAGATGTTGAAGAAGTTGTGGAGAATAGCGTAACCTCTCGGTCTAAGTGGGATGTAAACTGGTAACCGCCAATAATAGGAACAGAATGGCAGTGCGTTGAAAGGTAAAAATTGAGTCCCCATATGATCCGGAAGGCCCACTATTGGGCCTGTCACCTGTGAAAGCCAGCATCAAAAAGACACAGGATGGAACATCGTGTATTGCAGCAGTATTTACAATAGCCAAGACATGGAAGCAACAAAAATGTCCATCATCAGATGAATGGACGAAAAAGTGGTCCATGTACACAATGCAATATTAGACACAGAAAAGAATGAAACAATGCCGTTTGCAGCACCATAGACGAGGCTACACACAATCACACAACTTGAAGTAAGTCAGAAAGCGAGAGACACATATCCTATGATATCACGTATAGGTCTTATGTAAAAATTGATAGGAATGAACCTATTTCCACAGAGAAGGACACTCACGTGTTCAGAAAACAAGCTTGTGCTTAACCAAACGGAAAGGTGTGAGGAATGTATAACGGAGGATATTGGGTTTAACAGACATATGCTAATACTTATAAAATATATAATCATCAGACATACCGAATACCAAGAGAGGTCTACACAACATTCTGTAATAATCTCTACGGAACAGGATCCAAACATGAAAAGATATATGAATCAATGAAAGACATTCTGTACACCTAGAACAAACACAACATTGCAATCAAATTTGCTCTGAGAAAAATGAAAATTAAACTGAGAATATCAACAACAAATAAGTAGACATAGTTTCTGGGGGTTTGTCCTGGCACATTCCACTCTACTTTACAACCTACAAACAGGACTTCCAGGAAGGCTGTGTTGCCCTAGTAACCAGAGTTGGGAATATAGAAATGCTGCCCCCTTGTGGCCGTTTCCTGCAACAGCAGCTTTAAATGCAGAACTAATGGTCATGTGATATTCACAATTACTACAGGGCTGTAAAGGACACCTGCCCTCAAAAAATGTCCTGGTGCAGGTAATGGCCACAGGAATTCAGAACATGGCAAATTTTTCAAGGAAACAATTTGAAGAGGTGAGTTTCTGTTTTACTTAAAAAAAATGTAGATGAAAGCTCAATATCGGGAATTATTAGACACATGCAAATCCAACCTACAAGAAGGTATCACCACCCAACACTCAAAATGCCATCAGTAAAAAGTCTACAAACAATAAATTCTGAAGGGGTTTTAGAGAACTGTGTACCCTCTAGTTGCTGGTGGGATGTAAACTGGTAACAGCCAGTAGTGAGAACAGAATGGAGGTGCGTTGAAAGGGAAAAATTTGAACTACCATATGATCTAGTAGGCCCACTGCTGGGCCTAATCCCTGAGAAGACCAGAATCCAAAAGACACAGGCTGGCAATCCTGCACTGCATCAATATTTAGCATTGCCAAGACTTGGAAGTAACCAAAATGTCCATCCACAGATGAATGCACAAAGAAGAAGTGGTCCATGTACACAATGCAATATTCGCCATGGAAAAGGATGAAACACTGCTCTTTGCAGCACCATAGATGAGCCTAGAGATAATCACAGAACATGAGGTAAGTCGGAAAGCAGCCGACAAATAACCTGTGATATCACTCCTAGCTGTTACCTAACAACTGACACGTATGAACATATTTCCACAGAGAAAGACTCTCACAGACTTAGAAAACAAACTATGGTTATCTAAAAGGAAAGGTGGGAGGAATGGATACATTAAGATTAGGGTTACCATACGTATACAAATACATATTAAACACACGTATCAAAAAGACCGACCATATACCAAGGGAGGTCTACTGAACGCTCTGTAATAATTTACACGCGGGCTTGCCTGGTGGCACCGTGGTTAAGAATCCACCTGCCAATGCAGGGGACACAGGTTCGATCCCTGGTTCGGGAAGGTCCCACATGCAGCAGAGCAACTAAGCCCGTGCACCACAACTAATGAGCCTACGCTCTGGAGCCCATGAGCCATAACTACTGAGCCCATGCGCCACAACTACTGAAGCCCACACGCCTAGAGCCCGTGCTCCGCAACAAGAGAAGCCACTGCAGTGAGAAGCCGGTGCACCGCAACGGAGAGTAGCCCCCGCTCACCGCAACTGGAGAAAGCCCACATGCAGCAACGAAGATCCAACTCAGCCAAAAATAAATAAATAAATAAAATAAATTTATTTAAAAAAATAATAGTAATTTACATGGGAAGAGGATCTGTACATGAGTAGATATATATAATGTTCAATTGAACCTGATTGTGCACACCCAGAACAAACACTATTCTGCTCATTACCCCAATTTAAAAAATTAAAACCACGAACAACAATTAATGAGACATAAAGTTATTGGGGTTTTCCCTGGCACATCCCATTCTAATTTACAACCTAGGAACACAACTTTCAGGAAGGCTCTGCTGCCCTAGTAACCAGACTTGGGAATGGAGAAATGCTGCCGCCTTGTGGCCGTTTCCCACAACAGCAGCTTTAAACACAGGGCTAAGGGTCACTTGAGATTCACAGTAATTGTAGGGCCGTAAATGACACGTGTCCTCAAAACATGTCCTGGGGTAGGTAATGGCCAAGAAAGTTCACAACACGGAAAATTTTTCAAGAAAACAATTTGAAGAGGTAAGTGTTACTCACTCGGTTGTTTTAAAAAAAGAAGAACATGGATAAAAGCTCAATATCAGGAATTATTGGTTGGATGCAAATCCAAACTACAAAAAGATTTCACCACCCAATATTCAAAATGCCATCCGTAAAAAGTCTACAAACAATGCATGCTGACGGGTTGGGGGAGAAATGCATACCCACTATGCTGTTGGTTGGATGTAAACTGGTAACAGCTAATCATGAGAACAGAACGGAGCTGCGTTTAAAAGGTAAAAATTGAGCTACCATATCATGCGGCCGATCCCCTAATGGGCCTATACCCTAAGAAGACCAGAATGGGAAAGGCACAGACAGGCAAACATGCCCTGCAGCAATATTTACAATAGCCAAGCCATGCAAGCAAACAAAATGTCCATCAACAGATAAATGGACAAAGAAGAAGTGGTATACGTACCGAATGGAATAGTAGCCTCGGGAAAAAAATGAACAATGCCGTTTTCAGGATTACACATGAGCCTAGAAATAATCATAGTACGTTACGTAAGTCAAAAGGGAATGACAAATATCCTATGATATCATTTATACGTGTTATCCTAAGATTGCTCCCAATGAACATATTTCCACAGAAAAACACACTCACAGACTGATAAAACAAACTAATGGTTAACCAAAATGAAAGGTGGGAGGATGGATAAATTAGGATTATGGGGGTAGCATACATATACTAACGTATGTTAAATGTATATAAACATATAACATATAAACTATATGAATTATATAATCACCAATACATATAAAATATATCATGACAAAACACCTACCAAATACCAAGGGAGGTCTACTCAACATTCTGTAATAACATACATGGTAACAGGATCCGAAGATGAACAGACATATGTATGAATCATTGACCAGATTCTGTACAGCCAGACAATCACAACACTCTAATCAAATTTCCTCCGATAAGAAATATAAATTAAATTTAAAAAACGAACATAAGTAAGGAGACATAAACTTCTGGGGGCTTGTCCCAGCACATTCCACTCTAATTTACAACCGAGGAACACGACGTCCAGGAAGACTCTGTTGCCCTAGTAACAAGAGTTGAGAACGTAATAATGCTGCCGCCTTGTGGCTGTTTCCCACAACAGCAGCTTTAAACACAGTGCTAATGGTCGCTTAATAGTCACGAGGACTGCGGGGCTGTAAATGATACCTGCCCTCAAAAAATGTCCTGGGGTAGGGAATAGGCAAGAAATTTCAACACATGACAAAGTTTTCAAGAAGTCAATATGAGAGGGAAGTTGTACTCACTCTTTAAAAAAAAAAGGAAAAGAAAAAAAAAGACACGCCTAAAGCTCAGTATAAGGAATTATTAGCTGCATGCAAATCCAACGTCCACAAAGGTTTCAGCTCACACCAGTCAAATGACCATCAGCAAAAAGTCTACAAACTATAAATGCTGAAGAGGTTTTAGGGAACTGTGTACCTTCTAGCTGCTGATGGGGTGTAAAGTGCTAACAGCACTAATGAAAACTGAATGCAGCTGCTTTAAAAGGTAAAAATTGAGCTACCGTATGATGCGGCAGGGCACCTTCTGGGCCTATAACCTAAGACCACCAGAATCGGAAAGACAGAGGCAGGCAAATGTGCACTGCAGCAATATTGAAAGAGCCAAGACATGGAAGCAAAAAAAAGCTCCATAAACAGATGAATGGACAAAGAAGAAGTGGTATATGTACAGAATGGAATATTAGCCACGAAAAAAAATAAAAGAATGGCATATGCAGCACCACGGATGAGCCTAGAGATAATCACACAACGTGAAGTAAGTCAGATTGCGAAAGACAAATGTTCTACGATATCACTTATGTTATCTGAAAATTCATAAAAATGAACATATTTCCATAGGGAAAGACAATCTCAGATGGAGAAGACAAACTTATGGTTAAGCCAAAGAAAAGGTGTGAGGAATGGACAAATTAGGATATTGGGGTTAACAAACATATACTAATACATATAAAATATATCATCCCCAAAGACCTATGGAATACCAAGAGTGGTCTATTCAACACTCTACAATAACCTACATGGAAAAGGACACAAAGATCAATAGATATATGTATATGTGTACATGAACAAGATTCTGTGCAGCTAGAACAAAAGACATTTTAAAATCCAATTTGCTCTGATAAAAATGAAAACTTAAAGACACAAACAAGAATTAAGGAGGCTAAAACTTATGGGGGTTTGTCCTGACACATTCCACTCTAATCTGCAACCTAAAAGCACAACTTGCAGCAAGGTTCTGTTTCCCTAGCAAGCAGAGTTGGCAACGTAGAAATGCTGCCACCTTAAGGCCGTTTCCTCAAACAGCAGCTTTAAATCCACTGCTAATGGTCACTAATATTCACAAGGACTGCAGGGCTGTAAATGACTCATGCCCTCAAAAACTGTCCTGGGGTAGGGAATGGCCAAAAAAATCCAAACGCGGCAAATTTTTCAAGAAGGAAATTTGAAGTTGTAAGTTTAGCTGAATCTTAAAAAAAAATGAAAAGGACATTGATACACGCAAAACATCAGGAATTATTAGACGCATGCAAATCCAATCTACACAAACGTATCACCTCACACCAGTCAGAATGACCATCAGCAAAACGTCAACAAACAATAGATGTTGAAGAAGTTGTGGAGAATAGCGTAACCTCTCGGTCTAAGTGGGATGTAAACTGGTAACCGCCAATAATAGGAACAGAATGGCAGTGCGTTGAAAGGTAAAAATTGAGTCCCCATATGATCCGGAAGGCCCACTATTGGGCCTGTCACCTGTGAAAGCCAGCATCAAAAAGACACAGGATGGAACATCGTGTATTGCAGCAGTATTTACAATAGCCAAGACATGGAAGCAACAAAAATGTCCATCATCAGATGAATGGACGAAAAAGTGGTCCATGTACACAATGCAATATTAGACACAGAAAAGAATGAAACAATGCCGTTTGCAGCACCATAGACGAGGCTACAGACAATCACACAACTTGAAGTAAGTCAGAAAGCGAGAGACACATATCCTATGATATCACGTATAGGTCTTATGTAAAAATTGATAGGAATGAACCTATTTCCACAGAGAAGGACACTCACGTGTTCAGAAAACAAGCTTGTGCTTAACCAAACGGAAAGGTGTGAGGAATGTATAACGGAGGATATTGGGTTTAACAGACATATGCTAATACTTATAAAATATATAATCATCAGACATACCGAATACCAAGAGAGGTCTACACAACATTCTGTAATAATCTCTACGGAACAGGATCCAAACATGAAAAGATATATGAATCAATGAAAGACATTCTGTACACCTAGAACAAACACAACATTGCAATCAAATTTGCTCTGAGAAAAATGAAAATTAAACTGAGAATATCAACAACAAATAAGTAGACATAGTTTCTGGGGGTTTGTCCTGGCACATTCCACTCTACTTTACAACCTACAAACAGGACTTCCAGGAAGGCTGTGTTGCCCTAGTAACCAGAGTTGGGAATATAGAAATGCTGCCCCCTTGTGGCCGTTTCCTGCAACAGCAGCTTTAAATGCAGAACTAATGGTCATGTGATATTCACAATTACTACAGGGCTGTAAAGGACACCTGCCCTCAAAAAATGTCCTGGTGCAGGTAATGGCCACAGGAATTCAGAACATGGCAAATTTTTCAAGGAAACAATTTGAAGAGGTGAGTTTCTGTTTTACTTAAAAAAAATGTAGATGAAAGCTCAATATCGGGAATTATTAGACACATGCAAATCCAACCTACAAGAAGGTATCACCACCCAACACTCAAAATGCCATCAGTAAAAAGTCTACAAACAATAAATTCTGAAGGGGTTTTAGAGAACTGTGTACCCTCTAGTTGCTGGTGGGATGTAAACTGGTAACAGCCAGTAGTGAGAACAGAATGGAGGTGCGTTGAAAGGGAAAAATTTGAACTACCATATGATCTAGTAGGCCCACTGCTGGGCCTAATCCCTGAGAAGACCAGAATCCAAAAGACACAGGCTGGCAATCCTGCACTGCATCAATATTTAGCATTGCCAAGACTTGGAAGTAACCAAAATGTCCATCCACAGATGAATGCACAAAGAAGAAGTGGTCCATGTACACAATGCAATATTCGCCATGGAAAAGGATGAAACACTGCTCTTTGCAGCACCATAGATGAGCCTAGAGATAATCACAGAACATGAGGTAAGTCGGAAAGCAGCCGACAAATAACCTGTGATATCACTCCTAGCTGTTACCTAACAACTGACACGTATGAACATATTTCCACAGAGAAAGACTCTCACAGACTTAGAAAACAAACTATGGTTATCTAAAAGGAAAGGTGGGAGGAATGGATACATTAAGATTAGGGTTACCATACGTATACAAATACATATTAAACACACGTATCAAAAAGACCGACCATATACCAAGGGAGGTCTACTGAACGCTCTGTAATAATTTACACGGGGGCTTGCCTGGTGGCACCGTGGTTAAGAATCCACCTGCCAATGCAGGGGACACAGGTTCGATCCCTGGTTCGGGAAGGTCCCACATGCAGCAGAGCAACTAAGCCCGTGCACCACAACTAATGAGCCTACGCTCTGGAGCCCATGAGCCATACCTACTGAGCCCATGCGCCACAACTACTGAAGCCCACACGCCTAGAGCCCGTGCTCCGCAACAAGAGAAGCCACTGCAGTGAGAAGCCGGTGCACCGCAACGGAGAGTAGCCCCCGCTCACCGCAACTGGAGAAAGCCCACATGCAGCAACGAAGATCCAACTCAGCCAAAAATAAATAAATAAATAAAATAAATTTATTTAAAAAAATAATAGTAATTTACATGGGAAGAGGATCTGTACATGAGTAGATATATATAATGTTCAATTGAACCTGATTGTGCACACCCAGAACAAACACTATTCTGCTCATTACCCCAATTTAAAAAATTAAAACCACGAACAACAATTAATGAGACATAAAGTTATTGGGGTTTTCCCTGGCACATCCCATTCTAATTTACAACCTAGGAACACAACTTTCAGGAAGGCTCTGCTGCCCTAGTAACCAGACTTGGGAATGGAGAAATGCTGCCGCCTTGTGGCCGTTTCCCACAACAGCAGCTTTAAACACAGGGCTAAGGGTCACTTGAGATTCACAGTAATTGTAGGGCCGTAAATGACACGTGTCCTCAAAACATGTCCTGGGGTAGGTAATGGCCAAGAAAGTTCACAACACGGAAAATTTTTCAAGAAAACAATTTGAAGAGGTAAGTGTTACTCACTCGGTTGTTTTAAAAAAAGAAGAACATGGATAAAAGCTCAATATCAGGAATTATTGGTTGGATGCAAATCCAAACTACAAAAAGATTTCACCACCCAATATTCAAAATGCCATCCGTAAAAAGTCTACAAACAATGCATGCTGACGGGTTGGGGGAGAAATGCATACCCACTATGCTGTTGGTTGGATGTAAACTGGTAACAGCTAATCATGAGAACAGAACGGAGCTGCGTTTAAAAGGTAAAAATTGAGCTACCATATCATGCGGCCGATCCCCTAATGGGCCTATACCCTAAGAAGACCAGAATGGGAAAGGCACAGACAGGCAAACATGCCCTGCAGCAATATTTACAATAGCCAAGCCATGCAAGCAAACAAAATGTCCATCAACAGATAAATGGACAAAGAAGAAGTGGTATACGTACCGAATGGAATAGTAGCCTCGGGAAAAAAATGAACAATGCCGTTTTCAGGACTACACATGAGCCTAGAAATAATCATAGTACGTTACGTAAGTCAAAAGGGAATGACAAATATCCTATGATATCATTTATACGTGTTATCCTAAGATTGCTCCCAATGAACATATTTCCACAGAAAAACACACTCACAGACTGATAAAACAAACTAATGGTTAACCAAAATGAAAGGTGGGAGGATGGATAAATTAGGATTATGGGGGTAGCATACATATACTAACGTATGTTAAATGTATATAAACATATAACATATAAACTATATGAATTATATAATCACCAATACATATAAAATATATCATGACAAAACACCTACCAAATACCAAGGGAGGTCTACTCAACATTCTGTAATAACATACATGGTAACAGGATCCGAAGATGAACAGACATATGTATGAATCATTGACCAGATTCTGTACAGCCAGACAATCACAACACTCTAATCAAATTTCCTCCGATAAGAAATATAAATTAAATTTAAAAAACGAACATAAGTAAGGAGACATAAACTTCTGGGGGCTTGTCCCAGCACATTCCACTCTAATTTACAACCGAGGAACACGACGTCCAGGAAGACTCTGTTGCCCTAGTAACAAGAGTTGAGAACGTAATAATGCTGCCGCCTTGTGGCTGTTTCCCACAACAGCAGCTTTAAACACAGTGCTAATGGTCGCTTAATAGTCACGAGGACTGCGGGGCTGTAAATGATACCTGCCCTCAAAAAATGTCCTGGGGTAGGGAATAGGCAAGAAATTTCAACACATGACAAAGTTTTCAAGAAGTCAATATGAGAGGGAAGTTGTACTCACTCTTTAAAAAAAAAAGGAAAAGAAAAAAAAAGACACGCCTAAAGCTCAGTATAAGGAATTATTAGCTGCATGCAAATCCCACGTCCACAAAGGTTTCAGCTCACACCAGTCAAATGACCATCAGCAAAAAGTCTACAAACTATAAATGCTGAAGAGGTTTTAGGGAACTGTGTACCTTCTAGCTGCTGATGGGGTGTAAAGTGCTAACAGCACTAATGAAAACTGAATGCAGCTGCTTTAAAAGGTAAAAATTGAGCTACCGTATGATGCGGCAGGGCACCTTCTGGGCCTATAACCTAAGACCACCAGAATCGGAAAGACAGAGGCAGGCAAATGTGCACTGCAGCAATATTGAAAGAGCCAAGACATGGAAGCAAAAAAAAGCTCCATAAACAGATGAATGGACAAAGAAGAAGTGGTATATGTACAGAATGGAATATTAGCCACGAAAAAAAATAAAAGAATGGCATATGCAGCACCACGGATGAGCCTAGAGATAATCACACAACGTGAAGTAAGTCAGATTGCGAAAGACAAATGTTCTACGATATCACTTATGTTATCTGAAAATTCATAAAAATGAACATATTTCCATAGGGAAAGACGATCTCAGATGGAGAAGACAAACTTATGGTTAAGCCAAAGAAAAGGTGTGAGGAATGGACAAATTAGGATATTGGGGTTAACAAACATATACTAATACATATAAAATATATCATCCCCAAAGACCTATGGAATACCAAGAGTGGTCTATTCAACACTCTACAATAACCTACATGGAAAAGGACACAAAGATCAATAGATATATGTATATGTGTACATGAACAAGATTCTGTGCAGCTAGAACAAAAGACATTTTAAAATCCAATTTGCTCTGATAAAAATGAAAACTTAAAGACACAAACAAGAATTAAGGAGGCTAAAACTTATGGGGGTTTGTCCTGACACATTCCACTCTAATCTGCAACCTAAAAGCACAACTTGCAGCAAGGTTCTGTTTCCCTAGCAAGCAGAGTTGGCAACGTAGAAATGCTGCCACCTTAAGGCCGTTTCCTCAAACAGCAGCTTTAAATCCACTGCTAATGGTCACTAATATTCACAAGGACTGCAGGGCTGTAAATGACTCATGCCCTCAAAAACTGTCCTGGGGTAGGGAATGGCCAAAAAAATCCAAACGCGGCAAATTTTTCAAGAAGGAAATTTGAAGTTGTAAGTTTAGCTGAATCTTAAAAAAAAATGAAAAGGACATTGATACACGCAAAACATCAGGAATTATTAGACGCATGCAAATCCAATCTACACAAACGTATCACCTCACACCAGTCAGAATGACCATCAGCAAAACGTCAACAAACAATAGATGTTGAAGAAGTTGTGGAGAATAGCGTAACCTCTCGGTCTAAGTGGGATGTAAACTGGTAACCGCCAATAATAGGAACAGAATGGCAGTGCGTTGAAAGGTAAAAATTGAGTCCCCATATGATCCGGAAGGCCCACTATTGGGCCTGTCACCTGTGAAAGCCAGCATCAAAAAGACACAGGATGGAACATCGTGTATTGCAGCAGTATTTACAATAGCCAAGACATGGAAGCAACAAAAATGTCCATCATCAGATGAATGGACGAAAAAGTGGTCCATGTACACAATGCAATATTAGACACAGAAAAGAATGAAACAATGCCGTTTGCAGCACCATAGACGAGGCTACACACAATCACACAACTTGAAGTAAGTCAGAAAGCGAGAGACACATATCCTATGATATCACGTATAGGTCTTATGTAAAAATTGATAGGAATGAACCTATTTCCACAGAGAAGGACACTCACGTGTTCAGAAAACAAGCTTGTGCTTAACCAAACGGAAAGGTGTGAGGAATGTATAACGGAGGATATTGGGTTTAACAGACATATGCTAATACTTATAAAATATATAATCATCAGACATACCGAATACCAAGAGAGGTCTACACAACATTCTGTAATAATCTCTACGGAACAGGATCCAAACATGAAAAGATATATGAATCAATGAAAGACATTCTGTACACCTAGAACAAACACAACATTGCAATCAAATTTGCTCTGAGAAAAATGAAAATTAAACTGAGAATATCAACAACAAATAAGTAGACATAGTTTCTGGGGGTTTGTCCTGGCACATTCCACTCTACTTTACAACCTACAAACAGGACTTCCAGGAAGGCTGTGTTGCCCTAGTAACCAGAGTTGGGAATATAGAAATGCTGCCCCCTTGTGGCCGTTTCCTGCAACAGCAGCTTTAAATGCAGAACTAATGGTCATGTGATATTCACAATTACTACAGGGCTGTAAAGGACACCTGCCCTCAAAAAATGTCCTGGTGCAGGTAATGGCCACAGGAATTCAGAACATGGCAAATTTTTCAAGGAAACAATTTGAAGAGGTGAGTTTCTGTTTTACTTAAAAAAAATGTAGATGAAAGCTCAATATCGGGAATTATTAGACACATGCAAATCCAACCTACAAGAAGGTATCACCACCCAACACTCAAAATGCCATCAGTAAAAAGTCTACAAACAATAAATTCTGAAGGGGTTTTAGAGAACTGTGTACCCTCTAGTTGCTGGTGGGATGTAAACTGGTAACAGCCAGTAGTGAGAACAGAATGGAGGTGCGTTGAAAGGGAAAAATTTGAACTACCATATGATCTAGTAGGCCCACTGCTGGGCCTAATCCCTGAGAAGACCAGAATCCAAAAGACACAGGCTGGCAATCCTGCACTGCATCAATATTTAGCATTGCCAAGACTTGGAAGTAACCAAAATGTCCATCCACAGATGAATGCACAAAGAAGAAGTGGTCCATGTACACAATGCAATATTCGCCATGGAAAAGGATGAAACACTGCTCTTTGCAGCACCATAGATGAGCCTAGAGATAATCACAGAACATGAGGTAAGTCGGAAAGCAGCCGACAAATAACCTGTGATATCACTCCTAGCTGTTACCTAACAACTGACACGTATGAACATATTTCCACAGAGAAAGACTCTCACAGACTTAGAAAACAAACTATGGTTATCTAAAAGGAAAGGTGGGAGGAATGGATACATTAAGATTAGGGTTACCATACGTATACAAATACATATTAAACACACGTATCAAAAAGACCGACCATATACCAAGGGAGGTCTACTGAACGCTCTGTAATAATTTACACGCGGGCTTGCCTGGTGGCACCGTGGTTAAGAATCCACCTGCCAATGCAGGGGACACAGGTTCGATCCCTGGTTCGGGAAGGTCCCACATGCAGCAGAGCAACTAAGCCCGTGCACCACAACTAATGAGCCTACGCTCTGGAGCCCATGAGCCATAACTACTGAGCCCATGCGCCACAACTACTGAAGCCCACACGCCTAGAGCCCGTGCTCCGCAACAAGAGAAGCCACTGCAGTGAGAAGCCGGTGCACCGCAACGGAGAGTAGCCCCCGCTCACCACAACTGGAGAAAGCCCACATGCAGCAACGAAGATCCAACTCAGCCAAAAATAAATAAATAAATAAAATAAATTTATTTAAAAAAATAATAGTAATTTACATGGGAAGAGGATCTGTACATGAGTAGATATATATAATGTTCAATTGAACCTGATTGTGCACACCCAGAACAAACACTATTCTGCTCATTACCCCAATTTAAAAAATTAAAACCACGAACAACAATTAATGAGACATAAAGTTATTGGGGTTTTCCCTGGCACATCCCATTCTAATTTACAACCTAGGAACACAACTTTCAGGAAGGCTCTGCTGCCCTAGTAACCAGACTTGGGAATGGAGAAATGCTGCCGCCTTGTGGCCGTTTCCCACAACAGCAGCTTTAAACACAGGGCTAAGGGTCACTTGAGATTCACAGTAATTGTAGGGCCGTAAATGACACGTGTCCTCAAAACATGTCCTGGGGTAGGTAATGGCCAAGAAAGTTCACAACACGGAAAATTTTTCAAGAAAACAATTTGAAGAGGTAAGTGTTACTCACTCGGTTGTTTTAAAAAAAGAAGAACATGGATAAAAGCTCAATATCAGGAATTATTGGTTGGATGCAAATCCAAACTACAAAAAGATTTCACCACCCAATATTCAAAATGCCATCCGTAAAAAGTCTACAAACAATGCATGCTGACGGGTTGGGGGAGAAATGCATACCCACTATGCTGTTGGTTGGATGTAAACTGGTAACAGCTAATCATGAGAACAGAACGGAGCTGCGTTTAAAAGGTAAAAATTGAGCTACCATATCATGCGGCCGATCCCCTAATGGGCCTATACCCTAAGAAGACCAGAATGGGAAAGGCACAGACAGGCAAACATGCCCTGCAGCAATATTTACAATAGCCAAGCCATGCAAGCAAACAAAATGTCCATCAACAGATAAATGGACAAAGAAGAAGTGGTATACGTACCGAATGGAATAGTAGCCTCGGGAAAAAAATGAACAATGCCGTTTTCAGGACTACACATGAGCCTAGAAATAATCATAGTACGTTACGTAAGTCAAAAGGGAATGACAAATATCCTATGATATCATTTATACGTGTTATCCTAAGATTGCTCCCAATGAACATATTTCCACAGAAAAACACACTCACAGACTGATAAAACAAACTAATGGTTAACCAAAATGAAAGGTGGGAGGATGGATAAATTAGGATTATGGGGGTAGCATACATATACTAACGTATGTTAAATGTATATAAACATATAACATATAAACTATATGAATTATATAATCACCAATACATATAAAATATATCATGACAAAACACCTACCAAATACCAAGGGAGGTCTACTCAACATTCTGTAATAACATACATGGTAACAGGATCCGAAGATGAACAGACATATGTATGAATCATTGACCAGATTCTGTACAGCCAGACAATCACAACACTCTAATCAAATTTCCTCCGATAAGAAATATAAATTAAATTTAAAAAACGAACATAAGTAAGGAGACATAAACTTCTGGGGGCTTGTCCCAGCACATTCCACTCTAATTTACAACCGAGGAACACGACGTCCAGGAAGACTCTGTTGCCCTAGTAACAAGAGTTGAGAACGTAATAATGCTGCCGCCTTGTGGCTGTTTCCCACAACAGCAGCTTTAAACACAGTGCTAATGGTCGCTTAATAGTCACGAGGACTGCGGGGCTGTAAATGATACCTGCCCTCAAAAAATGTCCTGGGGTAGGGAATAGGCAAGAAATTTCAACACATGACAAAGTTTTCAAGAAGTCAATATGAGAGGGAAGTTGTACTCACTCTTTAAAAAAAAAAGGAAAAGAAAAAAAAAGACACGCCTAAAGCTCAGTATAAGGAATTATTAGCTGCATGCAAATCCAACGTCCACAAAGGTTTCAGCTCACACCAGTCAAATGACCATCAGCAAAAAGTCTACAAACTATAAATGCTGAAGAGGTTTTAGGGAACTGTGTACCTTCTAGCTGCTGATGGGGTGTAAAGTGCTAACAGCACTAATGAAAACTGAATGCAGCTGCTTTAAAAGGTAAAAATTGAGCTACCGTATGATGCGGCAGGGCACCTTCTGGGCCTATAACCTAAGACCACCAGAATCGGAAAGACAGAGGCAGGCAAATGTGCACTGCAGCAATATTGAAAGAGCCAAGACATGGAAGCAAAAAAAAGCTCCATAAACAGATGAATGGACAAAGAAGAAGTGGTATATGTACAGAATGGAATATTAGCCACGAAAAAAAATAAAAGAATGGCATATGCAGCACCACGGATGAGCCTAGAGATAATCACACAACGTGAAGTAAGTCAGATTGCGAAAGACAAATGTTCTACGATATCACTTATGTTATCTGAAAATTCATAAAAATGAACATATTTCCATAGGGAAAGACAATCTCAGATGGAGAAGACAAACTTATGGTTAAGCCAAAGAAAAGGTGTGAGGAATGGACAAATTAGGATATTGGGGTTAACAAACATATACTAATACATATAAAATATATCATCCCCAAAGACCTATGGAATACCAAGAGTGGTCTATTCAACACTCTACAATAACCTACATGGAAAAGGACACAAAGATCAATAGATATATGTATATGTGTACATGAACAAGATTCTGTGCAGCTAGAACAAAAGACATTTTAAAATCCAATTTGCTCTGATAAAAATGAAAACTTAAAGACACAAACAAGAATTAAGGAGGCTAAAACTTATGGGGGTTTGTCCTGACACATTCCACTCTAATCTGCAACCTAAAAGCACAACTTGCAGCAAGGTTCTGTTTCCCTAGCAAGCAGAGTTGGCAACGTAGAAATGCTGCCACCTTAAGGCCGTTTCCTCAAACAGCAGCTTTAAATCCACTGCTAATGGTCACTAATATTCACAAGGACTGCAGGGCTGTAAATGACTCATGCCCTCAAAAACTGTCCTGGGGTAGGGAATGGCCAAAAAAATCCAAACGCGGCAAATTTTTCAAGAAGGAAATTTGAAGTTGTAAGTTTAGCTGAATCTTAAAAAAAAATGAAAAGGACATTGATACACGCAAAACATCAGGAATTATTAGACGCATGCAAATCCAATCTACACAAACGTATCACCTCACACCAGTCAGAATGACCATCAGCAAAACGTCAACAAACAATAGATGTTGAAGAAGTTGTGGAGAATAGCGTAACCTCTCGGTCTAAGTGGGATGTAAACTGGTAACCGCCAATAATAGGAACAGAATGGCAGTGCGTTGAAAGGTAAAAATTGAGTCCCCATATGATCCGGAAGGCCCACTATTGGGCCTGTCACCTGTGAAAGCCAGCATCAAAAAGACACAGGATGGAACATCGTGTATTGCAGCAGTATTTACAATAGCCAAGACATGGAAGCAACAAAAATGTCCATCATCAGATGAATGGACGAAAAAGTGGTCCATGTACACAATGCAATATTAGACACAGAAAAGAATGAAACAATGCCGTTTGCAGCACCATAGACGAGGCTACAGACAATCACACAACTTGAAGTAAGTCAGAAAGCGAGAGACACATATCCTATGATATCACGTATAGGTCTTATGTAAAAATTGATAGGAATGAACCTATTTCCACAGAGAAGGACACTCACGTGTTCAGAAAACAAGCTTGTGCTTAACCAAACGGAAAGGTGTGAGGAATGTATAACGGAGGATATTGGGTTTAACAGACATATGCTAATACTTATAAAATATATAATCATCAGACATACCGAATACCAAGAGAGGTCTACACAACATTCTGTAATAATCTCTACGGAACAGGATCCAAACATGAAAAGATATATGAATCAATGAAAGACATTCTGTACACCTAGAACAAACACAACATTGCAATCAAATTTGCTCTGAGAAAAATGAAAATTAAACTGAGAATATCAACAACAAATAAGTAGACATAGTTTCTGGGGGTTTGTCCTGGCACATTCCACTCTACTTTACAACCTACAAACAGGACTTCCAGGAAGGCTGTGTTGCCCTAGTAACCAGAGTTGGGAATATAGAAATGCTGCCCCCTTGTGGCCGTTTCCTGCAACAGCAGCTTTAAATGCAGAACTAATGGTCATGTGATATTCACAATTACTACAGGGCTGTAAAGGACACCTGCCCTCAAAAAATGTCCTGGTGCAGGTAATGGCCACAGGAATTCAGAACATGGCAAATTTTTCAAGGAAACAATTTGAAGAGGTGAGTTTCTGTTTTACTTAAAAAAAATGTAGATGAAAGCTCAATATCGGGAATTATTAGACACATGCAAATCCAACCTACAAGAAGGTATCACCACCCAACACTCAAAATGCCATCAGTAAAAAGTCTACAAACAATAAATTCTGAAGGGGTTTTAGAGAACTGTGTACCCTCTAGTTGCTGGTGGGATGTAAACTGGTAACAGCCAGTAGTGAGAACAGAATGGAGGTGCGTTGAAAGGGAAAAATTTGAACTACCATATGATCTAGTAGGCCCACTGCTGGGCCTAATCCCTGAGAAGACCAGAATCCAAAAGACACAGGCTGGCAATCCTGCACTGCATCAATATTTAGCATTGCCAAGACTTGGAAGTAACCAAAATGTCCATCCACAGATGAATGCACAAAGAAGAAGTGGTCCATGTACACAATGCAATATTCGCCATGGAAAAGGATGAAACACTGCTCTTTGCAGCACCATAGATGAGCCTAGAGATAATCACAGAACATGAGGTAAGTCGGAAAGCAGCCGACAAATAACCTGTGATATCACTCCTAGCTGTTACCTAACAACTGACACGTATGAACATATTTCCACAGAGAAAGATTCTCACAGACTTAGAAAACAAACTATGGTTATCTAAAAGGAAAGGTGGGAGGAATGGATACATTAAGATTAGGGTTACCGTACGTATGCAAATACATATTAAACACACGTATCAAAAAGACCGACCATATACCAAGGGAGGTCTACTGAACGCTCTGTAATAATTTACACGGGGGCTTGCCTGGTGGCACCGTGGTTAAGAATCCACCTGCCAATGCAGGGGACACAGGTTCGATCCCTGGTTCGGGAAGGTCCCACATGCAGCAGAGCAACTAAGCCCGTGCACCACAACTAATGAGCCTACGCTCTGGAGCCCATGAGCCATAACTACTGAGCCCATGCGCCACAACTACTGAAGCCCACACGCCTAGAGCCCGTGCTCCGCAACAAGAGAAGCCACTGCAGTGAGAAGCCGGTGCACCGCAACGGAGAGTAGCCCCCGCTCACCGCAACTGGAGAAAGCCCACATGCAGCAACGAAGATCCAACTCAGCCAAAAATAAATAAATAAATAAAATAAATTTATTTAAAAAAATAATAGTAATTTACATGGGAAGAGGATCTGTACATGAGTAGATATATATAATGTTCAATTGAACCTGATTGTGCACACCCAGAACAAACACTATTCTGCTCATTACCCCAATTTAAAAAATTAAAACCACGAACAACAATTAATGAGACATAAAGTTATTGGGGTTTTCCCTGGCACATCCCATTCTAATTTACAACCTAGGAACACAACTTTCAGGAAGGCTCTGCTGCCCTAGTAACCAGACTTGGGAATGGAGAAATGCTGCCGCCTTGTGGCCGTTTCCCACAACAGCAGCTTTAAACACAGGGCTAAGGGTCACTTGAGATTCACAGTAATTGTAGGGCCGTAAATGACACGTGTCCTCAAAACATGTCCTGGGGTAGGTAATGGCCAAGAAAGTTCACAACACGGAAAATTTTTCAAGAAAACAATTTGAAGAGGTAAGTGTTACTCACTCGGTTGTTTTAAAAAAAGAAGAACATGGATAAAAGCTCAATATCAGGAATTATTGGTTGGATGCAAATCCAAACTACAAAAAGATTTCACCACCCAATATTCAAAATGCCATCCGTAAAAAGTCTACAAACAATGCATGCTGACGGGTTGGGGGAGAAATGCATACCCACTATGCTGTTGGTTGGATGTAAACTGGTAACAGCTAATCATGAGAACAGAACGGAGCTGCGTTTAAAAGGTAAAAATTGAGCTACCATATCATGCGGCTGATCCCCTAATGGGCCTATACCCTAAGAAGACCAGAATGGGAAAGGCACAGACAGGCAAACATGCCCTGCAGCAATATTTACAATAGCCAAGCCATGCAAGCAAACAAAATGTCCATCAACAGATAAATGGACAAAGAAGAAGTGGTATACGTACCGAATGGAATAGTAGCCTCGGGAAAAAAATGAACAATGCCGTTTTCAGGACTACACATGAGCCTAGAAATAATCATAGTACGTTACGTAAGTCAAAAGGGAATGACAAATATCCTATGATATCATTTATACGTGTTATCCTAAGATTGCTCCCAATGAACATATTTCCACAGAAAAACACACTCACAGACTGATAAAACAAACTAATGGTTAACCAAAATGAAAGGTGGGAGGATGGATAAATTAGGATTATGGGGGTAGCATACATATACTAACGTATGTTAAATGTATATAAACATATAACATATAAACTATATGAATTATATAATCACCAATACATATAAAATATATCATGACAAAACACCTACCAAATACCAAGGGAGGTCTACTCAACATTCTGTAATAACATACATGGTAACAGGATCCGAAGATGAACAGACATATGTATGAATCATTGACCAGATTCTGTACAGCCAGACAATCACAACACTCTAATCAAATTTCCTCCGATAAGAAATATAAATTAAATTTAAAAAACGAACATAAGTAAGGAGACATAAACTTCTGGGGGCTTGTCCCAGCACATTCCACTCTAATTTACAACCGAGGAACACGACGTCCAGGAAGACTCTGTTGCCCTAGTAACAAGAGTTGAGAACGTAATAATGCTGCCGCCTTGTGGCTGTTTCCCACAACAGCAGCTTTAAACACAGTGCTAATGGTCGCTTAATAGTCACGAGGACTGCGGGGCTGTAAATGATACCTGCCCTCAAAAAATGTCCTGGGGTAGGGAATAGGCAAGAAATTTCAACACATGACAAAGTTTTCAAGAAGTCAATATGAGAGGGAAGTTGTACTCACTCTTTAAAAAAAAAAGGAAAAGAAAAAAAAAGACACGCCTATAGCTCAGTATAAGGAATTATTAGCTGCATGCAAATCCCACGTCCACAAAGGTTTCAGCTCACACCAGTCAAATGACCATCAGCAAAAAGTCTACAAACTATAAATGCTGAAGAGGTTTTAGGGAACTGTGTACCTTCTAGCTGCTGATGGGGTGTAAAGTGCTAACAGCACTAATGAAAACTGAATGCAGCTGCTTTAAAAGGTAAAAATTGAGCTACCGTATGATGCGGCAGGGCACCTTCTGGGCCTATAACCTAAGACCACCAGAATCGGAAAGACAGAGGCAGGCAAATGTGCACTGCAGCAATATTGAAAGAGCCAAGACATGGAAGCAAAAAAAAGCTCCATAAACAGATGAATGGACAAAGAAGAAGTGGTATATGTACAGAATGGAATATTAGCCACGAAAAAAAATAAAAGAATGGCATATGCAGCACCACGGATGAGCCTAGAGATAATCACACAACGTGAAGTAAGTCAGATTGCGAAAGACAAATGTTCTACGATATCACTTATGTTATCTGAAAATTCATAAAAATGAACATATTTCCATAGGGAAAGACAATCTCAGATGGAGAAGACAAACTTATGGTTAAGCCAAAGAAAAGGTGTGAGGAATGGACAAATTAGGATATTGGGGTTAACAAACATATACTAATACATATAAAATATATCATCCCCAAAGACCTATGGAATACCAAGAGTGGTCTATTCAACACTCTACAATAACCTACATGGAAAAGGACACAAAGATCAATAGATATATGTATATGTGTACATGAACAAGATTCTGTGCAGCTAGAACAAAAGACATTTTAAAATCCAATTTGCTCTGATAAAAATGAAAACTTAAAGACACAAACAAGAATTAAGGAGGCTAAAACTTATGGGGGTTTGTCCTGACACATTCCACTCTAATCTGCAACCTAAAAGCACAACTTGCAGCAAGGTTCTGTTTCCCTAGCAAGCAGAGTTGGCAACGTAGAAATGCTGCCACCTTAAGGCCGTTTCCTCAAACAGCAGCTTTAAATCCACTGCTAATGGTCACTAATATTCACAAGGACTGCAGGGCTGTAAATGACTCATGCCCTCAAAAACTGTCCTGGGGTAGGGAATGGCCAAAAAAATCCAAACGCGGCAAATTTTTCAAGAAGGAAATTTGAAGTTGTAAGTTTAGCTGAATCTTAAAAAAAAATGAAAAGGACATTGATCCACGCAAAACATCAGGAATTATTAGACGCATGCAAATCCAATCTACACAAACGTATCACCTCACACCAGTCAGAATGACCATCAGCAAAACGTCAACAAACAATAGATGTTGAAGAAGTTGTGGAGAATAGCGTAACCTCTCGGTCTAAGTGGGATGTAAACTGGTAACCGCCAATAATAGGAACAGAATGGCAGTGCGTTGAAAGGTAAAAATTGAGTCCCCATATGATCCGGAAGGCCCACTATTGGGCCTGTCACCTGTGAAAGCCAGAATCAAAAAGACACAGGATGGAACATCGTGTATTGCAGCAGTATTTACAATAGCCAAGACATGGAAGCAACAAAAATGTCCATCATCAGATGAATGGACGAAAAAGTGGTCCATGTACACAATGCAATATTAGACACAGAAAAGAATGAAACAATGCCGTTTGCAGCACCATAGACGAGGCTACACACAATCACACAACTTGAAGTAAGTCAGAAAGCGAGAGACACATATCCTATGATATCACGTATAGGTCTTATGTAAAAATTGATAGGAATGAACCTATTTCCACAGAGAAGGACACTCACGTGTTCAGAAAACAAGCTTGTGCTTAACCAAACGGAAAGGTGTGAGGAATGTATAACGGAGGATATTGGGTTTAACAGACATATGCTAATACTTATAAAATATATAATCATCAGACATACCGAATACCAAGAGAGGTCTACACAACATTCTGTAATAATCTCTACGGAACAGGATCCAAACATGAAAAGATATATGAATCAATGAAAGACATTCTGTACACCTAGAACAAACACAACATTGCAATCAAATTTGCTCTGAGAAAAATGAAAATTAAACTGAGAATATCAACAACAAATAAGTAGACATAGTTTCTGGGGGTTTGTCCTGGCACATTCCACTCTACTTTACAACCTACAAACAGGACTTCCAGGAAGGCTGTGTTGCCCTAGTAACCAGAGTTGGGAATATAGAAATGCTGCCCCCTTGTGGCCGTTTCCTGCAACAGCAGCTTTAAATGCAGAACTAATGGTCATGTGATATTCACAATTACTACAGGGCTGTAAAGGACACCTGCCCTCAAAAAATGTCCTGGTGCAGGTAATGGCCACAGGAATTCAGAACATGGCAAATTTTTCAAGGAAACAATTTGAAGAGGTGAGTTTCTGTTTTACTTAAAAAAAATGTAGATGAAAGCTCAATATCGGGAATTATTAGACACATGCAAATCCAACCTACAAGAAGGTATCACCACCCAACACTCAAAATGCCATCAGTAAAAAGTCTACAAACAATAAATTCTGAAGGGGTTTTAGAGAACTGTGTACCCTCTAGTTGCTGGTGGGATGTAAACTGGTAACAGCCAGTAGTGAGAACAGAATGGAGGTGCGTTGAAAGGGAAAAATTTGAACTACCATATGATCTAGTAGGCCCACTGCTGGGCCTAATCCCTGAGAAGACCAGAATCCAAAAGACACAGGCTGGCAATCCTGCACTGCATCAATATTTAGCATTGCCAAGACTTGGAAGTAACCAAAATGTCCATCCACAGATGAATGCACAAAGAAGAAGTGGTCCATGTACACAATGCAATATTCGCCATGGAAAAGGATGAAACACTGCTCTTTGCAGCACCATAGATGAGCCTAGAGATAATCACAGAACATGAGGTAAGTCGGAAAGCAGCCGACAAATAACCTGTGATATCACTCCTAGCTGTTACCTAACAACTGACACGTATGAACATATTTCCACAGAGAAAGACTCTCACAGACTTAGAAAACAAACTATGGTTATCTAAAAGGAAAGGTGGGAGGAATGGATACATTAAGATTAGGGTTACCATACGTATACAAATACATATTAAACACACGTATCAAAAAGACCGACCATATACCAAGGGAGGTCTACTGAACGCTCTGTAATAATTTACACGGGGGCTTGCCTGGTGGCACCGTGGTTAAGAATCCACCTGCCAATGCAGGGGACACAGGTTCGATCCCTGGTTCGGGAAGGTCCCACATGCAGCAGAGCAACTAAGCCCGTGCACCACAACTAATGAGCCTACGCTCTGGAGCCCATGAGCCATACCTACTGAGCCCATGCGCCACAACTACTGAAGCCCACACGCCTAGAGCCCGTGCTCCGCAACAAGAGAAGCCACTGCAGTGAGAAGCCGGTGCACCGCAACGGAGAGTAGCCCCCGCTCACCGCAACTGGAGAAAGCCCACATGCAGCAACGAAGATCCAACTCAGCCAAAAATAAATAAAATAAATTTATTTAAAAAAATAATAGTAATTTACATGGGAAGAGGATCTGTACATGAGTAGATATATATAATGTTCAATTGAACCTGATTGTGCACACCCAGAACAAACACTATTCTGCTCATTACCCCAATTTAAAAAATTAAAACCACGAACAACAATTAATGAGACATAAAGTTATTGGGGTTTTCCCTGGCACATCCCATTCTAATTTACAACCTAGGAACACAACTTTCAGGAAGGCTCTGCTGCCCTAGTAACCAGACTTGGGAATGGAGAAATGCTGCCGCCTTGTGGCCGTTTCCCACAACAGCAGCTTTAAACACAGGGCTAAGGGTCACTTGAGATTCACAGTAATTGTAGGGCCGTAAATGACACGTGTCCTCAAAACATGTCCTGGGGTAGGTAATGGCCAAGAAAGTTCACAACACGGAAAATTTTTCAAGAAAACAATTTGAAGAGGTAAGTGTTACTCACTCGGTTGTTCTAAAAAAAGAAGAACATGGATAAAAGCTCAATATCAGGAATTATTGGTTGGATGCAAATCCAAACTACAAAAAGATTTCACCACCCAATATTCAAAATGCCATCCGTAAAAAGTCTACAAACAATGCATGCTGACGGGTTGGGGGAGAAATGCATACCCACTATGCTGTTGGTTGGATGTAAACTGGTAACAGCTAATCATGAGAACAGAACGGAGCTGCGTTTAAAAGGTAAAAATTGAGCTACCATATCATGCGGCCGATCCCCTAATGGGCCTATACCCTAAGAAGACCAGAATGGGAAAGGCACAGACAGGCAAACATGCACTGCAGCAATATTTACAATAGCCAAGCCATGCAAGCAAACAAAATGTCCATCAACAGACAAATGGACAAAGAAGAAGTGGTGTACGTACCGAATGGAATAGTAGCCTCGGGAAAAAAATGAACAATGCCGTTTTCAGGACTACACATGAGCCTAGAAATAATCATAGTACGTTAAGTAAGTCAAAAAGGAATGACAAATATCCTATGATATCATTTATACGTGTTATCCATCCTAAGATTGCTCCCAATGAACATATTTCCACAGAAAAACACACTCACAGACTGATAAAACAAACTAATGGTTAACCAAAATGAAAGGTGGGAGGATGGATAAATTAGGATTATGGGGGTAGCATACATATACTAATGTATGTTAAATGTATATAAACATATAACATATAAACTATATGAATTATATAATCACCAATACATATAAAATATATCATGACAAAACACCTACCAAATACCAAGGGAGGTCTACTCAACATTCTGTAATAACATACATGGTAACAGGATCCGAAGATGAACAGACATATGTATGAATCATTGACCAGATTCTGTACAGCCAGACAATCACAACACTCTAATCAAATTTCCTCCGATAAGAAATATAAATTAAATTTTAAAAACGAACATAAGTAAGGAGACATAAACTTCTGGGGGCTTGTCCCAGCACATTCCACTCTAATTTACAACCGAGGAACACGACGTCCAGGAAGACTCTGTTGCCCTAGTAACAAGAGTTGAGAACGTAATAATGCTGCCGCCTTGTGGCTGTTTCCCACAACAGCAGCTTTAAACACAGTGCTAATGGTCGCTTAATAGTCACGAGGACTGCGGGGCTGTAAATGATACCTGCCCTCGAAAAATGTCCTGGGGTAGGGAATAGGCAAGAAATTTCAACACATGACAAAGTTTTCAAGAAGTCAATATGAGAGGGAAGTTGTACTCACTCTTTAAAAAAAAAAGGAAAAGAAAAAAAAAGACACGCCTAAAGCTCAGTATAAGGAATTATTAGCTGCATGCAAATCCAACGTCCACAAAGGTTTCAGCTCACACCAGTCAAATGACCATCAGCAAAAAGTCTACAAACTATAAATGCTGAAGAGGTTTTAGGGAACTGTGTACCTTCTAGCTGCTGATGGGGTGTAAAGTGCTAACAGCACTAATGAAAACTGAATGCAGCTGCTTTAAAAGGTAAAAATTGAGCTACCGTATGATGTGGCAGGGCACCTTCTGGGCCTATAACCTAAGACCACCAGAATCGGAAAGACAGAGGCAGGCAAATGTGCACTGCAGCAATATTGAAAGAGCCAAGACATGGAAGCAAAAAAAAGCTCCATAAACAGATGAATGGACAAAGAAGAAGTGGTATATGTACAGAATGGAATATTAGCCACGAAAAAAAATAAAAGAATGGCATATGCAGCACCACGGATGAGCCTAGAGATAATCACACAACGTGAAGTAAGTCAGATTGCGAAAGACAAATGTTCTACGATATCACTTATGTTATCTGAAAATTCATAAAAATGAACATATTTCCATAGGGAAAGACAATCTCAGATGGAGAAGACAAACTTATGGTTAAGCCAAAGAAAAGGTGTGAGGAATGGACAAATTAGGATATTGGGGTTAACAAACATATACTAATACATATAAAATATATCATCCCCAAAGACCTATGGAATACCAAGAGTGGTCTATTCAACACTCTACAATAACCTACATGGAAAAGGACACAAAGATCAATAGATATATGTATATGTGTACATGAACAAGATTCTGTGCAGCTAGAACAAAAGACATTTTAAAATCCAATTTGCTCTGATAAAAATGAAAACTTAAAGACACAAACAAGAATTAAGGAGGCTAAAACTTATGGGGGTTTGTCCTGACACATTCCACTCTAATCTGCAACCTAAAAGCACAACTTGCAGCAAGGTTCTGTTTCCCTAGCAAGCAGAGTTGGCAACGTAGAAATGCTGCCACCTTAAGGCCGTTTCCTCAAACAGCAGCTTTAAATCCACTGCTAATGGTCACTAATATTCACAAGGACTGCAGGGCTGTAAATGACTCATGCCCTCAAAAACTGTCCTGCGGTAGGGAATGGCCAAAAAAATCCAAACGCGGCAAATTTTTCAAGAAGGAAATTTGAAGTTGTAAGTTTAGCTGAATCTTAAAAAAAAATGAAAAGGACATTGATACACGCAAAACATCAGGAATTATTAGACGCATGCAAATCCAATCTACACAAACGTATCACCTCACACCAGTCAGAATGACCATCAGCAAAACGTCAACAAACAATAGATGTTGAAGAAGTTGTGGAGAATAGCGTAACCTCTCGGTCTAAGTGGGATGTAAACTGGTAACCGCCAATAATAGGAACAGAATGGCAGTGCGTTGAAAGGTAAAAATTGAGTCCCCATATGATCCGGAAGGCCCACTATTGGGCCTGTCACCTGTGAAAGCCAGCATCAAAAAGACACAGGATGGAACATCGTGTATTGCAGCAGTATTTACAATAGCCAAGACATGGAAGCAACAAAAATGTCCATCATCAGATGAATGGACGAAAAAGTGGTCCATGTACACAATGCAATATTAGACACAGAAAAGAATGAAACAATGCCGTTTGCAGCACCATAGACGAGGCTACAGACAATCACACAACTTGAAGTAAGTCAGAAAGCGAGAGACACATATCCTATGATATCACGTATAGGTCTTATGTAAAAATTGATAGGAATGAACCTATTTCCACAGAGAAGGACACTCACGTGTTCAGAAAACAAGCTTGTGCTTAACCAAACGGAAAGGTGTGAGGAATGTATAACGGAGGATATTGGGTTTAACAGACATATGCTAATACTTATAAAATATATAATCATCAGACATACCGAATACCAAGAGAGGTCTACACAACATTCTGTAATAATCTCTACGGAACAGGATCCAAACATGAAAAGATATATGAATCAATGAAAGACATTCTGTACACCTAGAACAAACACAACATTGCAATCAAATTTGCTCTGAGAAAAATGAAAATTAAACTGAGAATATCAACAACAAATAAGTAGACATAGTTTCTGGGGGTTTGTCCTGGCACATTCCACTCTACTTTACAACCTACAAACAGGACTTCCAGGAAGGCTGTGTTGCCCTAGTAACCAGAGTTGGGAATATAGAAATGCTGCCCCCTTGTGGCCGTTTCCTGCAACAGCAGCTTTAAATGCAGAACTAATGGTCATGTGATATTCACAATTACTACAGGGCTGTAAAGTACACCTGCCCTCAAAAAATGTCCTGGTGCAGGTAATGGCCACAGGAATTCAGAACATGGCAAATTTTTCAAGGAAACAATTTGAAGAGGTGAGTTTCTGTTTTACTTTAAAAAAATGTAGATGAAAGCTCAATATCGGGAATTATTAGACACATGCAAATCCAACCTACAAGAAGGTATCACCACCCAACACTCAAAATGCCATCAGTAAAAAGTCTACAAACAATAAATTCTGAAGGGGTTTTAGAGAACTGTGTACCCTCTAGTTGCTGGTGGGATGTAAACTGGTAACAGCCAGTAGTGAGAACAGAATGGAGGTGCGTTGAAAGGGAAAAATTTGAACTACCATATGATCTAGTAGGCCCACTGCTGGGCCTAATCCCTGAGAAGACCAGAATCCAAAAGACACAGGCTGGCAATCCTGCACTGCATCAATATTTAGCATTGCCAAGACTTGGAAGTAACCAAAATGTCCATCCACAGATGAATGCACAAAGAAGAAGTGGTCCATGTACACAATGCAATATTCGCCATGGAAAAGGATGAAACACTGCTCTTTGCAGCACCATAGATGAGCCTAGAGATAATCACAGAACATGAGGTAAGTCGGAAAGCAGCCGACAAATAACCTGTGATATCACTCCTAGCTGTTACCTAACAACTGACACGTATGAACATATTTCCACAGAGAAAGATTCTCACAGACTTAGAAAACAAACTATGGTTATCTAAAAGGAAAGGTGGGAGGAATGGATACATTAAGATTAGGGTTACCGTACGTATGCAAATACATATTAAACACACGTATCAAAAAGACCGACCATATACCAAGGGAGGTCTACTGAACGCTCTGTAATAATTTACACGGGGGCTTGCCTGGTGGCACCGTGGTTAAGAATCCACCTGCCAATGCAGGGGACACAGGTTCGATCCCTGGTTCGGGAAGGTCCCACATGCAGCAGAGCAACTAAGCCCGTGCACCACAACTAATGAGCCTACGCTCTGGAGCCCATGAGCCATAACTACTGAGCCCATGCGCCACAACTACTGAAGCCCACACGCCTAGAGCCCGTGCTCCGCAACAAGAGAAGCCACTGCAGTGAGAAGCCGGTGCACCGCAACGGAGAGTAGCCCCCGCTCACCGCAACTGGAGAAAGCCCACATGCAGCAACGAAGATCCAACTCAGCCAAAAATAAATAAATAAATAAAATAAATTTATTTAAAAAAATAATAGTAATTTACATGGGAAGAGGATCTGTACATGAGTAGATATATATAATGTTCAATTGAACCTGATTGTGCACACCCAGAACAAACACTATTCTGCTCATTACCCCAATTTAAAAAATTAAAACCACGAACAACAATTAATGAGACATAAAGTTATTGGGGTTTTCCCTGGCACATCCCATTCTAATTTACAACCTAGGAACACAACTTTCAGGAAGGCTCTGCTGCCCTAGTAACCAGACTTGGGAATGGAGAAATGCTGCCGCCTTGTGGCCGTTTCCCACAACAGCAGCTTTAAACACAGGGCTAAGGGTCACTTGAGATTCACAGTAATTGTAGGGCCGTAAATGACACGTGTCCTCAAAACATGTCCTGGGGTAGGTAATGGCCAAGAAAGTTCACAACACGGAAAATTTTTCAAGAAAACAATTTGAAGAGGTAAGTGTTACTCACTCGGTTGTTTTAAAAAAAGAAGAACATGGATAAAAGCTCAATATCAGGAATTATTGGTTGGATGCAAATCCAAACTACAAAAAGATTTCACCACCCAATATTCAAAATGCCATCCGTAAAAAGTCTACAAACAATGCATGCTGACGGGTTGGGGGAGAAATGCATACCCACTATGCTGTTGGTTGGATGTAAACTGGTAACAGCTAATCATGAGAACAGAACGGAGCTGCGTTTAAAAGGTAAAAATTGAGCTACCATATCATGCGGCCGATCCCCTAATGGGCCTATACCCTAAGAAGACCAGAATGGGAAAGGCACAGACAGGCAAACATGCCCTGCAGCAATATTTACAATAGCCAAGCCATGCAAGCAAACAAAATGTCCATCAACAGATAAATGGACAAAGAAGAAGTGGTATACGTACCGAATGGAATAGTAGCCTCGGGAAAAAAATGAACAATGCCGTTTTCAGGACTACACATGAGCCTAGAAATAATCATAGTACGTTACGTAAGTCAAAAGGGAATGACAAATATCCTATGATATCATTTATACGTGTTATCCTAAGATTGCTCCCAATGAACATATTTCCACAGAAAAACACACTCACAGACTGATAAAACAAACTAATGGTTAACCAAAATGAAAGGTGGGAGGATGGATAAATTAGGATTATGGGGGTAGCATACATATACTAACGTATGTTAAATGTATATAAACATATAACATATAAACTATATGAATTATATAATCACCAATACATATAAAATATATCATGACAAAACACCTACCAAATACCAAGGGAGGTCTACTCAACATTCTGTAATAACATACATGGTAACAGGATCCGAAGATGAACAGACATATGTATGAATCATTGACCAGATTCTGTACAGCCAGACAATCACAACACTCTAATCAAATTTCCTCCGATAAGAAATATAAATTAAATTTAAAAAACGAACATAAGTAAGGAGACATAAACTTCTGGGGGCTTGTCCCAGCACATTCCACTCTAATTTACAACCGAGGAACACGACGTCCAGGAAGACTCTGTTGCCCTAGTAACAAGAGTTGAGAACGTAATAATGCTGCCGCCTTGTGGCTGTTTCCCACAACAGCAGCTTTAAACACAGTGCTAATGGTCGCTTAATAGTCACGAGGACTGCGGGGCTGTAAATGATACCTGCCCTCAAAAAATGTCCTGGGGTAGGGAATAGGCAAGAAATTTCAACACATGACAAAGTTTTCAAGAAGTCAATATGAGAGGGAAGTTGTACTCACTCTTTAAAAAAAAAAGGAAAAGAAAAAAAAAGACACGCCTATAGCTCAGTATAAGGAATTATTAGCTGCATGCAAATCCCACGTCCACAAAGGTTTCAGCTCACACCAGTCAAATGACCATCAGCAAAAAGTCTACAAACTATAAATGCTGAAGAGGTTTTAGGGAACTGTGTACCTTCTAGCTGCTGATGGGGTGTAAAGTGCTAACAGCACTAATGAAAACTGAATGCAGCTGCTTTAAAAGGTAAAAATTGAGCTACCGTATGATGCGGCAGGGCACCTTCTGGGCCTATAACCTAAGACCACCAGAATCGGAAAGACAGAGGCAGGCAAATGTGCACTGCAGCAATATTGAAAGAGCCAAGACATGGAAGCAAAAAAAAGCTCCATAAACAGATGAATGGACAAAGAAGAAGTGGTATATGTACAGAATGGAATATTAGCCACGAAAAAAAATAAAAGAATGGCATATGCAGCACCACGGATGAGCCTAGAGATAATCACACAACGTGAAGTAAGTCAGATTGCGAAAGACAAATGTTCTACGATATCACTTATGTTATCTGAAAATTCATAAAAATGAACATATTTCCATAGGGAAAGACAATCTCAGATGGAGAAGACAAACTTATGGTTAAGCCAAAGAAAAGGTGTGAGGAATGGACAAATTAGGATATTGGGGTTAACAAACATATACTAATACATATAAAATATATCATCCCCAAAGACCTATGGAATACCAAGAGTGGTCTATTCAACACTCTACAATAACCTACATGGAAAAGGACACAAAGATCAATAGATATATGTATATGTGTACATGAACAAGATTCTGTGCAGCTAGAACAAAAGACATTTTAAAATCCAATTTGCTCTGATAAAAATGAAAACTTAAAGACACAAACAAGAATTAAGGAGGCTAAAACTTATGGGGGTTTGTCCTGACACATTCCACTCTAATCTGCAACCTAAAAGCACAACTTGCAGCAAGGTTCTGTTTCCCTAGCAAGCAGAGTTGGCAACGTAGAAATGCTGCCACCTTAAGGCCGTTTCCTCAAACAGCAGCTTTAAATCCACTGCTAATGGTCACTAATATTCACAAGGACTGCAGGGCTGTAAATGACTCATGCCCTCAAAAACTGTCCTGGGGTAGGGAATGGCCAAAAAAATCCAAACGCGGCAAATTTTTCAAGAAGGAAATTTGAAGTTGTAAGTTTAGCTGAATCTTAAAAAAAAATGAAAAGGACATTGATCCACGCAAAACATCAGGAATTATTAGACGCATGCAAATCCAATCTACACAAACGTATCACCTCACACCAGTCAGAATGACCATCAGCAAAACGTCAACAAACAATAGATGTTGAAGAAGTTGTGGAGAATAGCGTAACCTCTCGGTCTAAGTGGGATGTAAACTGGTAACCGCCAATAATAGGAACAGAATGGCAGTGCGTTGAAAGGTAAAAATTGAGTCCCCATATGATCCGGAAGGCCCACTATTGGGCCTGTCACCTGTGAAAGCCAGCATCAAAAAGACACAGGATGGAACATCGTGTATTGCAGCAGTATTTACAATAGCCAAGACATGGAAGCAACAAAAATGTCCATCATCAGATGAATGGACGAAAAAGTGGTCCATGTACACAATGCAATATTAGACACAGAAAAGAATGAAACAATGCCGTTTGCAGCACCATAGACGAGGCTACAGACAATCACACAACTTGAAGTAAGTCAGAAAGCGAGAGACACATATCCTATGATATCACGTATAGGTCTTATGTAAAAATTGATAGGAATGAACCTATTTCCACAGAGAAGGACACTCACGTGTTCAGAAAACAAGCTTGTGCTTAACCAAACGGAAAGGTGTGAGGAATGTATAACGGAGGATATTGGGTTTAACAGACATATGCTAATACTTATAAAATATATAATCATCAGACATACCGAATACCAAGAGAGGTCTACACAACATTCTGTAATAATCTCTACGGAACAGGATCCAAACATGAAAAGATATATGAATCAATGAAAGACATTCTGTACACCTAGAACAAACACAACATTGCAATCAAATTTGCTCTGAGAAAAATGAAAATTAAACTGAGAATATCAACAACAAATAAGTAGACATAGTTTCTGGGGGTTTGTCCTGGCACATTCCACTCTACTTTACAACCTACAAACAGGACTTCCAGGAAGGCTGTGTTGCCCTAGTAACCAGAGTTGGGAATATAGAAATGCTGCCCCCTTGTGGCCGTTTCCTGCAACAGCAGCTTTAAATGCAGAACTAATGGTCATGTGATATTCACAATTACTACAGGGCTGTAAAGGACACCTGCCCTCAAAAAATGTGCAGGTAATGGCCACAGGAATTCAGAACATGGCAAATTTTTCAAGGAAACAATTTGAAGAGGTGAGTTTCTGTTTTACTTAAAAAAAATGTAGATGAAAGCTCAATATCGGGAATTATTAGACACATGCAAATCCAACCTACAAGAAGGTATCACCACCCAACACTCAAAATGCCATCAGTAAAAAGTCTACAAACAATAAATTCTGAAGGGGTTTTAGAGAACTGTGTACCTTCTAGTTGCTGGTGGGATGTAAACTGGTAACAGCCAGTAGTGAGAACAGAATGGAGGTGCGTTGAAAGGGAAAAATTTGAACTACCATATGATCTAGTAGGCCCACTGCTGGGCCTAATCCCTGAGAAGACCAGAATCCAAAAGACACAGGCTGGCAATCCTGCACTGCATCAATATTTAGCATTGCCAAGACTTGGAAGTAACCAAAATGTCCATCCACAGATGAATGCACAAAGAAGAAGTGGTCCATCTACACAATGCAATATTCGCCATGGAAAAGGATGAAACACTGCTCTTTGCAGCACCATAGATGAGCCTAGAGATAATCACAGAACATGAGGTAAGTCGGAAAGCAGCCGACAAATAACCTGTGATATCACTCCTAGCTGTTACCTAACAACTGACACGTATGAACATATTTCCACAGAGAAAGACTCTCACAGACTTAGAAAACAAACTATGGTTATCTAAAAGGAAAGGTGGGAGGAATGGATACATTAAGATTAGGGTTACCATACGTATACAAATACATATTAAACACACGTATCAAAAAGACCGACCATATACCAAGGGAGGTCTACTGAACGCTCTGTAATAATTTACACGCGGGCTTGCCTGGTGGCACCATGGTTAAGAATCCACCTGCCAATGCAGGGGACACAGGTTCGATCCCTGGTTCGGGAAGGTCCCACATGCAGCAGAGCAACTAAGCCCGTGCACCACAACTAATGAGCCTACGCTCTGGAGCCCATGAGCCATAACTACTGAGCCCATGCGCCACAACTACTGAAGCCCACACGCCTAGAGCCCGTGCTCCGCAACAAGAGAAGCCACTGCAGTGAGAAGCCGGTGCACCGCAACGGAGAGTAGCCCCCGCTCACCGCAACTGGAGAAAGCCCACATGCAGCAACGAAGATCCAACTCAGCCAAAAATAAATAAATAAATAAAATAAATTTATTTAAAAAAATAATAGTAATTTACATGGGAAGAGGATCTGTACATGAGTAGATATATATAATGTTCAATTGAACCTGATTGTGCACACCCAGAACAAACACTATTCTGCTCATTACCCCAATTTAAAAAATTAAAACCACGAACAACAATTAATGAGACATAAAGTTATTGGGGTTTTCCCTGGCACATCCCATTCTAATTTACAACCTAGGAACACAACTTTCAGGAAGGCTCTGCTGCCCTAGTAACCAGACTTGGGAATGGAGAAATGCTGCCGCCTTGTGGCCGTTTCCCACAACAGCAGCTTTAAACACAGGGCTAAGGGTCACTTGAGATTCACAGTAATTGTAGGGCCGTAAATGACACGTGTCCTCAAAACATGTCCTGGGGTAGGTAATGGCCAAGAAAGTTCACAACACGGAAAATTTTTCAAGAAAACAATTTGAAGAGGTAAGTGTTACTCACTCGGTTGTTTTAAAAAAAGAAGAACATGGATAAAAGCTCAATATCAGGAATTATTGGTTGGATGCAAATCCAAACTACAAAAAGATTTCACCACCCAATATTCAAAATGCCATCCGTAAAAAGTCTACAAACAATGCATGCTGACGGGTTGGGGGAGAAATGCATACCCACTATGCTGTTGGTTGGATGTAAACTGGTAACAGCTAATCATGAGAACAGAACGGAGCTGTGTTTAAAAGGTAAAAATTGAGCTACCATATCATGCGGCCGATCCCCTAATGGGCCTATACCCTAAGAAGACCAGAATGGGAAAGGCACAGACAGGCAAACATGCCCTGCAGCAATATTTACAATAGCCAAGCCATGCAAGCAAAGAAAATGTCCATCAACAGATAAATGGACAAAGAAGAAGTGGTATACGTACCGAATGGAATAGTAGCCTCGGGAAAAAAATGAACAATGCCGTTTTCAGGATTACACATGAGCCTAGAAATAATCATAGTACGTTACGTAAGTCAAAAGGGAATGACAAATATCCTATGATATCATTTATACGTGTTATCCTAAGATTGCTCCCAATGAACATATTTCCACAGAAAAACACACTCACAGACTGATAAAACAAACTAATGGTTAACCAAAATGAAAGGTGGGAGGATGGATAAATTAGGATTATGGGGGTAGCATACATATACTAACGTATGTTAAATGTATATAAACATATAACATATAAACTATATGAATTATATAATCACCAATACATATAAAATATATCATGACAAAACACCTACCAAATACCAAGGGAGGTCTACTCAACATTCTGTAATAACATACATGGTAACAGGATCCGAAGATGAACAGACATATGTATGAATCATTGACCAGATTCTGTACAGCCAGACAATCACAACACTCTAATCAAATTTCCTCCGATAAGAAATATAAATTAAATTTAAAAAATGAACATAAGTAAGGAGACATAAACTTCTGGGGGCTTGTCCCAGCACATTCCACTCTAATTTACAACCGAGGAACACGACGTCCAGGAAGACTCTGTTGCCCTAGTAACAAGAGTTGAGAACGTAATAATGCTGCCGCCTTGTGGCTGTTTCCCACAACAGCAGCTTTAAACACAGTGCTAATGGTCGCTTAATAGTCACGAGGACTGCGGGGCTGTAAATGATACCTGCCCTCAAAAAATGTCCTGGGGTAGGGAATAGGCAAGAAATTTCAACACATGACAAAGTTTTCAAGAAGTCAATATGAGAGGGAAGTTGTACTCACTCTTTAAAAAAAAAGGAAAAGAAAAAAAAAGACACGCCTAAAGCTCAGTATAAGGAATTATTAGCTGCATGCAAATCCAACGTCCACAAAGGTTTCAGCTCACACCAGTCAAATGACCATCAGCAAAAAGTCTACAAACTATAAATGCTGAAGAGGTTTTAGGGAACTGTGTACCTTCTAGCTGCTGATGGGGTGTAAAGTGCTAACAGCACTAATGAAAACTGAATGCAGCTGCTTTAAAAGGTAAAAATTGAGCTACCGTATGATGCGGCAGGGCACCTTCTGGGCCTATAACCTAAGACCACCAGAATCGGAAAGACAGAGGCAGGCAAATGTGCACTGCAGCAATATTGAAAGAGCCAAGACATGGAAGCAAAAAAAAGCTCCATAAACAGATGAATGGACAAAGAAGAAGTGGTATATGTACAGAATGGAATATTAGCCACGAAAAAAAATAAAAGAATGGCATATGCAGCACCACGGATGAGCCTAGAGATAATCACACAACGTGAAGTAAGTCAGATTGCGAAAGACAAATGTTCTACGATATCACTTATGTTATCTGAAAATTCATAAAAATGAACATATTTCCATAGGGAAAGACAATCTCAGATGGAGAAGACAAACTTATGGTTAAGCCAAAGAAAAGGTGTGAGGAATGGACAAATTAGGATATTGGGGTTAACAAACATATACTAATACATATAAAATATATCATCCCCAAAGACCTATGGAATACCAAGAGTGGTCTATTCAACACTCTACAATAACCTACATGGAAAAGGACACAAAGATCAATAGATATATGTATATGTGTACATGAACAAGATTCTGTGCAGCTAGAACAAAAGACATTTTAAAATCCAATTTGCTCTGATAAAAATGAAAACTTAAAGACACAAACAAGAATTAAGGAGGCTAAAACTTATGGGGGTTTGTCCTGACACATTCCACTCTAATCTGCAACCTAAAAGCACAACTTGCAGCAAGGTTCTGTTTCCCTAGCAAGCAGAGTTGGCAACGTAGAAATGCTGCCACCTTAAGGCCGTTTCCTCAAACAGCAGCTTTAAATCCACTGCTAATGGTCACTAATATTCACAAGGACTGCAGGGCTGTAAATGACTCATGCCCTCAAAAACTGTCCTGGGGTAGGGAATGGCCAAAAAAATCCAAACGCGGCAAATTTTTCAAGAAGGAAATTTGAAGTTGTAAGTTTAGCTGAATCTTAAAAAAAAATGAAAAGGACATTGATACACGCAAAACATCAGGAATTATTAGACGCATGCAAATCCAATCTACACAAACGTATCACCTCACACCAGTCAGAATGACCATCAGCAAAACGTCAACAAACAATAGATGTTGAAGAAGTTGTGGAGAATAGCGTAACCTCTCGGTCTAAGTGGGATGTAAACTGGTAACCGCCAATAATAGGAACAGAATGGCAGTGCGTTGAAAGGTAAAAATTGAGTCCCCATATGATCCGGAAGGCCCACTATTGGGCCTGTCACCTGTGAAAGCCAGAATCAAAAAGACACAGGATGGAACATCGTGTATTGCAGCAGTATTTACAATAGCCAAGACATGGAAGCAACAAAAATGTCCATCATCAGATGAATGGACGAAAAAGTGGTCCATGTACACAATGCAATATTAGACACAGAAAAGAATGAAACAATGCCGTTTGCAGCACCATAGATGAGGCTACAGACAATCACACAACTTGAAGTAAGTCAGAAAGCGAGAGACACATATCCTATGATATCACGTATAGGTCTTATGTAAAAATTGATAGGAATGAACCTATTTCCACAGAGAAGGACACTCACGTGTTCAGAAAACAAGCTTGTGCTTAACCAAACGGAAAGGTGTGAGGAATGTATAACGGAGGATATTGGGTTTAACAGACATATGCTAATACTTATAAAATATATAATCATCAGACATACCGAATACCAAGAGAGGTCTACACAACATTCTGTAATAATCTCTACGGAACAGGATCCAAACATGAAAAGATATATGAATCAATGAAAGACATTCTGTACACCTAGAACAAACACAACATTGCAATCAAATTTGCTCTGAGAAAAATGAAAATTAAACTGAGAATATCAACAACAAATAAGTAGACATAGTTTCTGGGGGTTTGTCCTGGCACATTCCACTCTACTTTACAACCTACAAACAGGACTTCCAGGAAGGCTGTGTTGCCCTAGTAACCAGAGTTGGGAATATAGAAATGCTGCCCCCTTGTGGCCGTTTCCTGCAACAGCAGCTTTAAATGCAGAACTAATGGTCATGTGATATTCACAATTACTACAGGGCTGTAAAGGACACCTGCCCTCAAAAAATGTCCTGGTGCAGGTAATGGCCACAGGAATTCAGAACATGGCAAATTTTTCAAGGAAACAATTTGAAGAGGTGAGTTTCTCTGTTTTACTTAAAAAAAAAAAGTACATGAAAGCTCAATATCGGGAATTATTAGACGCATGCAAATCCAACCTACAAAAAGGTATCACCACCCAACACTCAAAATGCCATCAGTAAAAAGTCTACAAACAATAAATTCTGAAGGGGTTTTAGAGAACTGTGTACCCTCTAGTTGCTGGTGGGATGTAAACTGGTAACAGCCAGTAGTGAGAACAGAATGGAGGTGCGTTGAAAGGGAAAAATTTGAACTACCATATGATCTAGTAGGCCCACTGCTGGGCCTAATCCCTGAGAAGACCAGAATCCAAAAGACACAGGCTGGCAATCCTGCACTGCATCAATATTTAGCATTGCCAAGACTTGGAAGTAACCAAAATGTCCATCCACAGATGAATGCACAAAGAAGAAGTGGTCCATCTACACAATGCAATATTCGCCATGGAAAAGGATGAAACACTGCTCTTTGCAGCACCATAGATGAGCCTAGAGATAATCACAGAACATGAGGTAAGTCGGAAAGCAGCCGACAAATAACCTGTGATATCACTCCTAGCTGTTACCTAACAACTGACACGTATGAACATATTTCCACAGAGAAAGACTCTCACAGACTTAGAAAACAAACTATGGTTATCTAAAAGGAAAGGTGGGAGGAATGGATACATTAAGATTAGGGTTACCATACGTATGCAAATACATATTAAACACACGTATCAAAAAGACCGACCATATACCAAGGGAGGTCTACTGAACGCTCTGTAATAATTTACACGGGGGCTTGCCTGGTGGCACCGTGGTTAAGAATCCACCTGCCAATGCAGGGGACACAGGTTCGATCCCTGGTTCGGGAAGGTCCCACATGCAGCAGAGCAACTAAGCCCGTGCACCACAACTAATGAGCCTACGCTCTGGAGCCCATGAGCCATAACTACTGAGCCCATGCGCCACAACTACTGAAGCCCACACGCCTAGAGCCCGTGCTCCGCAACAAGAGAAGCCACTGCAGTGAGAAGCCGGTGCACCGCAACGGAGAGTAGCCCCCGCTCACCGCAACTGGAGAAAGCCCACATGCAGCAACGAAGATCCAACTCAGCCAAAAATAAATAAATAAATAAAATAAATTTATTTAAAAAAATAATAGTAATTTACATGGGAAGAGGATCTGTACATGAGTAGATATATATAATGTTCAATTGAACCTGATTGTGCACACCCAGAACAAACACTATTCTGCTCATTACCCCAATTTAAAAAATTAAAACCACGAACAACAATTAATGAGACATAAAGTTATTGGGGTTTTCCCTGGCACATCCCATTCTAATTTACAACCTAGGAACACAACTTTCAGGAAGGCTCTGCTGCCCTAGTAACCAGACTTGGGAATGGAGAAATGCTGCCGCCTTGTGGCCGTTTCCCACAACAGCAGCTTTAAACACAGGGCTAAGGGTCACTTGAGATTCACAGTAATTGTAGGGCCGTAAATGACACGTGTCCTCAAAACATGTCCTGGGGTAGGTAATGGCCAAGAAAGTTCACAACACGGAAAATTTTTCAAGAAAACAATTTGAAGAGGTAAGTGTTACTCACTCGGTTGTTTTAAAAAAAGAAGAACATGGATAAAAGCTCAATATCAGGAATTATTGGTTGGATGCAAATCCAAACTACAAAAAGATTTCACCACCCAATATTCAAAATGCCATCCGTAAAAAGTCTACAAACAATGCATGCTGACGGGTTGGGGGAGAAATGCATACCCACTATGCTGTTGGTTGGATGTAAACTGGTAACAGCTAATCATGAGAACAGAACGGAGCTGCGTTTAAAAGGTAAAAATTGAGCTACCATATCATGCGGCCGATCCCCTAATGGGCCTATACCCTAAGAAGACCAGAATGGGAAAGGCACAGACAGGCAAACATGCCCTGCAGCAATATTTACAATAGCCAAGCCATGCAAGCAAACAAAATGTCCATCAACAGATAAATGGACAAAGAAGAAGTGGTATACGTACCGAATGGAATAGTAGCCTCGGGAAAAAAATGAACAATGCCGTTTTCAGGACTACACATGAGCCTAGAAATAATCATAGTACGTTACGTAAGTCAAAAGGGAATGACAAATATCCTATGATATCATTTATACGTGTTATCCTAAGATTGCTCCCAATGAACATATTTCCACAGAAAAACACACTCACAGACTGATAAAACAAACTAATGGTTAACCAAAATGAAAGGTGGGAGGATGGATAAATTAGGATTATGGGGGTAGCATACATATACTAACGTATGTTAAATGTATATAAACATATAACATATAAACTATATGAATTATATAATCACCAATACATATAAAATATATCATGACAAAACACCTACCAAATACCAAGGGAGGTCTACTCAACATTCTGTAATAACATACATGGTAACAGGATCCGAAGATGAACAGACATATGTATGAATCATTGACCAGATTCTGTACAGCCAGACAATCACAACACTCTAATCAAATTTCCTCCGATAAGAAATATAAATTAAATTTAAAAAACGAACATAAGTAAGGAGACATAAACTTCTGGGGGCTTGTCCCAGCACATTCCACTCTAATTTACAACCGAGGAACACGACGTCCAGGAAGACTCTGTTGCCCTAGTAACAAGAGTTGAGAACGTAATAATGCTGCCGCCTTGTGGCTGTTTCCCACAACAGCAGCTTTAAACACAGTGCTAATGGTCGCTTAATAGTCACGAGGACTGCGGGGCTGTAAATGATACCTGCCCTCAAAAAATGTCCTGGGGTAGGGAATAGGCAAGAAATTTCAACACATGACAAAGTTTTCAAGAAGTCAATATGAGAGGGAAGTTGTACTCACTCTTTAAAAAAAAAAGGAAAAGAAAAAAAAAGACACGCCTAAAGCTCAGTATAAGGAATTATTAGCTGCATGCAAATCCAACGTCCACAAAGGTTTCAGCTCACACCAGTCAAATGACCATCAGCAAAAAGTCTACAAACTATAAATGCTGAAGAGGTTTTAGGGAACTGTGTACCTTCTAGCTGCTGATGGGGTGTAAAGTGCTAACAGCACTAATGAAAACTGAATGCAGCTGCTTTAAAAGGTAAAAATTGAGCTACCGTATGATGCGGCAGGGCACCTTCTGGGCCTATAACCTAAGACCACCAGAATCGGAAAGACAGAGGCAGGCAAATGTGCACTGCAGCAATATTGAAAGAGCCAAGACATGGAAGCAAAAAAAAGCTCCATAAACAGATGAATGGACAAAGAAGAAGTGGTATATGTACAGAATGGAATATTAGCCACGAAAAAAAATAAAAGAATGGCATATGCAGCACCACGGATGAGCCTAGAGATAATCACACAACGTGAAGTAAGTCAGATTGCGAAAGACAAATGTTCTACGATATCACTTATGTTATCTGAAAATTCATAAAAATGAACATATTTCCATAGGGAAAGACAATCTCAGATGGAGAAGACAAACTTATGGTTAAGCCAAAGAAAAGGTGTGAGGAATGGACAAATTAGGATATTGGGGTTAACAAACATATACTAATACATATAAAATATATCATCCCCAAAGACCTATGGAATACCAAGAGTGGTCTATTCAACACTCTACAATAACCTACATGGAAAAGGACACAAAGATCAATAGATATATGTATATGTGTACATGAACAAGATTCTGTGCAGCTAGAACAAAAGACATTTTAAAATCCAATTTGCTCTGATAAAAATGAAAACTTAAAGACACAAACAAGAATTAAGGAGGCTAAAACTTATGGGGGTTTGTCCTGACACATTCCACTCTAATCTGCAACCTAAAAGCACAACTTGCAGCAAGGTTCTGTTTCCCTAGCAAGCAGAGTTGGCAACGTAGAAATGCTGCCACCTTAAGGCCGTTTCCTCAAACAGCAGCTTTAAATCCACTGCTAATGGTCACTAATATTCACAAGGACTGCAGGGCTGTAAATGACTCATGCCCTCAAAAACTGTCCTGGGGTAGGGAATGGCCAAAAAAATCCAAACGCGGCAAATTTTTCAAGAAGGAAATTTGAAGTTGTAAGTTTAGCTGAATCTTAAAAAAAAATGAAAAGGACATTGATCCACGCAAAACATCAGGAATTATTAGACGCATGCAAATCCAATCTACACAAACGTATCACCTCACACCAGTCAGAATGACCATCAGCAAAACGTCAACAAACAATAGATGTTGAAGAAGTTGTGGAGAATAGCGTAACCTCTCGGTCTAAGTGGGATGTAAACTGGTAACCGCCAATAATAGGAACAGAATGGCAGTGCGTTGAAAGGTAAAAATTGAGTCCCCATATGATCCGGAAGGCCCACTATTGGGCCTGTCACCTGTGAAAGCCAGCATCAAAAAGACACAGGATGGAACATCGTGTATTGCAGCAGTATTTACAATAGCCAAGACATGGAAGCAACAAAAATGTCCATCATCAGATGAATGGACGAAAAAGTGGTCCATGTACACAATGCAATATTAGACACAGAAAAGAATGAAACAATGCCGTTTGCAGCACCATAGACGAGGCTACAGACAATCACACAACTTGAAGTAAGTCAGAAAGCGAGAGACACATATCCTATGATATCACGTATAGGTCTTATGTAAAAATTGATAGGAATGAACCTATTTCCACAGAGAAGGACACTCACGTGTTCAGAAAACAAGCTTGTGCTTAACCAAACGGAAAGGTGTGAGGAATGTATAACGGAGGATATTGGGTTTAACAGACATATGCTAATACTTATAAAATATATAATCATCAGACATACCGAATACCAAGAGAGGTCTACACAACATTCTGTAATAATCTCTACGGAACAGGATCCAAACATGAAAAGATATATGAATCAATGAAAGACATTCTGTACACCTAGAACAAACACAACATTGCAATCAAATTTGCTCTGAGAAAAATGAAAATTAAACTGAGAATATCAACAACAAATAAGTAGACATAGTTTCTGGGGGTTTGTCCTGGCACATTCCACTCTACTTTACAACCTACAAACAGGACTTCCAGGAAGGCTGTGTTGCCCTAGTAACCAGAGTTGGGAATATAGAAATGCTGCCCCCTTGTGGCCGTTTCCTGCAACAGCAGCTTTAAATGCAGAACTAATGGTCATGTGATATTCACAATTACTACAGGGCTGTAAAGGACACCTGCCCTCAAAAAATGTCCTGGTGCAGGTAATGGCCACAGGAATTCAGAACATGGCAAATTTTTCAAGGAAACAATTTGAAGAGGTGAGTTTCTGTTTTACTTAAAAAAAATGTAGATGAAAGCTCAATATCGGGAATTATTAGACACATGCAAATCCAACCTACAAGAAGGTATCACCACCCAACACTCAAAATGCCATCAGTAAAAAGTCTACAAACAATAAATTCTGAAGGGGTTTTAGAGAACTGTGTACCCTCTAGTTGCTGGTGGGATGTAAACTGGTAACAGCCAGTAGTGAGAACAGAATGGAGGTGCGTTGAAAGGGAAAAATTTGAACTACCATATGATCTAGTAGGCCCACTGCTGGGCCTAATCCCTGAGAAGACCAGAATCCAAAAGACACAGGCTGGCAATCCTGCACTGCATCAATATTTAGCATTGCCAAGACTTGGAAGTAACCAAAATGTCCATCCACAGATGAATGCACAAAGAAGAAGTGGTCCATCTACACAATGCAATATTCGCCATGGAAAAGGATGAAACACTGCTCTTTGCAGCACCATAGATGAGCCTAGAGATAATCACAGAACATGAGGTAAGTCGGAAAGCAGCCGACAAATAACCTGTGATATCACTCCTAGCTGTTACCTAACAACTGACACGTATGAACATATTTCCACAGAGAAAGACTCTCACAGACTTAGAAAACAAACTATGGTTATCTAAAAGGAAAGGTGGGAGGAATGGATACATTAAGATTAGGGTTACCGTACGTATACAAATACATATTAAACACACGTATCAAAAAGACCGACCATATACCAAGGGAGGTCTACTGAACGCTCTGTAATAATTTACACGCGGGCTTGCCTGGTGGCACCGTGGTTAAGAATCCACCTGCCAATGCAGGGGACACAGGTTCGATCCCTGGTTCGGGAAGGTCCCACATGCAGCAGAGCAACTAAGCCCGTGCACCACAACTAATGAGCCTACGCTCTGGAGCCCATGAGCCATAACTACTGAGCCCATGCGCCACAACTACTGAAGCCCACACGCCTAGAGCCCGTGCTCCGCAACAAGAGAAGCCACTGCAGTGAGAAGCCGGTGCACCGCAACGGAGAGTAGCCCCCGCTCACCGCAACTGGAGAAAGCCCACATGCAGCAACGAAGATCCAACTCAGCCAAAAATAAATAAATAAATAAAATAAATTTATTTAAAAAAATAATAGTAATTTACATGGGAAGAGGATCTGTACATGAGTAGATATATATAATGTTCAATTGAACCTGATTGTGCACACCCAGAACAAACACTATTCTGCTCATTACCCCAATTTAAAAAATTAAAACCACGAACAACAATTAATGAGACATAAAGTTATTGGGGTTTTCCCTGGCACATCCCATTCTAATTTACAACCTAGGAACACAACTTTCAGGAAGGCTCTGCTGCCCTAGTAACCAGACTTGGGAATGGAGAAATGCTGCCGCCTTGTGGCCGTTTCCCACAACAGCAGCTTTAAACACAGGGCTAAGGGTCACTTGAGATTCACAGTAATTGTAGGGCCGTAAATGACACGTGTCCTCAAAACATGTCCTGGGGTAGGTAATGGCCAAGAAAGTTCACAACACGGAAAATTTTTCAAGAAAACAATTTGAAGAGGTAAGTGTTACTCACTCGGTTGTTTTAAAAAAAGAAGAACATGGATAAAAGCTCAATATCAGGAATTATTGGTTGGATGCAAATCCAAACTACAAAAAGATTTCACCACCCAATATTCAAAATGCCATCCGTAAAAAGTCTACAAACAATGCATGCTGACGGGTTGGGGGAGAAATGCATACCCACTATGCTGTTGGTTGGATGTAAACTGGTAACAGCTAATCATGAGAACAGAACGGAGCTGCGTTTAAAAGGTAAAAATTGAGCTACCATATCATGCGGCCGATCCCCTAATGGGCCTATACCCTAAGAAGACCAGAATGGGAAAGGCACAGACAGGCAAACATGCCCTGCAGCAATATTTACAATAGCCAAGCCATGCAAGCAAACAAAATGTCCATCAACAGATAAATGGACAAAGAAGAAGTGGTATACGTACCGAATGGAATAGTAGCCTCGGGAAAAAAATGAACAATGCCGTTTTCAGGACTACACATGAGCCTAGAAATAATCATAGTACGTTACGTAAGTCAAAAGGGAATGACAAATATCCTATGATATCATTTATACGTGTTATCCTAAGATTGCTCCCAATGAACATATTTCCACAGAAAAACACACTCACAGACTGATAAAACAAACTAATGGTTAACCAAAATGAAAGGTGGGAGGATGGATAAATTAGGATTATGGGGGTAGCATACATATACTAACGTATGTTAAATGTATATAAACATATAACATATAAACTATATGAATTATATAATCACCAATACATATAAAATATATCATGACAAAACACCTACCAAATACCAAGGGAGGTCTACTCAACATTCTGTAATAACATACATGGTAACAGGATCCGAAGATGAACAGACATATGTATGAATCATTGACCAGATTCTGTACAGCCAGACAATCACAACACTCTAATCAAATTTCCTCCGATAAGAAATATAAATTAAATTTAAAAAACGAACATAAGTAAGGAGACATAAACTTCTGGGGGCTTGTCCCAGCACATTCCACTCTAATTTACAACCGAGGAACACGACGTCCAGGAAGACTCTGTTGCCCTAGTAACAAGAGTTGAGAACGTAATAATGCTGCCGCCTTGTGGCTGTTTCCCACAACAGCAGCTTTAAACACAGTGCTAATGGTCGCTTAATAGTCACGAGGACTGCGGGGCTGTAAATGATACCTGCCCTCAAAAAATGTCCTGGGGTAGGGAATAGGCAAGAAATTTCAACACATGACAAAGTTTTCAAGAAGTCAATATGAGAGGGAAGTTGTACTCACTCTTTAAAAAAAAAAGGAAAAGAAAAAAAAAGACACGCCTAAAGCTCAGTATAAGGAATTATTAGCTGCATGCAAATCCAACGTCCACAAAGGTTTCAGCTCACACCAGTCAAATGACCATCAGCAAAAAGTCTACAAACTATAAATGCTGAAGAGGTTTTAGGGAACTGTGTACCTTCTAGCTGCTGATGGGGTGTAAAGTGCTAACAGCACTAATGAAAACTGAATGCAGCTGCTTTAAAAGGTAAAAATTGAGCTACCGTATGATGCGGCAGGGCACCTTCTGGGCCTATAACCTAAGACCACCAGAATCGGAAAGACAGAGGCAGGCAAATGTGCACTGCAGCAATATTGAAAGAGCCAAGACATGGAAGCAAAAAAAAGCTCCATAAACAGATGAATGGACAAAGAAGAAGTGGTATATGTACAGAATGGAATATTAGCCACGAAAAAAAATAAAAGAATGGCATATGCAGCACCACGGATGAGCCTAGAGATAATCACACAACGTGAAGTAAGTCAGATTGCGAAAGACAAATGTTCTACGATATCACTTATGTTATCTGAAAATTCATAAAAATGAACATATTTCCATAGGGAAAGACAATCTCAGATGGAGAAGACAAACTTATGGTTAAGCCAAAGAAAAGGTGTGAGGAATGGACAAATTAGGATATTGGGGTTAACAAACATATACTAATACATATAAAATATATCATCCCCAAAGACCTATGGAATACCAAGAGTGGTCTATTCAACACTCTACAATAACCTACATGGAAAAGGACACAAAGATCAATAGATATATGTATATGTGTACATGAACAAGATTCTGTGCAGCTAGAACAAAAGACATTTTAAAATCCAATTTGCTCTGATAAAAATGAAAACTTAAAGACACAAACAAGAATTAAGGAGGCTAAAACTTATGGGGGTTTGTCCTGACACATTCCACTCTAATCTGCAACCTAAAAGCACAACTTGCAGCAAGGTTCTGTTTCCCTAGCAAGCAGAGTTGGCAACGTAGAAATGCTGCCACCTTAAGGCCGTTTCCTCAAACAGCAGCTTTAAATCCACTGCTAATGGTCACTAATATTCACAAGGACTGCAGGGCTGTAAATGACTCATGCCCTCAAAAACTGTCCTGGGGTAGGGAATGGCCAAAAAAATCCAAACGCGGCAAATTTTTCAAGAAGGAAATTTGAAGTTGTAAGTTTAGCTGAATCTTAAAAAAAAATGAAAAGGACATTGATACACGCAAAACATCAGGAATTATTAGACGCATGCAAATCCAATCTACACAAACGTATCACCTCACACCAGTCAGAATGACCATCAGCAAAACGTCAACAAACAATAGATGTTGAAGAAGTTGTGGAGAATAGCGTAACCTCTCGGTCTAAGTGGGATGTAAACTGGTAACCGCCAATAATAGGAACAGAATGGCAGTGCGTTGAAAGGTAAAAATTGAGTCCCCATATGATCCGGAAGGCCCACTATTGGGCCTGTCACCTGTGAAAGCCAGCATCAAAAAGACACAGGATGGAACATCGTGTATTGCAGCAGTATTTACAATAGCCAAGACATGGAAGCAACAAAAATGTCCATCATCAGATGAATGGACGAAAAAGTGGTCCATGTACACAATGCAATATTAGACACAGAAAAGAATGAAACAATGCCGTTTGCAGCACCATAGACGAGGCTACAGACAATCACACAACTTGAAGTAAGTCAGAAAGCGAGAGACACATATCCTATGATATCACGTATAGGTCTTATGTAAAAATTCATAGGAATGAACCTATTTCCACAGAGAAGGACACTCACGTGTTCAGAAAACAAGCTTGTGCTTAACCAAACGGAAAGGTGTGAGGAATGTATAACGGAGGATATTGGGTTTAACAGACATATGCTAATACTTATAAAATATATAATCATCAGACATACCGAATACCAAGAGAGGTCTACACAACATTCTGTAATAATCTCTACGGAACAGGATCCAAACATGAAAAGATATATGAATCAATGAAAGACATTCTGTACACCTAGAACAAACACAACATTGCAATCAAATTTGCTCTGAGAAAAATGAAAATTAAACTGAGAATATCAACAACAAATAAGTAGACATAGTTTCTGGGGGTTTGTCCTGGCACATTCCACTCTACTTTACAACCTACAAACAGGACTTCCAGAAAGGCTGTGTTGCCCTAGTAACCAGAGTTGGGAATATAGAAATGCTGCCCCCTTGTGGCCGTTTCCTGCAACAGCAGCTTTAAATGCAGAACTAATGGTCATGTGATATTCACAATTACTACAGGGCTGTAAAGGACACCTGCCCTCAAAAAATGTCCTGGTGCAGGTAATGGCCACAGGAATTCAGAACATGGCAAATTTTTCAGGGAAACAATTTGAAGAGGTGAGTTTCTGTTTTACTTAAAAAAAATGTAGATGAAAGCTCAATATCGGGAATTATTAGACACATGCAAATCCAACCTACAAGAAGGTATCACCACCCAACACTCAAAATGCCATCAGTAAAAAGTCTACAAACAATAAATTCTGAAGGGGTTTTAGAGAACTGTGTACCCTCTAGTTGCTGGTGGGATGTAAACTGGTAACAGCCAGTAGTGAGAACAGAATGGAGGTGCGTTGAAAGGGAAAAATTTGAACTACCATATGATCTAGTAGGCCCACTGCTGGGCCTAATCCCTGAGAAGACCAGAATCCAAAAGACACAGGCTGGCAATCCTGCACTGCATCAATATTTAGCATTGCCAAGACTTGGAAGTAACCAAAATGTCCATCCACAGATGAATGCACAAAGAAGAAGTGGTCCATGTACACAATGCAATATTCGCCATGGAAAAGGATGAAACACTGCTCTTTGCAGCACCATAGATGAGCCTAGAGATAATCACAGAACATGAGGTAAGTCGGAAAGCAGCCGACAAATAACCTGTGATATCACTCCTAGCTGTTACCTAACAACTGACACGTATGAACATATTTCCACAGAGAAAGACTCTCACAGACTTAGAAAACAAACTATGGTTATCTAAAAGGAAAGGTGGGAGGAATGGATACATTAAGATTAGGGTTACCGTACGTATACAAATACATATTAAACACACGTATCAAAAAGACCGACCATATACCAAGGGAGGTCTACTGAACGCTCTGTAATAATTTACACGCGGGCTTGCCTGGTGGCACCGTGGTTAAGAATCCACCTGCCAATGCAGGGGACACAGGTTCGATCCCTGGTTCGGGAAGGTCCCACATGCAGCAGAGCAACTAAGCCCGTGCACCACAACTAATGAGCCTACGCTCTGGAGCCCATGAGCCATAACTACTGAGCCCATGTGCCACAACTACTGAAGCCCACACGCCTAGAGCCCGTGCTCCGCAACAAGAGAAGCCACTGCAGTGAGAAGCCGGTGCACCGCAACGGAGAGTAGCCCCCGCTCACCGCAACTGGAGAAAGCCCACATGCAGCAACGAAGATCCAACTCAGCCAAAAATAAATAAATAAATAAAATAAATTTATTTAAAAAAATAATAGTAATTTACATGGGAAGAGGATCTGTACATGAGTAGATATATATAATGTTCAATTGAACCTGATTGTGCACACCCAGAACAAACACTATTCTGCTCATTACCCCAATTTAAAAAATTAAAACCACGAACAACAATTAATGAGACATAAAGTTATTGGGGTTTTCCCTGGCACATCCCATTCTAATTTACAACCTAGGAACACAACTTTCAGGAAGGCTCTGCTGCCCTAGTAACCAGACTTGGGAATGGAGAAATGCTGCCGCCTTGTGGCCGTTTCCCACAACAGCAGCTTTAAACACAGGGCTAAGGGTCACTTGAGATTCACAGTAATTGTAGGGCCGTAAATGACACGTGTCCTCAAAACATGTCCTGGGGTAGGTAATGGCCAAGAAAGTTCACAACACGGAAAATTTTTCAAGAAAACAATTTGAAGAGGTAAGTGTTACTCACTCGGTTGTTTTAAAAAAAGAAGAACATGGATAAAAGCTCAATATCAGGAATTATTGGTTGGATGCAAATCCAAACTACAAAAAGATTTCACCACCCAATATTCAAAATGCCATCCGTAAAAAGTCTACAAACAATGCATGCTGACGGGTTGGGGGAGAAATGCATACCCACTATGCTGTTGGTTGGATGTAAACTGGTAACAGCTAATCATGAGAACAGAACGGAGCTGCGTTTAAAAGGTAAAAATTGAGCTACCATATCATGCGGCCGATCCCCTAATGGGCCTATACCCTAAGAAGACCAGAATGGGAAAGGCACAGACAGGCAAACATGCCCTGCAGCAATATTTACAATAGCCAAGCCATGCAAGCAAACAAAATGTCCATCAACAGATAAATGGACAAAGAAGAAGTGGTATACGTACCGAATGGAATAGTAGCCTCGGGAAAAAAATGAACAATGCCGTTTTCAGGACTACACATGAGCCTAGAAATAATCATAGTACGTTACGTAAGTCAAAAGGGAATGACAAATATCCTATGATATCATTTATACGTGTTATCCTAAGATTGCTCCCAATGAACATATTTCCACAGAAAAACACACTCACAGACTGATAAAACAAACTAATGGTTAACCAAAATGAAAGGTGGGAGGATGGATAAATTAGGATTATGGGGGTAGCATACATATACTAACGTATGTTAAATGTATATAAACATATAACATATAAACTATATGAATTATATAATCACCAATACATATAAAATATATCATGACAAAACACCTACCAAATACCAAGGGAGGTCTACTCAACATTCTGTAATAACATACATGGTAACAGGATCCGAAGATGAACAGACATATGTATGAATCATTGACCAGATTCTGTACAGCCAGACAATCACAACACTCTAATCAAATTTCCTCCGATAAGAAATATAAATTAAATTTAAAAAACGAACATAAGTAAGGAGACATAAACTTCTGGGGGCTTGTCCCAGCACATTCCACTCTAATTTACAACCGAGGAACACGACGTCCAGGAAGACTCTGTTGCCCTAGTAACAAGAGTTGAGAACGTAATAATGCTGCCGCCTTGTGGCTGTTTCCCACAACAGCAGCTTTAAACACAGTGCTAATGGTCGCTTAATAGTCACGAGGACTGCGGGGCTGTAAATGATACCTGCCCTCAAAAAATGTCCTGGGGTAGGGAATAGGCAAGAAATTTCAACACATGACAAAGTTTTCAAGAAGTCAATATGAGAGGGAAGTTGTACTCACTCTTTAAAAAAAAAAGGAAAAGAAAAAAAAAGACACGCCTAAAGCTCAGTATAAGGAATTATTAGCTGCATGCAAATCCAACGTCCACAAAGGTTTCAGCTCACACCAGTCAAATGACCATCAGCAAAAAGTCTACAAACTATAAATGCTGAAGAGGTTTTAGGGAACTGTGTACCTTCTAGCTGCTGATGGGGTGTAAAGTGCTAACAGCACTAATGAAAACTGAATGCAGCTGCTTTAAAAGGTAAAAATTGAGCTACCGTATGATGCGGCAGGGCACCTTCTGGGCCTATAACCTAAGACCACCAGAATCGGAAAGACAGAGGCAGGCAAATGTGCACTGCAGCAATATTGAAAGAGCCAAGACATGGAAGCAAAAAAAAGCTCCATAAACAGATGAATGGACAAAGAAGAAGTGGTATATGTACAGAATGGAATATTAGCCACGAAAAAAAATAAAAGAATGGCATATGCAGCACCACGGATGAGCCTAGAGATAATCACACAACGTGAAGTAAGTCAGATTGCGAAAGACAAATGTTCTACGATATCACTTATGTTATCTGAAAATTCATAAAAATGAACATATTTCCATAGGGAAAGACAATCTCAGATGGAGAAGACAAACTTATGGTTAAGCCAAAGAAAAGGTGTGAGGAATGGACAAATTAGGATATTGGGGTTAACAAACATATACTAATACATATAAAATATATCATCCCCAAAGACCTATGGAATACCAAGAGTGGTCTATTCAACACTCTACAATAACCTACATGGAAAAGGACACAAAGATCAATAGATATATGTATATGTGTACATGAACAAGATTCTGTGCAGCTAGAACAAAAGACATTTTAAAATCCAATTTGCTCTGATAAAAATGAAAACTTAAAGACACAAACAAGAATTAAGGAGGCTAAAACTTATGGGGGTTTGTCCTGACACATTCCACTCTAATCTGCAACCTAAAAGCACAACTTGCAGCAAGGTTCTGTTTCCCTAGCAAGCAGAGTTGGCAACGTAGAAATGCTGCCACCTTAAGGCCGTTTCCTCAAACAGCAGCTTTAAATCCACTGCTAATGGTCACTAATATTCACAAGGACTGCAGGGCTGTAAATGACTCATGCCCTCAAAAACTGTCCTGGGGTAGGGAATGGCCAAAAAAATCCAAACGCGGCAAATTTTTCAAGAAGGAAATTTGAAGTTGTAAGTTTAGCTGAATCTTAAAAAAAAATGAAAAGGACATTGATACACGCAAAACATCAGGAATTATTAGACGCATGCAAATCCAATCTACACAAACGTATCACCTCACACCAGTCAGAATGACCATCAGCAAAACGTCAACAAACAATAGATGTTGAAGAAGTTGTGGAGAATAGCGTAACCTCTCGGTCTAAGTGGGATGTAAACTGGTAACCGCCAATAATAGGAACAGAATGGCAGTGCGTTGAAAGGTAAAAATTGAGTCCCCATATGATCCGGAAGGCCCACTATTGGGCCTGTCACCTGTGAAAGCCAGCATCAAAAAGACACAGGATGGAACATCGTGTATTGCAGCAGTATTTACAATAGCCAAGACATGGAAGCAACAAAAATGTCCATCATCAGATGAATGGACGAAAAAGTGGTCCATGTACACAATGCAATATTAGACACAGAAAAGAATGAAACAATGCCGTTTGCAGCACCATAGACGAGGCTACAGACAATCACACAACTTGAAGTAAGTCAGAAAGCGAGAGACACATATCCTATGATATCACGTATAGGTCTTATGTAAAAATTCATAGGAATGAACCTATTTCCACAGAGAAGGACACTCACGTGTTCAGAAAACAAGCTTGTGCTTAACCAAACGGAAAGGTGTGAGGAATGTATAACGGAGGATATTGGGTTTAACAGACATATGCTAATACTTATAAAATATATAATCATCAGACATACCGAATACCAAGAGAGGTCTACACAACATTCTGTAATAATCTCTACGGAACAGGATCCAAACATGAAAAGATATATGAATCAATGAAAGACATTCTGTACACCTAGAACAAACACAACATTGCAATCAAATTTGCTCTGAGAAAAATGAAAATTAAACTGAGAATATCAACAACAAATAAGTAGACATAGTTTCTGGGGGTTTGTCCTGGCACATTCCACTCTACTTTACAACCTACAAACAGGACTTCCAGAAAGGCTGTGTTGCCCTAGTAACCAGAGTTGGGAATATAGAAATGCTGCCCCCTTGTGGCCGTTTCCTGCAACAGCAGCTTTAAATGCAGAACTAATGGTCATGTGATATTCACAATTACTACAGGGCTGTAAAGGACACCTGCCCTCAAAAAATGTCCTGGTGCAGGTAATGGCCACAGGAATTCAGAACATGGCAAATTTTTCAGGGAAACAATTTGAAGAGGTGAGTTTCTGTTTTACTTAAAAAAAATGTAGATGAAAGCTCAATATCGGGAATTATTAGACACATGCAAATCCAACCTACAAGAAGGTATCACCACCCAACACTCAAAATGCCATCAGTAAAAAGTCTACAAACAATAAATTCTGAAGGGGTTTTAGAGAACTGTGTACCCTCTAGTTGCTGGTGGGATGTAAACTGGTAACAGCCAGTAGTGAGAACAGAATGGAGGTGCGTTGAAAGGGAAAAATTTGAACTACCATATGATCTAGTAGGCCCACTGCTGGGCCTAATCCCTGAGAAGACCAGAATCCAAAAGACACAGGCTGGCAATCCTGCACTGCATCAATATTTAGCATTGCCAAGACTTGGAAGTAACCAAAATGTCCATCCACAGATGAATGCACAAAGAAGAAGTGGTCCATGTACACAATGCAATATTCGCCATGGAAAAGGATGAAACACTGCTCTTTGCAGCACCATAGATGAGCCTAGAGATAATCACAGAACATGAGGTAAGTCGGAAAGCAGCCGACAAATAACCTGTGATATCACTCCTAGCTGTTACCTAACAACTGACACGTATGAACATATTTCCACAGAGAAAGACTCTCACAGACTTAGAAAACAAACTATGGTTATCTAAAAGGAAAGGTGGGAGGAATGGATACATTAAGATTAGGGTTACCGTACGTATACAAATACATATTAAACACACGTATCAAAAAGACCGACCATATACCAAGGGAGGTCTACTGAACGCTCTGTAATAATTTACACGCGGGCTTGCCTGGTGGCACCGTGGTTAAGAATCCACCTGCCAATGCAGGGGACACAGGTTCGATCCCTGGTTCGGGAAGGTCCCACATGCAGCAGAGCAACTAAGCCCGTGCACCACAACTAATGAGCCTACGCTCTGGAGCCCATGAGCCATAACTACTGAGCCCATGCGCCACAACTACTGAAGCCCACACGCCTAGAGCCCGTGCTCCGCAACAAGAGAAGCCACTGCAGTGAGAAGCCGGTGCACCGCAACGGAGAGTAGCCCCCGCTCACCGCAACTGGAGAAAGCCCACATGCAGCAACGAAGATCCAACTCAGCCAAAAATAAATAAATAAATAAAATAAATTTATTTAAAAAAATAATAGTAATTTACATGGGAAGAGGATCTGTACATGAGTAGATATATATAATGTTCAATTGAACCTGATTGTGCACACCCAGAACAAACACTATTCTGCTCATTACCCCAATTTAAAAAATTAAAACCACGAACAACAATTAATGAGACATAAAGTTATTGGGGTTTTCCCTGGCACATCCCATTCTAATTTACAACCTAGGAACACAACTTTCAGGAAGGCTCTGCTGCCCTAGTAACCAGACTTGGGAATGGAGAAATGCTGCCGCCTTGTGGCCGTTTCCCACAACAGCAGCTTTAAACACAGGGCTAAGGGTCACTTGAGATTCACAGTAATTGTAGGGCCGTAAATGACACGTGTCCTCAAAACATGTCCTGGGGTAGGTAATGGCCAAGAAAGTTCACAACACGGAAAATTTTTCAAGAAAACAATTTGAAGAGGTAAGTGTTACTCACTCGGTTGTTTTAAAAAAAGAAGAACATGGATAAAAGCTCAATATCAGGAATTATTGGTTGGATGCAAATCCAAACTACAAAAAGATTTCACCACCCAATATTCAAAATGCCATCCGTAAAAAGTCTACAAACAATGCATGCTGACGGGTTGGGGGAGAAATGCATACCCACTATGCTGTTGGTTGGATGTAAACTGGTAACAGCTAATCATGAGAACAGAACGGAGCTGCGTTTAAAAGGTAAAAATTGAGCTACCATATCATGCGGCCGATCCCCTAATGGGCCTATACCCTAAGAAGACCAGAATGGGAAAGGCACAGACAGGCAAACATGCCCTGCAGCAATATTTACAATAGCCAAGCCATGCAAGCAAACAAAATGTCCATCAACAGATAAATGGACAAAGAAGAAGTGGTATACGTACCGAATGGAATAGTAGCCTCGGGAAAAAAATGAACAATGCCGTTTTCAGGATTACACATGAGCCTAGAAATAATCATAGTACGTTACGTAAGTCAAAGGGGAATGACAAATATCCTATGATATCATTTATACGTGTTATCCTAAGATTGCTCCCAATGAACATATTTCCACAGAAAAACACACTCACAGACTGATAAAACAAACTAATGGTTAACCAAAATGAAAGGTGGGAGGATGGATAAATTAGGATTATGGGGGTAGCATACATATACTAACGTATGTTAAATGTATATAAACATATAACATATAAACTATATGAATTATATAATCACCAATACATATAAAATATATCATGACAAAACACCTACCAAATACCAAGGGAGGTCTACTCAACATTCTGTAATAACATACATGGTAACAGGATCCGAAGATGAACAGACATATGTATGAATCATTGACCAGATTCTGTACAGCCAGACAATCACAACACTCTAATCAAATTTCCTCCGATAAGAAATATAAATTAAATTTAAAAAACGAACATAAGTAAGGAGACATAAACTTCTGGGGGCTTGTCCCAGCACATTCCACTCTAATTTACAACCGAGGAACACGACGTCCAGGAAGACTCTGTTGCCCTAGTAACAAGAGTTGAGAACGTAATAATGCTGCCGCCTTGTGGCTGTTTCCCACAACAGCAGCTTTAAACACAGTGCTAATGGTCGCTTAATAGTCACGAGGACTGCGGGGCTGTAAATGATACCTGCCCTCAAAAAATGTCCTGGGGTAGGGAATAGGCAAGAAATTTCAACACATGACAAAGTTTTCAAGAAGTCAATATGAGAGGGAAGTTGTACTCACTCTTTAAAAAAAAAAGGAAAAGAAAAAAAAAGACACGCCTAAAGCTCAGTATAAGGAATTATTAGCTGCATGCAAATCCAACGTCCACAAAGGTTTCAGCTCACACCAGTCAAATGACCATCAGCAAAAAGTCTACAAACTATAAATGCTGAAGAGGTTTTAGGGAACTGTGTACCTTCTAGCTGCTGATGGGGTGTAAAGTGCTAACAGCACTAATGAAAACTGAATGCAGCTGCTTTAAAAGGTAAAAATTGAGCTACCGTATGATGCGGCAGGGCACCTTCTGGGCCTATAACCTAAGACCACCAGAATCGGAAAGACAGAGGCAGGCAAATGTGCACTGCAGCAATATTGAAAGAGCCAAGACATGGAAGCAAAAAAAAGCTCCATAAACAGATGAATGGACAAAGAAGAAGTGGTATATGTACAGAATGGAATATTAGCCACGAAAAAAAATAAAAGAATGGCATATGCAGCACCACGGATGAGCCTAGAGATAATCACACAACGTGAAGTAAGTCAGATTGCGAAAGACAAATGTTCTACGATATCACTTATGTTATCTGAAAATTCATAAAAATGAACATATTTCCATAGGGAAAGACAATCTCAGATGGAGAAGACAAACTTATGGTTAAGCCAAAGAAAAGGTGTGAGGAATGGACAAATTAGGATATTGGGGTTAACAAACATATACTAATACATATAAAATATATCATCCCCAAAGACCTATGGAATACCAAGAGTGGTCTATTCAACACTCTACAATAACCTACATGGAAAAGGACACAAAGATCAATAGATATATGTATATGTGTACATGAACAAGATTCTGTGCAGCTAGAACAAAAGACATTTTAAAATCCAATTTGCTCTGATAAAAATGAAAACTTAAAGACACAAACAAGAATTAAGGAGGCTAAAACTTATGGGGGTTTGTCCTGACACATTCCACTCTAATCTGCAACCTAAAAGCACAACTTGCAGCAAGGTTCTGTTTCCCTAGCAAGCAGAGTTGGCAACGTAGAAATGCTGCCACCTTAAGGCCGTTTCCTCAAACAGCAGCTTTAAATCCACTGCTAATGGTCACTAATATTCACAAGGACTGCAGGGCTGTAAATGACTCATGCCCTCAAAAACTGTCCTGGGGTAGGGAATGGCCAAAAAAATCCAAACGCGGCAAATTTTTCAAGAAGGAAATTTGAAGTTGTAAGTTTAGCTGAATCTTAAAAAAAAATGAAAAGGACATTGATACACGCAAAACATCAGGAATTATTAGACGCATGCAAATCCAATCTACACAAACGTATCACCTCACACCAGTCAGAATGACCATCAGCAAAACGTCAACAAACAATAGATGTTGAAGAAGTTGTGGAGAATAGCGTAACCTCTCGGTCTAAGTGGGATGTAAACTGGTAACCGCCAATAATAGGAACAGAATGGCAGTGCGTTGAAAGGTAAAAATTGAGTCCCCATATGATCCGGAAGGCCCACTATTGGGCCTGTCACCTGTGAAAGCCAGCATCAAAAAGACACAGGATGGAACATCGTGTATTGCAGCAGTATTTACAATAGCCAAGACATGGAAGCAACAAAAATGTCCATCATCAGATGAATGGACGAAAAAGTGGTCCATGTACACAATGCAATATTAGACACAGAAAAGAATGAAACAATGCCGTTTGCAGCACCATAGACGAGGCTACACACAATCACACAACTTGAAGTAAGTCAGAAAGCGAGAGACACATATCCTATGATATCACGTATAGGTCTTATGTAAAAATTGATAGGAATGAACCTATTTCCACAGAGAAGGACACTCACGTGTTCAGAAAACAAGCTTGTGCTTAACCAAACGGAAAGGTGTGAGGAATGTATAACGGAGGATATTGGGTTTAACAGACATATGCTAATACTTATAAAATATATAATCATCAGACATACCGAATACCAAGAGAGGTCTACACAACATTCTGTAATAATCTCTACGGAACAGGATCCAAACATGAAAAGATATATGAATCAATGAAAGACATTCTGTACACCTAGAACAAACACAACATTGCAATCAAATTTGCTCTGAGAAAAATGAAAATTAAACTGAGAATATCAACAACAAATAAGTAGACATAGTTTCTGGGGGTTTGTCCTGGCACATTCCACTCTACTTTACAACCTACAAACAGGACTTCCAGGAAGGCTGTGTTGCCCTAGTAACCAGAGTTGGGAATATAGAAATGCTGCCCCCTTGTGGCCGTTTCCTGCAACAGCAGCTTTAAATGCAGAACTAATGGTCATGTGATATTCACAATTACTACAGGGCTGTAAAGGACACCTGCCCTCAAAAAATGTCCTGGTGCAGGTAATGGCCACAGGAATTCAGAACATGGCAAATTTTTCAAGGAAACAATTTGAAGAGGTGAGTTTCTGTTTTACTTAAAAAAAATGTAGATGAAAGCTCAATATCGGGAATTATTAGACACATGCAAATCCAACCTACAAGAAGGTATCACCACCCAACACTCAAAATGCCATCAGTAAAAAGTCTACAAACAATAAATTCTGAAGGGGTTTTAGAGAACTGTGTACCCTCTAGTTGCTGGTGGGATGTAAACTGGTAACAGCCAGTAGTGAGAACAGAATGGAGGTGCGTTGAAAGGGAAAAATTTGAACTACCATATGATCTAGTAGGCCCACTGCTGGGCCTAATCCCTGAGAAGACCAGAATCCAAAAGACACAGGCTGGCAATCCTGCACTGCATCAATATTTAGCATTGCCAAGACTTGGAAGTAACCAAAATGTCCATCCACAGATGAATGCACAAAGAAGAAGTGGTCCATGTACACAATGCAATATTCGCCATGGAAAAGGATGAAACACTGCTCTTTGCAGCACCATAGATGAGCCTAGAGATAATCACAGAACATGAGGTAAGTCGGAAAGCAGCCGACAAATAACCTGTGATATCACTCCTAGCTGTTACCTAACAACTGACACGTATGAACATATTTCCACAGAGAAAGACTCTCACAGACTTAGAAAACAAACTATGGTTATCTAAAAGGAAAGGTGGGAGGAATGGATACATTAAGATTAGGGTTACCATACGTATACAAATACATATTAAACACACGTATCAAAAAGACCGACCATATACCAAGGGAGGTCTACTGAACGCTCTGTAATAATTTACACGGGGGCTTGCCTGGTGGCACCGTGGTTAAGAATCCACCTGCCAATGCAGGGGACACAGGTTCGATCCCTGGTTCGGGAAGGTCCCACATGCAGCAGAGCAACTAAGCCCGTGCACCACAACTAATGAGCCTACGCTCTGGAGCCCATGAGCCATAACTACTGAGCCCATGCGCCACAACTACTGAAGCCCACACGCCTAGAGCCCGTGCTCCGCAACAAGAGAAGCCACTGCAGTGAGAAGCCGGTGCACCGCAACGGAGAGTAGCCCCCGCTCACCGCAACTGGAGAAAGCCCACATGCAGCAACGAAGATCCAACTCAGCCAAAAATAAATAAATAAATAAAATAAATTTATTTAAAAAAATAATAGTAATTTACATGGGAAGAGGATCTGTACATGAGTAGATATATATAATGTTCAATTGAACCTGATTGTGCACACCCAGAACAAACACTATTCTGCTCATTACCCCAATTTAAAAAATTAAAACCACGAACAACAATTAATGAGACATAAAGTTATTGGGGTTTTCCCTGGCACATCCCATTCTAATTTACAACCTAGGAACACAACTTTCAGGAAGGCTCTGCTGCCCTAGTAACCAGACTTGGGAATGGAGAAATGCTGCCGCCTTGTGGCCGTTTCCCACAACAGCAGCTTTAAACACAGGGCTAAGGGTCACTTGAGATTCACAGTAATTGTAGGGCCGTAAATGACACGTGTCCTCAAAACATGTCCTGGGGTAGGTAATGGCCAAGAAAGTTCACAACACGGAAAATTTTTCAAGAAAACAATTTGAAGAGGTAAGTGTTACTCACTCGGTTGTTTTAAAAAAAGAAGAACATGGATAAAAGCTCAATATCAGGAATTATTGGTTGGATGCAAATCCAAACTACAAAAAGATTTCACCACCCAATATTCAAAATGCCATCCGTAAAAAGTCTACAAACAATGCATGCTGACGGGTTGGGGGAGAAATGCATACCCACTATGCTGTTGGTTGGATGTAAACTGGTAACAGCTAATCATGAGAACAGAACGGAGCTGCGTTTAAAAGGTAAAAATTGAGCTACCATATCATGCGGCCGATCCCCTAATGGGCCTATACCCTAAGAAGACCAGAATGGGAAAGGCACAGACAGGCAAACATGCCCTGCAGCAATATTTACAATAGCCAAGCCATGCAAGCAAACAAAATGTCCATCAACAGATAAATGGACAAAGAAGAAGTGGTATACGTACCGAATGGAATAGTAGCCTCGGGAAAAAAATGAACAATGCCGTTTTCAGGACTACACATGAGCCTAGAAATAATCATAGTACGTTACGTAAGTCAAAAGGGAATGACAAATATCCTATGATATCATTTATACGTGTTATCCTAAGATTGCTCCCAATGAACATATTTCCACAGAAAAACACACTCACAGACTGATAAAACAAACTAATGGTTAACCAAAATGAAAGGTGGGAGGATGGATAAATTAGGATTATGGGGGTAGCATACATATACTAACGTATGTTAAATGTATATAAACATATAACATATAAACTATATGAATTATATAATCACCAATACATATAAAATATATCATGACAAAACACCTACCAAATACCAAGGGAGGTCTACTCAACATTCTGTAATAACATACATGGTAACAGGATCCGAAGATGAACAGACATATGTATGAATCATTGACCAGATTCTGTACAGCCAGACAATCACAACACTCTAATCAAATTTCCTCCGATAAGAAATATAAATTAAATTTAAAAAACGAACATAAGTAAGGAGACATAAACTTCTGGGGGCTTGTCCCAGCACATTCCACTCTAATTTACAACCGAGGAACACGACGTCCAGGAAGACTCTGTTGCCCTAGTAACAAGAGTTGAGAACGTAATAATGCTGCCGCCTTGTGGCTGTTTCCCACAACAGCAGCTTTAAACACAGTGCTAATGGTCGCTTAATAGTCACGAGGACTGCGGGGCTGTAAATGATACCTGCCCTCAAAAAATGTCCTGGGGTAGGGAATAGGCAAGAAATTTCAACACATGACAAAGTTTTCAAGAAGTCAATATGAGAGGGAAGTTGTACTCACTCTTTAAAAAAAAAAGGAAAAGAAAAAAAAAGACACGCCTAAAGCTCAGTATAAGGAATTATTAGCTGCATGCAAATCCAACGTCCACAAAGGTTTCAGCTCACACCAGTCAAATGACCATCAGCAAAAAGTCTACAAACTATAAATGCTGAAGAGGTTTTAGGGAACTGTGTACCTTCTAGCTGCTGATGGGGTGTAAAGTGCTAACAGCACTAATGAAAACTGAATGCAGCTGCTTTAAAAGGTAAAAATTGAGCTACCGTATGATGCGGCAGGGCACCTTCTGGGCCTATAACCTAAGACCACCAGAATCGGAAAGACAGAGGCAGGCAAATGTGCACTGCAGCAATATTGAAAGAGCCAAGACATGGAAGCAAAAAAAAGCTCCATAAACAGATGAATGGACAAAGAAGAAGTGGTATATGTACAGAATGGAATATTAGCCACGAAAAAAAATAAAAGAATGGCATATGCAGCACCACGGATGAGCCTAGAGATAATCACACAACGTGAAGTAAGTCAGATTGCGAAAGACAAATGTTCTACGATATCACTTATGTTATCTGAAAATTCATAAAAATGAACATATTTCCATAGGGAAAGACAATCTCAGATGGAGAAGACAAACTTATGGTTAAGCCAAAGAAAAGGTGTGAGGAATGGACAAATTAGGATATTGGGGTTAACAAACATATACTAATACATATAAAATATATCATCCCCAAAGACCTATGGAATACCAAGAGTGGTCTATTCAACACTCTACAATAACCTACATGGAAAAGGACACAAAGATCAATAGATATATGTATATGTGTACATGAACAAGATTCTGTGCAGCTAGAACAAAAGACATTTTAAAATCCAATTTGCTCTGATAAAAATGAAAACTTAAAGACACAAACAAGAATTAAGGAGGCTAAAACTTATGGGGGTTTGTCCTGACACATTCCACTCTAATCTGCAACCTAAAAGCACAACTTGCAGCAAGGTTCTGTTTCCCTAGCAAGCAGAGTTGGCAACGTAGAAATGCTGCCACCTTAAGGCCGTTTCCTCAAACAGCAGCTTTAAATCCACTGCTAATGGTCACTAATATTCACAAGGACTGCAGGGCTGTAAATGACTCATGCCCTCAAAAACTGTCCTGGGGTAAGGAATGGCCAAAAAAATCCAAACGCGGCAAATTTTTCAAGAAGGAAATTTGAAGTTGTAAGTTTAGCTGAATCTTAAAAAAAAATGAAAAGGACATTGATACACGCAAAACATCAGGAATTATTAGACGCATGCAAATCCAATCTACACAAACGTATCACCTCACACCAGTCAGAATGACCATCAGCAAAACGTCAACAAACAATAGATGTTGAAGAAGTTGTGGAGAATAGCGTAACCTCTCGGTCTAAGTGGGATGTAAACTGGTAACCGCCAATAATAGGAACAGAATGGCAGTGCGTTGAAAGGTAAAAATTGAGTCCCCATATGATCCGGAAGGCCCACTATTGGGCCTGTCACCTGTGAAAGCCAGCATCAAAAAGACACAGGATGGAACATCGTGTATTGCAGCAGTATTTACAATAGCCAAGACATGGAAGCAACAAAAATGTCCATCATCAGATGAATGGACGAAAAAGTGGTCCATGTACACAATGCAATATTAGACACAGAAAAGAATGAAACAATGCCGTTTGCAGCACCATAGACGAGGCTACAGACAATCACACAACTTGAAGTAAGTCAGAAAGCGAGAGACACATATCCTATGATATCACGTATAGGTCTTATGTAAAAATTGATAGGAATGAACCTATTTCCACAGAGAAGGACACTCACGTGTTCAGAAAACAAGCTTGTGCTTAACCAAACGGAAAGGTGTGAGGAATGTATAACGGAGGATATTGGGTTTAACAGACATATGCTAATACTTATAAAATATATAATCATCAGACATACCGAATACCAAGAGAGGTCTACACAACATTCTGTAATAATCTCTACGGAACAGGATCCAAACATGAAAAGATATATGAATCAATGAAAGACATTCTGTACACCTAGAACAAACACAACATTGCAATCAAATTTGCTCTGAGAAAAATGAAAATTAAACTGAGAATATCAACAACAAATAAGTAGACATAGTTTCTGGGGGTTTGTCCTGGCACATTCCACTCTACTTTACAACCTACAAACAGGACTTCCAGGAAGGCTGTGTTGCCCTAGTAACCAGAGTTGGGAATATAGAAATGCTGCCCCCTTGTGGCCGTTTCCTGCAACAGCAGCTTTAAATGCAGAACTAATGGTCATGTGATATTCACAATTACTACAGGGCTGTAAAGGACACCTGCCCTCAAAAAATGTCCTGGTGCAGGTAATGGCCACAGGAATTCAGAACATGGCAAATTTTTCAAGGAAACAATTTGAAGAGGTGAGTTTCTGTTTTACTTAAAAAAAATGTAGATGAAAGCTCAATATCGGGAATTATTAGACACATGCAAATCCAACCTACAAGAAGGTATCACCACCCAACACTCAAAATGCCATCAGTAAAAAGTCTACAAACAATAAATTCTGAAGGGGTTTTAGAGAACTGTGTACCCTCTAGTTGCTGGTGGGATGTAAACTGGTAACAGCCAGTAGTGAGAACAGAATGGAGGTGCGTTGAAAGGGAAAAATTTGAACTACCATATGATCTAGTAGGCCCACTGCTGGGCCTAATCCCTGAGAAGACCAGAATCCAAAAGACACAGGCTGGCAATCCTGCACTGCATCAATATTTAGCATTGCCAAGACTTGGAAGTAACCAAAATGTCCATCCACAGATGAATGCACAAAGAAGAAGTGGTCCATCTACACAATGCAATATTCGCCATGGAAAAGGATGAAACACTGCTCTTTGCAGCACCATAGATGAGCCTAGAGATAATCACAGAACATGAGGTAAGTCGGAAAGCAGCCGACAAATAACCTGTGATATCACTCCTAGCTGTTACCTAACAACTGACACGTATGAACATATTTCCACAGAGAAAGACTCTCACAGACTTAGAAAACAAACTATGGTTATCTAAAAGGAAAGGTGGGAGGAATGGATACATTAAGATTAGGGTTACCATACGTATACAAATACATATTAAACACACGTATCAAAAAGACCGACCATATACCAAGGGAGGTCTACTGAACGCTCTGTAATAATTTACACGCGGGCTTGCCTGGTGGCACCGTGGTTAAGAATCCACCTGCCAATGCAGGGGACACAGGTTCGATCCCTGGTTCGGGAAGGTCCCACATGCAGCAGAGCAACTAAGCCCGTGCACCACAACTAATGAGCCTACGCTCTGGAGCCCATGAGCCATAACTACTGAGCCCATGCGCCACAACTACTGAAGCCCACACGCCTAGAGCCCGTGCTCCGCAACAAGAGAAGCCACTGCAGTGAGAAGCCGGTGCACCGCAACGGAGAGTAGCCCCCGCTCACCGCAACTGGAGAAAGCCCACATGCAGCAACGAAGATCCAACTCAGCCAAAAATAAATAAATAAATAAAATAAATTTATTTAAAAAAATAATAGTAATTTACATGGGAAGAGGATCTGTACATGAGTAGATATATATAATGTTCAATTGAACCTGATTGTGCACACCCAGAACAAACACTATTCTGCTCATTACCCCAATTTAAAAAATTAAAACCACGAACAACAATTAATGAGACATAAAGTTATTGGGGTTTTCCCTGGCACATCCCATTCTAATTTACAACCTAGGAACACAACTTTCAGGAAGGCTCTGCTGCCCTAGTAACCAGACTTGGGAATGGAGAAATGCTGCCGCCTTGTGGCCGTTTCCCACAACAGCAGCTTTAAACACAGGGCTAAGGGTCACTTGAGATTCACAGTAATTGTAGGGCCGTAAATGACACGTGTCCTCAAAACATGTCCTGGGGTAGGTAATGGCCAAGAAAGTTCACAACACGGAAAATTTTTCAAGAAAACAATTTGAAGAGGTAAGTGTTACTCACTCGGTTGTTTTAAAAAAAGAAGAACATGGATAAAAGCTCAATATCAGGAATTATTGGTTGGATGCAAATCCAAACTACAAAAAGATTTCACCACCCAATATTCAAAATGCCATCCGTAAAAAGTCTACAAACAATGCATGCTGACGGGTTGGGGGAGAAATGCATACCCACTATGCTGTTGGTTGGATGTAAACTGGTAACAGCTAATCATGAGAACAGAACGGAGCTGCGTTTAAAAGGTAAAAATTGAGCTACCATATCATGCGGCCGATCCCCTAATGGGCCTATACCCTAAGAAGACCAGAATGGGAAAGGCACAGACAGGCAAACATGCCCTGCAGCAATATTTACAATAGCCAAGCCATGCAAGCAAACAAAATGTCCATCAACAGATAAATGGACAAAGAAGAAGTGGTATACGTACCGAATGGAATAGTAGCCTCGGGAAAAAAATGAACAATGCCGTTTTCAGGACTACACATGAGCCTAGAAATAATCATAGTACGTTACGTAAGTCAAAAGGGAATGACAAATATCCTATGATATCATTTATACGTGTTATCCTAAGATTGCTCCCAATGAACATATTTCCACAGAAAAACACACTCACAGACTGATAAAACAAACTAATGGTTAACCAAAATGAAAGGTGGGAGGATGGATAAATTAGGATTATGGGGGTAGCATACATATACTAACGTATGTTAAATGTATATAAACATATAACATATTAAACTATATGAATTATATAATCACCAATACATATAAAATATATCATGACAAAACACCTACCAAATACCAAGGGAGGTCTACTCAACATTCTGTAATAACATACATGGTAACAGGATCCGAAGATGAACAGACATATGTATGAATCATTGACCAGATTCTGTACAGCCAGACAATCACAACACTCTAATCAAATTTCCTCCGATAAGAAATATAAATTAAATTTAAAAAACGAACATAAGTAAGGAGACATAAACTTCTGGGGGCTTGTCCCAGCACATTCCACTCTAATTTACAACCGAGGAACACGACGTCCAGGAAGACTCTGTTGCCCTAGTAACAAGAGTTGAGAACGTAATAATGCTGCCGCCTTGTGGCTGTTTCCCACAACAGCAGCTTTAAACACAGTGCTAATGGTCGCTTAATAGTCACGAGGACTGCGGGGCTGTAAATGATACCTGCCCTCAAAAAATGTCCTGGGGTAGGGAATAGGCAAGAAATTTCAACACATGACAAAGTTTTCAAGAAGTCAATATGAGAGGGAAGTTGTACTCACTCTTTAAAAAAAAAAGGAAAAGAAAAAAAAAGACACGCCTAAAGCTCAGTATAAGGAATTATTAGCTGCATGCAAATCCAACGTCCACAAAGGTTTCAGCTCACACCAGTCAAATGACCATCAGCAAAAAGTCTACAAACTATAAATGCTGAAGAGGTTTTAGGGAACTGTGTACCTTCTAGCTGCTGATGGGGTGTAAAGTGCTAACAGCACTAATGAAAACTGAATGCAGCTGCTTTAAAAGGTAAAAATTGAGCTACCGTATGATGCGGCAGGGCACCTTCTGGGCCTATAACCTAAGACCACCAGAATCGGAAAGACAGAGGCAGGCAAATGTGCACTGCAGCAATATTGAAAGAGCCAAGACATGGAAGCAAAAAAAAGCTCCATAAACAGATGAATGGACAAAGAAGAAGTGGTATATGTACAGAATGGAATATTAGCCACGAAAAAAAATAAAAGAATGGCATATGCAGCACCACGGATGAGCCTAGAGATAATCACACAACGTGAAGTAAGTCAGATTGCGAAAGACAAATGTTCTACGATATCACTTATGTTATCTGAAAATTCATAAAAATGAACATATTTCCATAGGGAAAGACAATCTCAGATGGAGAAGACAAACTTATGGTTAAGCCAAAGAAAAGGTGTGAGGAATGGACAAATTAGGATATTGGGGTTAACAAACATATACTAATACATATAAAATATATCATCCCCAAAGACCTATGGAATACCAAGAGTGGTCTATTCAACACTCTACAATAACCTACATGGAAAAGGACACAAAGATCAATAGATATATGTATATGTGTACATGAACAAGATTCTGTGCAGCTAGAACAAAAGACATTTTAAAATCCAATTTGCTCTGATAAAAATGAAAACTTAAAGACACAAACAAGAATTAAGGAGGCTAAAACTTATGGGGGTTTGTCCTGACACATTCCACTCTAATCTGCAACCTAAAAGCACAACTTGCAGCAAGGTTCTGTTTCCCTAGCAAGCAGAGTTGGCAACGTAGAAATGCTGCCACCTTAAGGCCGTTTCCTCAAACAGCAGCTTTAAATCCACTGCTAATGGTCACTAATATTCACAAGGACTGCAGGGCTGTAAATGACTCATGCCCTCAAAAACTGTCCTGGGGTAGGGAATGGCCAAAAAAATCCAAACGCGGCAAATTTTTCAAGAAGGAAATTTGAAGTTGTAAGTTTAGCTGAATCTTAAAAAAAAATGAAAAGGACATTGATCCACGCAAAACATCAGGAATTATTAGACGCATGCAAATCCAATCTACACAAACGTATCACCTCACACCAGTCAGAATGACCATCAGCAAAACGTCAACAAACAATAGATGTTGAAGAAGTTGTGGAGAATAGCGTAACCTCTCGGTCTAAGTGGGATGTAAACTGGTAACCGCCAATAATAGGAACAGAATGGCAGTGCGTTGAAAGGTAAAAATTGAGTCCCCATATGATCCGGAAGGCCCACTATTGGGCCTGTCACCTGTGAAAGCCAGCATCAAAAAGACACAGGATGGAACATCGTGTATTGCAGCAGTATTTACAATAGCCAAGACATGGAAGCAACAAAAATGTCCATCATCAGATGAATGGACGAAAAAGTGGTCCATGTACACAATGCAATATTAGACACAGAAAAGAATGAAACAATGCCGTTTGCAGCACCATAGACGAGGCTACAGACAATCACACAACTTGAAGTAAGTCAGAAAGCGAGAGACACATATCCTATGATATCACGTATAGGTCTTATGTAAAAATTGATAGGAATGAACCTATTTCCACAGAGAAGGACACTCACGTGTTCAGAAAACAAGCTTGTGCTTAACCAAACGGAAAGGTGTGAGGAATGTATAACGGAGGATATTGGGTTTAACAGACATATGCTAATACTTATAAAATATATAATCATCAGACATACCGAATACCAAGAGAGGTCTACACAACATTCTGTAATAATCTCTACGGAACAGGATCCAAACATGAAAAGATATATGAATCAATGAAAGACATTCTGTACACCTAGAACAAACACAACATTGCAATCAAATTTGCTCTGAGAAAAATGAAAATTAAACTGAGAATATCAACAACAAATAAGTAGACATAGTTTCTGGGGGTTTGTCCTGGCACATTCCACTCTACTTTACAACCTACAAACAGGACTTCCAGGAAGGCTGTGTTGCCCTAGTAACCAGAGTTGGGAATATAGAAATGCTGCCCCCTTGTGGCCGTTTCCTGCAACAGCAGCTTTAAATGCAGAACTAATGGTCATGTGATATTCACAATTACTACAGGGCTGTAAAGGACACCTGCCCTCAAAAAATGTCCTGGTGCAGGTAATGGCCACAGGAATTCAGAACATGGCAAATTTTTCAAGGAAACAATTTGAAGAGGTGAGTTTCTGTTTTACTTAAAAAAAATGTAGATGAAAGCTCAATATCGGGAATTATTAGACACATGCAAATCCAACCTACAAGAAGGTATCACCACCCAACACTCAAAATGCCATCAGTAAAAAGTCTACAAACAATAAATTCTGAAGGGGTTTTAGAGAACTGTGTACCCTCTAGTTGCTGGTGGGATGTAAACTGGTAACAGCCAGTAGTGAGAACAGAATGGAGGTGCGTTGAAAGGGAAAAATTTGAACTACCATATGATCTAGTAGGCCCACTGCTGGGCCTAATCCCTGAGAAGACCAGAATCCAAAAGACACAGGCTGGCAATCCTGCACTGCATCAATATTTAGCATTGCCAAGACTTGGAAGTAACCAAAATGTCCATCCACAGATGAATGCACAAAGAAGAAGTGGTCCATCTACACAATGCAATATTCGCCATGGAAAAGGATGAAACACTGCTCTTTGCAGCACCATAGATGAGCCTAGAGATAATCACAGAACATGAGGTAAGTCGGAAAGCAGCCGACAAATAACCTGTGATATCACTCCTAGCTGTTACCTAACAACTGACACGTATGAACATATTTCCACAGAGAAAGACTCTCACAGACTTAGAAAACAAACTATGGTTATCTAAAAGGAAAGGTGGGAGGAATGGATACATTAAGATTAGGGTTACCATACGTATACAAATACATATTAAACACACGTATCAAAAAGACCGACCATATACCAAGGGAGGTCTACTGAACGCTCTGTAATAATTTACACGGGGGCTTGCCTGGTGGCACCGTGGTTAAGAATCCACCTGCCAATGCAGGGGACACAGGTTCGATCCCTGGTTCGGGAAGGTCCCACATGCAGCAGAGCAACTAAGCCCGTGCACCACAACTAATGAGCCTACGCTCTGGAGCCCATGAGCCATAACTACTGAGCCCATGCGCCACAACTACTGAAGCCCACACGCCTAGAGCCCGTGCTCCGCAACAAGAGAAGCCACTGCAGTGAGAAGCCGGTGCACCGCAACGGAGAGTAGCCCCCGCTCACCGCAACTGGAGAAAGCCCACATGCAGCAACGAAGATCCAACTCAGCCAAAAATAAATAAATAAATAAAATAAATTTATTTAAAAAAATAATAGTAATTTACATGGGAAGAGGATCTGTACATGAGTAGATATATATAATGTTCAATTGAACCTGATTGTGCACACCCAGAACAAACACTATTCTGCTCATTACCCCAATTTAAAAAATTAAAACCACGAACAACAATTAATGAGACATAAAGTTATTGGGGTTTTCCCTGGCACATCCCATTCTAATTTACAACCTAGGAACACAACTTTCAGGAAGGCTCTGCTGCCCTAGTAACCAGACTTGGGAATGGAGAAATGCTGCCGCCTTGTGGCCGTTTCCCACAACAGCAGCTTTAAACACAGGGCTAAGGGTCACTTGAGATTCACAGTAATTGTAGGGCCGTAAATGACACGTGTCCTCAAAACATGTCCTGGGGTAGGTAATGGCCAAGAAAGTTCACAACACGGAAAATTTTTCAAGAAAACAATTTGAAGAGGTAAGTGTTACTCACTCGGTTGTTTTAAAAAAAGAAGAACATGGATAAAAGCTCAATATCAGGAATTATTGGTTGGATGCAAATCCAAACTACAAAAAGATTTCACCACCCAATATTCAAAATGCCATCCGTAAAAAGTCTACAAACAATGCATGCTGACGGGTTGGGGGAGAAATGCATACCCACTATGCTGTTGGTTGGATGTAAACTGGTAACAGCTAATCATGAGAACAGAATGGAGCTGCGTTTAAAAGGTAAAAATTGAGCTACCATATCATGCGGCCGATCCCCTAATGGGCCTATACCCTAAGAAGACCAGAATGGGAAAGGCACAGACAGGCAAACATGCCCTGCAGCAATATTTACAATAGCCAAGCCATGCAAGCAAACAAAATGTCCATCAACAGATAAATGGACAAAGAAGAAGTGGTATACGTACCGAATGGAATAGTAGCCTCGGGAAAAAAATGAACAATGCCGTTTTCAGGATTACACATGAGCCTAGAAATAATCATAGTACGTTACGTAAGTCAAAGGGGAATGACAAATATCCTATGATATCATTTATACGTGTTATCCTAAGATTGCTCCCAATGAACATATTTCCACAGAAAAAGACACTCACAGACTGATAAAACAAACTAATGGTTAACCAAAATGAAAGGTGGGAGGATGGATAAATTAGGATTATGGGGGTAGCATACATATACTAACGTATGTTAAATGTATATAAACATATAACATATAAACTATATGAATTATATAATCACCAATACATATAAAATATATCATGACAAAACACCTACCAAATACCAAGGGAGGTCTACTCAACATTCTGTAATAACATACATGGTAACAGGATCCGAAGATGAACAGACATATGTATGAATCATTGACCAGATTCTGTACAGCCAGACAATCACAACACTCTAATCAAATTTCCTCCGATAAGAAATATAAATTAAATTTAAAAAACGAACATAAGTAAGGAGACATAAACTTCTGGGGGCTTGTCCCAGCACATTCCACTCTAATTTACAACCGAGGAACACGACGTCCAGGAAGACTCTGTTGCCCTAGTAACAAGAGTTGAGAACGTAATAATGCTGCCGCCTTGTGGCTGTTTCCCACAACAGCAGCTTTAAACACAGTGCTAATGGTCGCTTAATAGTCACGAGGACTGCGGGGCTGTAAATGATACCTGCCCTCAAAAAATGTCCTGGGGTAGGGAATAGGCAAGAAATTTCAACACATGACAAAGTTTTCAAGAAGTCAATATGAGAGGGAAGTTGTACTCACTCTTTAAAAAAAAAAGGAAAAGAAAAAAAAAGACACGCCTAAAGCTCAGTATAAGGAATTATTAGCTGCATGCAAATCCAACGTCCACAAAGGTTTCAGCTCACACCAGTCAAATGACCATCAGCAAAAAGTCTACAAACTATAAATGCTGAAGAGGTTTTAGGGAACTGTGTACCTTCTAGCTGCTGATGGGGTGTAAAGTGCTAACAGCACTAATGAAAACTGAATGCAGCTGCTTTAAAAGGTAAAAATTGAGCTACCGTATGATGCGGCAGGGCACCTTCTGGGCCTATAACCTAAGACCACCAGAATCGGAAAGACAGAGGCAGGCAAATGTGCACTGCAGCAATATTGAAAGAGCCAAGACATGGAAGCAAAAAAAAGCTCCATAAACAGATGAATGGACAAAGAAGAAGTGGTATATGTACAGAATGGAATATTAGCCACGAAAAAAAATAAAAGAATGGCATATGCAGCACCACGGATGAGCCTAGAGATAATCACACAACGTGAAGTAAGTCAGATTGCGAAAGACAAATGTTCTACGATATCACTTATGTTATCTGAAAATTCATAAAAATGAACATATTTCCATAGGGAAAGACAATCTCAGATGGAGAAGACAAACTTATGGTTAAGCCAAAGAAAAGGTGTGAGGAATGGACAAATTAGGATATTGGGGTTAACAAACATATACTAATACATATAAAATATATCATCCCCAAAGACCTATGGAATACCAAGAGTGGTCTATTCAACACTCTACAATAACCTACATGGAAAAGGACACAAAGATCAATAGATATATGTATATGTGTACATGAACAAGATTCTGTGCAGCTAGAACAAAAGACATTTTAAAATCCAATTTGCTCTGATAAAAATGAAAACTTAAAGACACAAACAAGAATTAAGGAGGCTAAAACTTATGGGGGTTTGTCCTGACACATTCCACTCTAATCTGCAACCTAAAAGCACAACTTGCAGCAAGGTTCTGTTTCCCTAGCAAGCAGAGTTGGCAACGTAGAAATGCTGCCACCTTAAGGCCGTTTCCTCAAACAGCAGCTTTAAATCCACTGCTAATGGTCACTAATATTCACAAGGACTGCAGGGCTGTAAATGACTCATGCCCTCAAAAACTGTCCTGGGGTAGGGAATGGCCAAAAAAATCCAAACGCGGCAAATTTTTCAAGAAGGAAATTTGAAGTTGTAAGTTTAGCTGAATCTTAAAAAAAAATGAAAAGGACATTGATACACGCAAAACATCAGGAATTATTAGACGCATGCAAATCCAATCTACACAAACGTATCACCTCACACCAGTCAGAATGACCATCAGCAAAACGTCAACAAACAATAGATGTTGAAGAAGTTGTGGAGAATAGCGTAACCTCTCGGTCTAAGTGGGATGTAAACTGGTAACCGCCAATAATAGGAACAGAATGGCAGTGCGTTGAAAGGTAAAAATTGAGTCCCCATATGATCCGGAAGGCCCACTATTGGGCCTGTCACCTGTGAAAGCCAGCATCAAAAAGACACAGGATGGAACATCGTGTATTGCAGCAGTATTTACAATAGCCAAGACATGGAAGCAACAAAAATGTCCATCATCAGATGAATGGACGAAAAAGTGGTCCATGTACACAATGCAATATTAGACACAGAAAAGAATGAAACAATGCCGTTTGCAGCACCATAGACGAGGCTACACACAATCACACAACTTGAAGTAAGTCAGAAAGCGAGAGACACATATCCTATGATATCACGTATAGGTCTTATGTAAAAATTGATAGGAATGAACCTATTTCCACAGAGAAGGACACTCACGTGTTCAGAAAACAAGCTTGTGCTTAACCAAACGGAAAGGTGTGAGGAATGTATAACGGAGGATATTGGGTTTAACAGACATATGCTAATACTTATAAAATATATAATCATCAGACATACCGAATACCAAGAGAGGTCTACACAACATTCTGTAATAATCTCTACGGAACAGGATCCAAACATGAAAAGATATATGAATCAATGAAAGACATTCTGTACACCTAGAACAAACACAACATTGCAATCAAATTTGCTCTGAGAAAAATGAAAATTAAACTGAGAATATCAACAACAAATAAGTAGACATAGTTTCTGGGGGTTTGTCCTGGCACATTCCACTCTACTTTACAACCTACAAACAGGACTTCCAGGAAGGCTGTGTTGCCCTAGTAACCAGAGTTGGGAATATAGAAATGCTGCCCCCTTGTGGCCGTTTCCTGCAACAGCAGCTTTAAATGCAGAACTAATGGTCATGTGATATTCACAATTACTACAGGGCTGTAAAGGACACCTGCCCTCAAAAAATGTCCTGGTGCAGGTAATGGCCACAGGAATTCAGAACATGGCAAATTTTTCAAGGAAACAATTTGAAGAGGTGAGTTTCTGTTTTACTTAAAAAAAATGTAGATGAAAGCTCAATATCGGGAATTATTAGACACATGCAAATCCAACCTACAAGAAGGTATCACCACCCAACACTCAAAATGCCATCAGTAAAAAGTCTACAAACAATAAATTCTGAAGGGGTTTTAGAGAACTGTGTACCCTCTAGTTGCTGGTGGGATGTAAACTGGTAACAGCCAGTAGTGAGAACAGAATGGAGGTGCGTTGAAAGGGAAAAATTTGAACTACCATATGATCTAGTAGGCCCACTGCTGGGCCTAATCCCTGAGAAGACCAGAATCCAAAAGACACAGGCTGGCAATCCTGCACTGCATCAATATTTAGCATTGCCAAGACTTGGAAGTAACCAAAATGTCCATCCACAGATGAATGCACAAAGAAGAAGTGGTCCATGTACACAATGCAATATTCGCCATGGAAAAGGATGAAACACTGCTCTTTGCAGCACCATAGATGAGCCTAGAGATAATCACAGAACATGAGGTAAGTCGGAAAGCAGCCGACAAATAACCTGTGATATCACTCCTAGCTGTTACCTAACAACTGACACGTATGAACATATTTCCACAGAGAAAGACTCTCACAGACTTAGAAAACAAACTATGGTTATCTAAAAGGAAAGGTGGGAGGAATGGATACATTAAGATTAGGGTTACCATACGTATACAAATACATATTAAACACACGTATCAAAAAGACCGACCATATACCAAGGGAGGTCTACTGAACGCTCTGTAATAATTTACACGGGGGCTTGCCTGGTGGCACCGTGGTTAAGAATCCACCTGCCAATGCAGGGGACACAGGTTCGATCCCTGGTTCGGGAAGGTCCCACATGCAGCAGAGCAACTAAGCCCGTGCACCACAACTAATGAGCCTACGCTCTGGAGCCCATGAGCCATAACTACTGAGCCCATGCGCCACAACTACTGAAGCCCACACGCCTAGAGCCCGTGCTCCGCAACAAGAGAAGCCACTGCAGTGAGAAGCCGGTGCACCGCAACGGAGAGTAGCCCCCGCTCACCGCAACTGGAGAAAGCCCACATGCAGCAACGAAGATCCAACTCAGCCAAAAATAAATAAATAAATAAAATAAATTTATTTAAAAAAATAATAGTAATTTACATGGGAAGAGGATCTGTACATGAGTAGATATATATAATGTTCAATTGAACCTGATTGTGCACACCCAGAACAAACACTATTCTGCTCATTACCCCAATTTAAAAATTAAAACCACGAACAACAATTAATGAGACATAAAGTTATTGGGGTTTTCCCTGGCACATCCCATTCTAATTTACAACCTAGGAACACAACTTTCAGGAAGGCTCTGCTGCCCTAGTAACCAGACTTGGGAATGGAGAAATGCTGCCGCCTTGTGGCCGTTTCCCACAACAGCAGCTTTAAACACAGGGCTAAGGGTCACTTGAGATTCACAGTAATTGTAGGGCCGTAAATGACACGTGTCCTCAAAACATGTCCTGGGGTAGGTAATGGCCAAGAAAGTTCACAACACGGAAAATTTTTCAAGAAAACAATTTGAAGAGGTAAGTGTTACTCACTCGGTTGTTTTAAAAAAAGAAGAACATGGATAAAAGCTCAATATCAGGAATTATTGGTTGGATGCAAATCCAAACTACAAAAAGATTTCACCACCCAATATTCAAAATGCCATCCGTAAAAAGTCTACAAACAATGCATGCTGACGGGTTGGGGGAGAAATGCATACCCACTATGCTGTTGGTTGGATGTAAACTGGTAACAGCTAATCATGAGAACAGAACGGAGCTGCGTTTAAAAGGTAAAAATTGAGCTACCATATCATGCGGCCGATCCCCTAATGGGCCTATACCCTAAGAAGACCAGAATGGGAAAGGCACAGACAGGCAAACATGCCCTGCAGCAATATTTACAATAGCCAAGCCATGCAAGCAAACAAAATGTCCATCAACAGATAAATGGACAAAGAAGAAGTGGTATACGTACCGAATGGAATAGTAGCCTCGGGAAAAAAATGAACAATGCCGTTTTCAGGACTACACATGAGCCTAGAAATAATCATAGTACGTTACGTAAGTCAAAAGGGAATGACAAATATCCTATGATATCATTTATACGTGTTATCCTAAGATTGCTCCCAATGAACATATTTCCACAGAAAAACACACTCACAGACTGATAAAACAAACTAATGGTTAACCAAAATGAAAGGTGGGAGGATGGATAAATTAGGATTATGGGGGTAGCATACATATACTAACGTATGTTAAATGTATATAAACATATAACATATAAACTATATGAATTATATAATCACCAATACATATAAAATATATCATGACAAAACACCTACCAAATACCAAGGGAGGTCTACTCAACATTCTGTAATAACATACATGGTAACAGGATCCGAAGATGAACAGACATATGTATGAATCATTGACCAGATTCTGTACAGCCAGACAATCACAACACTCTAATCAAATTTCCTCCGATAAGAAATATAAATTAAATTTAAAAAACGAACATAAGTAAGGAGACATAAACTTCTGGGGGCTTGTCCCAGCACATTCCACTCTAATTTACAACCGAGGAACACGACGTCCAGGAAGACTCTGTTGCCCTAGTAACAAGAGTTGAGAACGTAATAATGCTGCCGCCTTGTGGCTGTTTCCCACAACAGCAGCTTTAAACACAGTGCTAATGGTCGCTTAATAGTCACGAGGACTGCGGGGCTGTAAATGATACCTGCCCTCAAAAAATGTCCTGGGGTAGGGAATAGGCAAGAAATTTCAACACATGACAAAGTTTTCAAGAAGTCAATATGAGAGGGAAGTTGTACTCACTCTTTAAAAAAAAAAGGAAAAGAAAAAAAAAGACATGCCTAAAGCTCAGTATAAGGAATTATTAGCTGCATGCAAATCCAACGTCCACAAAGGTTTCAGCTCACACCAGTCAAATGACCATCAGCAAAAAGTCTACAAACTATAAATGCTGAAGAGGTTTTAGGGAACTGTGTACCTTCTAGCTGCTGATGGGGTGTAAAGTGCTAACAGCACTAATGAAAACTGAATGCAGCTGCTTTAAAAGGTAAAAATTGAGCTACCGTATGATGCGGCAGGGCACCTTCTGGGCCTATAACCTAAGACCACCAGAATCGGAAAGACAGAGGCAGGCAAATGTGCACTGCAGCAATATTGAAAGAGCCAAGACATGGAAGCAAAAAAAAGCTCCATAAACAGATGAATGGACAAAGAAGAAGTGGTATATGTACAGAATGGAATATTAGCCACGAAAAAAAATAAAAGAATGGCATATGCAGCACCACGGATGAGCCTAGAGATAATCACACAACGTGAAGTAAGTCAGATTGCGAAAGACAAATGTTCTACGATATCACTTATGTTATCTGAAAATTCATAAAAATGAACATATTTCCATAGGGAAAGACAATCTCAGATGGAGAAGACAAACTTATGGTTAAGCCAAAGAAAAGGTGTGAGGAATGGACAAATTAGGATATTGGGGTTAACAAACATATACTAATACATATAAAATATATCATCCCCAAAGACCTATGGAATACCAAGAGTGGTCTATTCAACACTCTACAATAACCTACATGGAAAAGGACACAAAGATCAATAGATATATGTATATGTGTACATGAACAAGATTCTGTGCAGCTAGAACAAAAGACATTTTAAAATCCAATTTGCTCTGATAAAAATGAAAACTTAAAGACACAAACAAGAATTAAGGAGGCTAAAACTTATGGGGGTTTGTCCTGACACATTCCACTCTAATCTGCAACCTAAAAGCACAACTTGCAGCAAGGTTCTGTTTCCCTAGCAAGCAGAGTTGGCAACGTAGAAATGCTGCCACCTTAAGGCCGTTTCCTCAAACAGCAGCTTTAAATCCACTGCTAATGGTCACTAATATTCACAAGGACTGCAGGGCTGTAAATGACTCATGCCCTCAAAAACTGTCCTGGGGTAGGGAATGGCCAAAAAAATCCAAACGCGGCAAATTTTTCAAGAAGGAAATTTGAAGTTGTAAGTTTAGCTGAATCTTAAAAAAAAATGAAAAGGACATTGATACACGCAAAACATCAGGAATTATTAGACGCATGCAAATCCAATCTACACAAACGTATCACCTCACACCAGTCAGAATGACCATCAGCAAAACGTCAACAAACAATAGATGTTGAAGAAGTTGTGGAGAATAGCGTAACCTCTCGGTCTAAGTGGGATGTAAACTGGTAACCGCCAATAATAGGAACAGAATGGCAGTGCGTTGAAAGGTAAAAATTGAGTCCCCATATGATCCGGAAGGCCCACTATTGGGCCTGTCACCTGTGAAAGCCAGCATCAAAAAGACACAGGATGGAACATCGTGTATTGCAGCAGTATTTACAATAGCCAAGACATGGAAGCAACAAAAATGTCCATCATCAGATGAATGGACGAAAAAGTGGTCCATGTACACAATGCAATATTAGACACAGAAAAGAATGAAACAATGCCGTTTGCAGCACCATAGACGAGGCTACAGACAATCACACAACTTGAAGTAAGTCAGAAAGCGAGAGACACATATCCTATGATATCACGTATAGGTCTTATGTAAAAATTGATAGGAATGAACCTATTTCCACAGAGAAGGACACTCACGTGTTCAGAAAACAAGCTTGTGCTTAACCAAACGGAAAGGTGTGAGGAATGTATAACGGAGGATATTGGGTTTAACAGACATATGCTAATACTTATAAAATATATAATCATCAGACATACCGAATACCAAGAGAGGTCTACACAACATTCTGTAATAATCTCTACGGAACAGGATCCAAACATGAAAAGATATATGAATCAATGAAAGACATTCTGTACACCTAGAACAAACACAACATTGCAATCAAATTTGCTCTGAGAAAAATGAAAATTAAACTGAGAATATCAACAACAAATAAGTAGACATAGTTTCTGGGGGTTTGTCCTGGCACATTCCACTCTACTTTACAACCTACAAACAGGACTTCCAGGAAGGCTGTGTTGCCCTAGTAACCAGAGTTGGGAATATAGAAATGCTGCCCCCTTGTGGCCGTTTCCTGCAACAGCAGCTTTAAATGCAGAACTAATGGTCATGTGATATTCACAATTACTACAGGGCTGTAAAGGACACCTGCCCTCAAAAAATGTCCTGGTGCAGGTAATGGCCACAGGAATTCAGAACATGGCAAATTTTTCAAGGAAACAATTTGAAGAGGTGAGTTTCTGTTTTACTTAAAAAAAATGTAGATGAAAGCTCAATATCGGGAATTATTAGGACACATGCAAATCCAACCTACAAGAAGGTATCACCACCCAACACTCAAAATGCCATCAGTAAAAAGTCTACAAACAATAAATTCTGAAGGGGTTTTAGAGAACTGTGTACCCTCTAGTTGCTGGTGGGATGTAAACTGGTAACAGCCAGTAGTGAGAACAGAATGGAGGTGCGTTGAAAGGGAAAAATTTGAACTACCATATGATCTAGTAGGCCCACTGCTGGGCCTAATCCCTGAGAAGACCAGAATCCAAAAGACACAGGCTGGCAATCCTGCACTGCATCAATATTTAGCATTGCCAAGACTTGGAAGTAACCAAAATGTCCATCCACAGATGAATGCACAAAGAAGAAGTGGTCCATCTACACAATGCAATATTCGCCATGGAAAAGGATGAAACACTGCTCTTTGCAGCACCATAGATGAGCCTAGAGATAATCACAGAACATGAGGTAAGTCGGAAAGCAGCCGACAAATAACCTGTGATATCACTCCTAGCTGTTACCTAACAACTGACACGTATGAACATATTTCCACAGAGAAAGACTCTCACAGACTTAGAAAACAAACTATGGTTATCTAAAAGGAAAGGTGGGAGGAATGGATACATTAAGATTAGGGTTACCATACGTATACAAATACATATTAAACACACGTATCAAAAAGACCGACCATATACCAAGGGAGGTCTACTGAACGCTCTGTAATAATTTACACGCGGGCTTGCCTGGTGGCACCGTGGTTAAGAATCCACCTGCCAATGCAGGGGACACAGGTTCGATCCCTGGTTCGGGAAGGTCCCACATGCAGCAGAGCAACTAAGCCCGTGCACCACAACTAATGAGCCTACGCTCTGGAGCCCATGAGCCATAACTACTGAGCCCATGCGCCACAACTACTGAAGCCCACACGCCTAGAGCCCGTGCTCCGCAACAAGAGAAGCCACTGCAGTGAGAAGCCGGTGCACCGCAACGGAGAGTAGCCCCCGCTCACCGCAACTGGAGAAAGCCCACATGCAGCAACGAAGATCCAACTCAGCCAAAAATAAATAAATAAATAAAATAAATTTATTTAAAAAAATAATAGTAATTTACATGGGAAGAGGATCTGTACATGAGTAGATATATATAATGTTCAATTGAACCTGATTGTGCACACCCAGAACAAACACTATTCTGCTCATTACCCCAATTTAAAAAATTAAAACCACGAACAACAATTAATGAGACATAAAGTTATTGGGGTTTTCCCTGGCACATCCCATTCTAATTTACAACCTAGGAACACAACTTTCAGGAAGGCTCTGCTGCCCTAGTAACCAGACTTGGGAATGGAGAAATGCTGCCGCCTTGTGGCCGTTTCCCACAACAGCAGCTTTAAACACAGGGCTAAGGGTCACTTGAGATTCACAGTAATTGTAGGGCCGTAAATGACACGTGTCCTCAAAACATGTCCTGGGGTAGGTAATGGCCAAGAAAGTTCACAACACGGAAAATTTTTCAAGAAAACAATTTGAAGAGGTAAGTGTTACTCACTCGGTTGTTTTAAAAAAAGAAGAACATGGATAAAAGCTCAATATCAGGAATTATTGGTTGGATGCAAATCCAAACTACAAAAAGATTTCACCACCCAATATTCAAAATGCCATCCGTAAAAAGTCTACAAACAATGCATGCTGACGGGTTGGGGGAGAAATGCATACCCACTATGCTGTTGGTTGGATGTAAACTGGTAACAGCTAATCATGAGAACAGAACGGAGCTGCGTTTAAAAGGTAAAAATTGAGCTACCATATCATGCGGCCGATCCCCTAATGGGCCTATACCCTAAGAAGACCAGAATGGGAAAGGCACAGACAGGCAAACATGCCCTGCAGCAATATTTACAATAGCCAAGCCATGCAAGCAAACAAAATGTCCATCAACAGATAAATGGACAAAGAAGAAGTGGTATACGTACCGAATGGAATAGTAGCCTCGGGAAAAAAATGAACAATGCCGTTTTCAGGACTACACATGAGCCTAGAAATAATCATAGTACGTTACGTAAGTCAAAAGGGAATGACAAATATCCTATGATATCATTTATACGTGTTATCCTAAGATTGCTCCCAATGAACATATTTCCACAGAAAAACACACTCACAGACTGATAAAACAAACTAATGGTTAACCAAAATGAAAGGTGGGAGGATGGATAAATTAGGATTATGGGGGTAGCATACATATACTAACGTATGTTAAATGTATATAAACATATAACATATTAAACTATATGAATTATATAATCACCAATACATATTAAATATATCATGACAAAACACCTACCAAATACCAAGGGAGGTCTACTCAACATTCTGTAATAACATACATGGTAACAGGATCCGAAGATGAACAGACATATGTATGAATCATTGACCAGATTCTGTACAGCCAGACAATCACAACACTCTAATCAAATTTCCTCCGATAAGAAATATAAATTAAATTTAAAAAACGAACATAAGTAAGGAGACATAAACTTCTGGGGGCTTGTCCCAGCACATTCCACTCTAATTTACAACCGAGGAACACGACGTCCAGGAAGACTCTGTTGCCCTAGTAACAAGAGTTGAGAACGTAATAATGCTGCCGCCTTGTGGCTGTTTCCCACAACAGCAGCTTTAAACACAGTGCTAATGGTCGCTTAATAGTCACGAGGACTGCGGGGCTGTAAATGATACCTGCCCTCAAAAAATGTCCTGGGGTAGGGAATAGGCAAGAAATTTCAACACATGACAAAGTTTTCAAGAAGTCAATATGAGAGGGAAGTTGTACTCACTCTTTAAAAAAAAAAGGAAAAGAAAAAAAAAGACACGCCTAAAGCTCAGTATAAGGAATTATTAGCTGCATGCAAATCCAACGTCCACAAAGGTTTCAGCTCACACCAGTCAAATGACCATCAGCAAAAAGTCTACAAACTATAAATGCTGAAGAGGTTTTAGGGAACTGTGTACCTTCTAGCTGCTGATGGGGTGTAAAGTGCTAACAGCACTAATGTGAATGCAGCTGCTTTAAAAGGTAAAAATTGAGCTACCGTATGATGCGGCAGGGCACCTTCTGGGCCTATAACCTAAGACCACCAGAATCGGAAAGACAGAGGCAGGCAAATGTGCACTGCAGCAATATTGAAAGAGCCAAGACATGGAAGCAAAAAAAAGCTCCATAAACAGATGAATGGACAAAGAAGAAGTGGTATATGTACAGAATGGAATATTAGCCACGAAAAAAAATAAAAGAATGGCATATGCAGCACCACGGATGAGCCTAGAGATAATCACACAACGTGAAGTAAGTCAGATTGCGAAAGACAAATGTTCTACGATATCACTTATGTTATCTGAAAATTCATAAAAATGAACATATTTCCATAGGGAAAGACAATCTCAGATGGAGAAGACAAACTTATGGTTAAGCCAAAGAAAAGGTGTGAGGAATGGACAAATTAGGATATTGGGGTTAACAAACATATACTAATACATATAAAATATATCATCCCCAAAGACCTATGGAATACCAAGAGTGGTCTATTCAACACTCTACAATAACCTACATGGAAAAGGACACAAAGATCAATAGATATATGTATATGTGTACATGAACAAGATTCTGTGCAGCTAGAACAAAAGACATTTTAAAATCCAATTTGCTCTGATAAAAATGAAAACTTAAAGACACAAACAAGAATTAAGGAGGCTAAAACTTATGGGGGTTTGTCCTGACACATTCCACTCTAATCTGCAACCTAAAAGCACAACTTGCAGCAAGGTTCTGTTTCCCTAGCAAGCAGAGTTGGCAACGTAGAAATGCTGCCACCTTAAGGCCGTTTCCTCAAACAGCAGCTTTAAATCCACTGCTAATGGTCACTAATATTCACAAGGACTGCAGGGCTGTAAATGACTCATGCCCTCAAAAACTGTCCTGGGGTAGGGAATGGCCAAAAAAATCCAAACGCGGCAAATTTTTCAAGAAGGAAATTTGAAGTTGTAAGTTTAGCTGAATCTTAAAAAAAAATGAAAAGGACATTGATCCACGCAAAACATCAGGAATTATTAGACGCATGCAAATCCAATCTACACAAACGTATCACCTCACACCAGTCAGAATGACCATCAGCAAAACGTCAACAAACAATAGATGTTGAAGAAGTTGTGGAGAATAGCGTAACCTCTCGGTCTAAGTGGGATGTAAACTGGTAACCGCCAATAATAGGAACAGAATGGCAGTGCGTTGAAAGGTAAAAATTGAGTCCCCATATGATCCGGAAGGCCCACTATTGGGCCTGTCACCTGTGAAAGCCAGCATCAAAAAGACACAGGATGGAACATCGTGTATTGCAGCAGTATTTACAATAGCCAAGACATGGAAGCAACAAAAATGTCCATCATCAGATGAATGGACGAAAAAGTGGTCCATGTACACAATGCAATATTAGACACAGAAAAGAATGAAACAATGCCGTTTGCAGCACCATAGACGAGGCTACAGACAATCACACAACTTGAAGTAAGTCAGAAAGCGAGAGACACATATCCTATGATATCACGTATAGGTCTTATGTAAAAATTGATAGGAATGAACCTATTTCCACAGAGAAGGACACTCACGTGTTCAGAAAACAAGCTTGTGCTTAACCAAACGGAAAGGTGTGAGGAATGTATAACGGAGGATATTGGGTTTAACAGACATATGCTAATACTTATAAAATATATAATCATCAGACATACCGAATACCAAGAGAGGTCTACACAACATTCTGTAATAATCTCTACGGAACAGGATCCAAACATGAAAAGATATATGAATCAATGAAAGACATTCTGTACACCTAGAACAAACACAACATTGCAATCAAATTTGCTCTGAGAAAAATGAAAATTAAACTGAGAATATCAACAACAAATAAGTAGACATAGTTTCTGGGGGTTTGTCCTGGCACATTCCACTCTACTTTACAACCTACAAACAGGACTTCCAGGAAGGCTGTGTTGCCCTAGTAACCAGAGTTGGGAATATAGAAATGCTGCCCCCTTGTGGCCGTTTCCTGCAACAGCAGCTTTAAATGCAGAACTAATGGTCATGTGATATTCACAATTACTACAGGGCTGTAAAGGACACCTGCCCTCAAAAAATGTCCTGGTGCAGGTAATGGCCACAGGAATTCAGAACATGGCAAATTTTTCAAGGAAACAATTTGAAGAGGTGAGTTTCTGTTTTACTTAAAAAAAATGTAGATGAAAGCTCAATATCGGGAATTATTAGACACATGCAAATCCAACCTACAAGAAGGTATCACCACCCAACACTCAAAATGCCATCAGTAAAAAGTCTACAAACAATAAATTCTGAAGGGGTTTTAGAGAACTGTGTACCCTCTAGTTGCTGGTGGGATGTAAACTGGTAACAGCCAGTAGTGAGAACAGAATGGAGGTGCGTTGAAAGGGAAAAATTTGAACTACCATATGATCTAGTAGGCCCACTGCTGGGCCTAATCCCTGAGAAGACCAGAATCCAAAAGACACAGGCTGGCAATCCTGCACTGCATCAATATTTAGCATTGCCAAGACTTGGAAGTAACCAAAATGTCCATCCACAGATGAATGCACAAAGAAGAAGTGGTCCATCTACACAATGCAATATTCGCCATGGAAAAGGATGAAACACTGCTCTTTGCAGCACCATAGATGAGCCTAGAGATAATCACAGAACATGAGGTAAGTCGGAAAGCAGCCGACAAATAACCTGTGATATCACTCCTAGCTGTTACCTAACAACTGACACGTATGAACATATTTCCACAGAGAAAGACTCTCACAGACTTAGAAAACAAACTATGGTTATCTAAAAGGAAAGGTGGGAGGAATGGATACATTAAGATTAGGGTTACCATACGTATACAAATACATATTAAACACACGTATCAAAAAGACCGACCATATACCAAGGGAGGTCTACTGAACGCTCTGTAATAATTTACACGCGGGCTTGCCTGGTGGCACCGTGGTTAAGAATCCACCTGCCAATGCAGGGGACACAGGTTCGATCCCTGGTTCGGGAAGGTCCCACATGCAGCAGAGCAACTAAGCCCGTGCACCACAACTAATGAGCCTACGCTCTGGAGCCCATGAGCCATAACTACTGAGCCCATGCGCCACAACTACTGAAGCCCACACGCCTAGAGCCCGTGCTCCGCAACAAGAGAAGCCACTGCAGTGAGAAGCCGGTGCACCGCAACGGAGAGTAGCCCCCGCTCACCGCAACTGGAGAAAGCCCACATGCAGCAACGAAGATCCAACTCAGCCAAAAATAAATAAATAAATAAAATAAATTTATTTAAAAAAATAATAGTAATTTACATGGGAAGAGGATCTGTACATGAGTAGATATATATAATGTTCAATTGAACCTGATTGTGCACACCCAGAACAAACACTATTCTGCTCATTACCCCAATTTAAAAAATTAAAACCACGAACAACAATTAATGAGACATAAAGTTATTGGGGTTTTCCCTGGCACATCCCATTCTAATTTACAACCTAGGAACACAACTTTCAGGAAGGCTCTGCTGCCCTAGTAACCAGACTTGGGAATGGAGAAATGCTGCCGCCTTGTGGCCGTTTCCCACAACAGCAGCTTTAAACACAGGGCTAAGGGTCACTTGAGATTCACAGTAATTGTAGGGCCGTAAATGACACGTGTCCTCAAAACATGTCCTGGGGTAGGTAATGGCCAAGAAAGTTCACAACACGGAAAATTTTTCAAGAAAACAATTTGAAGAGGTAAGTGTTACTCACTCGGTTGTTTTAAAAAAAGAAGAACATGGATAAAAGCTCAATATCAGGAATTATTGGTTGGATGCAAATCCAAACTACAAAAAGATTTCACCACCCAATATTCAAAATGCCATCCGTAAAAAGTCTACAAACAATGCATGCTGACGGGTTGGGGGAGAAATGCATACCCACTATGCTGTTGGTTGGATGTAAACTGGTAACAGCTAATCATGAGAACAGAATGGAGCTGCGTTTAAAAGGTAAAAATTGAGCTACCATATCATGCGGCCGATCCCCTAATGGGCCTATACCCTAAGAAGACCAGAATGGGAAAGGCACAGACAGGCAAACATGCCCTGCAGCAATATTTACAATAGCCAAGCCATGCAAGCAAACAAAATGTCCATCAACAGATAAATGGACAAAGAAGAAGTGGTATACGTACCGAATGGAATAGTAGCCTCGGGAAAAAAATGAACAATGCCGTTTTCAGGACTACACATGAGCCTAGAAATAATCATAGTACGTTACGTAAGTCAAAAGGGAATGACAAATATCCTATGATATCATTTATACGTGTTATCCTAAGATTGCTCCCAATGAACATATTTCCACAGAAAAACACACTCACAGACTGATAAAACAAACTAATGGTTAACCAAAATGAAAGGTGGGAGGATGGATAAATTAGGATTATGGGGGTAGCATACATATACTAACGTATGTTAAATGTATATAAACATATAACATATTAAACTATATGAATTATATAATCACCAATACATATAAAATATATCATGACAAAACACCTACCAAATACCAAGGGAGGTCTACTCAACATTCTGTAATAACATACATGGTAACAGGATCCGAAGATGAACAGACATATGTATGAATCATTGACCAGATTCTGTACAGCCAGACAATCACAACACTCTAATCAAATTTCCTCCGATAAGAAATATAAATTAAATTTAAAAAACGAACATAAGTAAGGAGACATAAACTTCTGGGGGCTTGTCCCAGCACATTCCACTCTAATTTACAACCGAGGAACACGACGTCCAGGAAGACTCTGTTGCCCTAGTAACAAGAGTTGAGAACGTAATAATGCTGCCGCCTTGTGGCTGTTTCCCACAACAGCAGCTTTAAACACAGTGCTAATGGTCGCTTAATAGTCACGAGGACTGCGGGGCTGTAAATGATACCTGCCCTCAAAAAATGTCCTGGGGTAGGGAATAGGCAAGAAATTTCAACACATGACAAAGTTTTCAAGAAGTCAATATGAGAGGGAAGTTGTACTCACTCTTTAAAAAAAAAAGGAAAAGAAAAAAAAAGACATGCCTAAAGCTCAGTATAAGGAATTATTAGCTGCATGCAAATCCAACGTCCACAAAGGTTTCAGCTCACACCAGTCAAATGACCATCAGCAAAAAGTCTACAAACTATAAATGCTGAAGAGGTTTTAGGGAACTGTGTACCTTCTAGCTGCTGATGGGGTGTAAAGTGCTAACAGCACTAATGAAAACTGAATGCAGCTGCTTTAAAAGGTAAAAATTGAGCTACCGTATGATGCGGCAGGGCACCTTCTGGGCCTATAACCTAAGACCACCAGAATCGGAAAGACAGAGGCAGGCAAATGTGCACTGCAGCAATATTGAAAGAGCCAAGACATGGAAGCAAAAAAAAGCTCCATAAACAGATGAATGGACAAAGAAGAAGTGGTATATGTACAGAATGGAATATTAGCCACGAAAAAAAATAAAAGAATGGCATATGCAGCACCACGGATGAGCCTAGAGATAATCACACAACGTGAAGTAAGTCAGATTGCGAAAGACAAATGTTCTACGATATCACTTATGTTATCTGAAAATTCATAAAAATGAACATATTTCCATAGGGAAAGACAATCTCAGATGGAGAAGACAAACTTATGGTTAAGCCAAAGAAAAGGTGTGAGGAATGGACAAATTAGGATATTGGGGTTAACAAACATATACTAATACATATAAAATATATCATCCCCAAAGACCTATGGAATACCAAGAGTGGTCTATTCAACACTCTACAATAACCTACATGGAAAAGGACACAAAGATCAATAGATATATGTATATGTGTACATGAACAAGATTCTGTGCAGCTAGAACAAAAGACATTTTAAAATCCAATTTGCTCTGATAAAAATGAAAACTTAAAGACACAAACAAGAATTAAGGAGGCTAAAACTTATGGGGGTTTGTCCTGACACATTCCACTCTAATCTGCAACCTAAAAGCACAACTTGCAGCAAGGTTCTGTTTCCCTAGCAAGCAGAGTTGGCAACGTAGAAATGCTGCCACCTTAAGGCCGTTTCCTCAAACAGCAGCTTTAAATCCACTGCTAATGGTCACTAATATTCACAAGGACTGCAGGGCTGTAAATGACTCATGCCCTCAAAAACTGTCCTGGGGTAGGGAATGGCCAAAAAAATCCAAACGCGGCAAATTTTTCAAGAAGGAAATTTGAAGTTGTAAGTTTAGCTGAATCTTAAAAAAAAATGAAAAGGACATTGATCCACGCAAAACATCAGGAATTATTAGACGCATGCAAATCCAATCTACACAAACGTATCACCTCACACCAGTCAGAATGACCATCAGCAAAACGTCAACAAACAATAGATGTTGAAGAAGTTGTGGAGAATAGCGTAACCTCTCGGTCTAAGTGGGATGTAAACTGGTAACCGCCAATAATAGGAACAGAATGGCAGTGCGTTGAAAGGTAAAAATTGAGTCCCCATATGATCCGGAAGGCCCACTATTGGGCCTGTCACCTGTGAAAGCCAGCATCAAAAAGACACAGGATGGAACATCGTGTATTGCAGCAGTATTTACAATAGCCAAGACATGGAAGCAACAAAAATGTCCATCATCAGATGAATGGACGAAAAAGTGGTCCATGTACACAATGCAATATTAGACACAGAAAAGAATGAAACAATGCCGTTTGCAGCACCATAGACGAGGCTACAGACAATCACACAACTTGAAGTAAGTCAGAAAGCGAGAGACACATATCCTATGATATCACGTATAGGTCTTATGTAAAAATTGATAGGAATGAACCTATTTCCACAGAGAAGGACACTCACGTGTTCAGAAAACAAGCTTGTGCTTAACCAAACGGAAAGGTGTGAGGAATGTATAACGGAGGATATTGGGTTTAACAGACATATGCTAATACTTATAAAATATATAATCATCAGACATACCGAATACCAAGAGAGGTCTACACAACATTCTGTAATAATCTCTACGGAACAGGATCCAAACATGAAAAGATATATGAATCAATGAAAGACATTCTGTACACCTAGAACAAACACAACATTGCAATCAAATTTGCTCTGAGAAAAATGAAAATTAAACTGAGAATATCAACAACAAATAAGTAGACATAGTTTCTGGGGGTTTGTCCTGGCACATTCCACTCTACTTTACAACCTACAAACAGGACTTCCAGGAAGGCTGTGTTGCCCTAGTAACCAGAGTTGGGAATATAGAAATGCTGCCCCCTTGTGGCCGTTTCCTGCAACAGCAGCTTTAAATGCAGAACTAATGGTCATGTGATATTCACAATTACTACAGGGCTGTAAAGGACACCTGCCCTCAAAAAATGTCCTGGTGCAGGTAATGGCCACAGGAATTCAGAACATGGCAAATTTTTCAAGGAAACAATTTGAAGAGGTGAGTTTCTGTTTTACTTAAAAAAAATGTAGATGAAAGCTCAATATCGGGAATTATTAGACACATGCAAATCCAACCTACAAGAAGGTATCACCACCCAACACTCAAAATGCCATCAGTAAAAAGTCTACAAACAATAAATTCTGAAGGGGTTTTAGAGAACTGTGTACCCTCTAGTTGCTGGTGGGATGTAAACTGGTAACAGCCAGTAGTGAGAACAGAATGGAGGTGCGTTGAAAGGGAAAAATTTGAACTACCATATGATCTAGTAGGCCCACTGCTGGGCCTAATCCCTGAGAAGACCAGAATCCAAAAGACACAGGCTGGCAATCCTGCACTGCATCAATATTTAGCATTGCCAAGACTTGGAAGTAACCAAAATGTCCATCCACAGATGAATGCACAAAGAAGAAGTGGTCCATCTACACAATGCAATATTCGCCATGGAAAAGGATGAAACACTGCTCTTTGCAGCACCATAGATGAGCCTAGAGATAATCACAGAACATGAGGTAAGTCGGAAAGCAGCCGACAAATAACCTGTGATATCACTCCTAGCTGTTACCTAACAACTGACACGTATGAACATATTTCCACAGAGAAAGACTCTCACAGACTTAGAAAACAAACTATGGTTATCTAAAAGGAAAGGTGGGAGGAATGGATACATTAAGATTAGGGTTACCATACGTATACAAATACATATTAAACACACGTATCAAAAAGACCGACCATATACCAAGGGAGGTCTACTGAACGCTCTGTAATAATTTACACGGGGGCTTGCCTGGTGGCACCGTGGTTAAGAATCCACCTGCCAATGCAGGGGACACAGGTTCGATCCCTGGTTCGGGAAGGTCCCACATGCAGCAGAGCAACTAAGCCCGTGCACCACAACTAATGAGCCTACGCTCTGGAGCCCATGAGCCATAACTACTGAGCCCATGCGCCACAACTACTGAAGCCCACACGCCTAGAGCCCGTGCTCCGCAACAAGAGAAGCCACTGCAGTGAGAAGCCGGTGCACCGCAACGGAGAGTAGCCCCCGCTCACCGCAACTGGAGAAAGCCCACATGCAGCAACGAAGATCCAACTCAGCCAAAAATAAATAAATAAATAAAATAAATTTATTTAAAAAAATAATAGTAATTTACATGGGAAGAGGATCTGTACATGAGTAGATATATATAATGTTCAATTGAACCTGATTGTGCACACCCAGAACAAACACTATTCTGCTCATTACCCCAATTTAAAAAATTAAAACCACGAACAACAATTAATGAGACATAAAGTTATTGGGGTTTTCCCTGGCACATCCCATTCTAATTTACAACCTAGGAACACAACTTTCAGGAAGGCTCTGCTGCCCTAGTAACCAGACTTGGGAATGGAGAAATGCTGCCGCCTTGTGGCCGTTTCCCACAACAGCAGCTTTAAACACAGGGCTAAGGGTCACTTGAGATTCACAGTAATTGTAGGGCCGTAAATGACACGTGTCCTCAAAACATGTCCTGGGGTAGGTAATGGCCAAGAAAGTTCACAACACGGAAAATTTTTCAAGAAAACAATTTGAAGAGGTAAGTGTTACTCACTCGGTTGTTTTAAAAAAAGAAGAACATGGATAAAAGCTCAATATCAGGAATTATTGGTTGGATGCAAATCCAAACTACAAAAAGATTTCACCACCCAATATTCAAAATGCCATCCGTAAAAAGTCTACAAACAATGCATGCTGACGGGTTGGGGGAGAAATGCATACCCACTATGCTGTTGGTTGGATGTAAACTGGTAACAGCTAATCATGAGAACAGAACGGAGCTGCGTTTAAAAGGTAAAAATTGAGCTACCATATCATGCGGCCGATCCCCTAATGGGCCTATACCCTAAGAAGACCAGAATGGGAAAGGCACAGACAGGCAAACATGCCCTGCAGCAATATTTACAATAGCCAAGCCATGCAAGCAAACAAAATGTCCATCAACAGATAAATGGACAAAGAAGAAGTGGTATACGTACCGAATGGAATAGTAGCCTCGGGAAAAAAATGAACAATGCCGTTTTCAGGACTACACATGAGCCTAGAAATAATCATAGTACGTTACGTAAGTCAAAAGGGAATGACAAATATCCTATGATATCATTTATACGTGTTATCCTAAGATTGCTCCCAATGAACATATTTCCACAGAAAAACACACTCACAGACTGATAAAACAAACTAATGGTTAACCAAAATGAAAGGTGGGAGGATGGATAAATTAGGATTATGGGGGTAGCATACATATACTAACGTATGTTAAATGTATATAAACATATAACATATAAACTATATGAATTATATAATCACCAATACATATAAAATATATCATGACAAAACACCTACCAAATACCAAGGGAGGTCTACTCAACATTCTGTAATAACATACATGGTAACAGGATCCGAAGATGAACAGACATATGTATGAATCATTGACCAGATTCTGTACAGCCAGACAATCACAACACTCTAATCAAATTTCCTCCGATAAGAAATATAAATTAAATTTAAAAAACGAACATAAGTAAGGAGACATAAACTTCTGGGGGCTTGTCCCAGCACATTCCACTCTAATTTACAACCGAGGAACACGACGTCCAGGAAGACTCTGTTGCCCTAGTAACAAGAGTTGAGAACGTAATAATGCTGCCGCCTTGTGGCTGTTTCCCACAACAGCAGCTTTAAACACAGTGCTAATGGTCGCTTAATAGTCACGAGGACTGCGGGGCTGTAAATGATACCTGCCCTCAAAAAATGTCCTGGGGTAGGGAATAGGCAAGAAATTTCAACACATGACAAAGTTTTCAAGAAGTCAATATGAGAGGGAAGTTGTACTCACTCTTTAAAAAAAAAAGGAAAAGAAAAAAAAAGACATGCCTAAAGCTCAGTATAAGGAATTATTAGCTGCATGCAAATCCAACGTCCACAAAGGTTTCAGCTCACACCAGTCAAATGACCATCAGCAAAAAGTCTACAAACTATAAATGCTGAAGAGGTTTTAGGGAACTGTGTACCTTCTAGCTGCTGATGGGGTGTAAAGTGCTAACAGCACTAATGAAAACTGAATGCAGCTGCTTTAAAAGGTAAAAATTGAGCTACCGTATGATGCGGCAGGGCACCTTCTGGGCCTATAACCTAAGACCACCAGAATCGGAAAGACAGAGGCAGGCAAATGTGCACTGCAGCAATATTGAAAGAGCCAAGACATGGAAGCAAAAAAAAGCTCCATAAACAGATGAATGGACAAAGAAGAAGTGGTATATGTACAGAATGGAATATTAGCCACGAAAAAAAATAAAAGAATGGCATATGCAGCACCACGGATGAGCCTAGAGATAATCACACAACGTGAAGTAAGTCAGATTGCGAAAGACAAATGTTCTACGATATCACTTATGTTATCTGAAAATTCATAAAAATGAACATATTTCCATAGGGAAAGACAATCTCAGATGGAGAAGACAAACTTATGGTTAAGCCAAAGAAAAGGTGTGAGGAATGGACAAATTAGGATATTGGGGTTAACAAACATATACTAATACATATAAAATATATCATCCCCAAAGACCTATGGAATACCAAGAGTGGTCTATTCAACACTCTACAATAACCTACATGGAAAAGGACACAAAGATCAATAGATATATGTATATGTGTACATGAACAAGATTCTGTGCAGCTAGAACAAAAGACATTTTAAAATCCAATTTGCTCTGATAAAAATGAAAACTTAAAGACACAAACAAGAATTAAGGAGGCTAAAACTTATGGGGGTTTGTCCTGACACATTCCACTCTAATCTGCAACCTAAAAGCACAACTTGCAGCAAGGTTCTGTTTCCCTAGCAAGCAGAGTTGGCAACGTAGAAATGCTGCCACCTTAAGGCCGTTTCCTCAAACAGCAGCTTTAAATCCACTGCTAATGGTCACTAATATTCACAAGGACTGCAGGGCTGTAAATGACTCATGCCCTCAAAAACTGTCCTGGGGTAGGGAATGGCCAAAAAAATCCAAACGCGGCAAATTTTTCAAGAAGGAAATTTGAAGTTGTAAGTTTAGCTGAATCTTAAAAAAAAATGAAAAGGACATTGATCCACGCAAAACATCAGGAATTATTAGACGCATGCAAATCCAATCTACACAAACGTATCACCTCACACCAGTCAGAATGACCATCAGCAAAACGTCAACAAACAATAGATGTTGAAGAAGTTGTGGAGAATAGCGTAACCTCTCGGTCTAAGTGGGATGTAAACTGGTAACCGCCAATAATAGGAACAGAATGGCAGTGCGTTGAAAGGTAAAAATTGAGTCCCCATATGATCCGGAAGGCCCACTATTGGGCCTGTCACCTGTGAAAGCCAGCATCAAAAAGACACAGGATGGAACATCGTGTATTGCAGCAGTATTTACAATAGCCAAGACATGGAAGCAACAAAAATGTCCATCATCAGATGAATGGACGAAAAAGTGGTCCATGTACACAATGCAATATTAGACACAGAAAAGAATGAAACAATGCCGTTTGCAGCACCATAGACGAGGCTACAGACAATCACACAACTTGAAGTAAGTCAGAAAGCGAGAGACACATATCCTATGATATCACGTATAGGTCTTATGTAAAAATTGATAGGAATGAACCTATTTCCACAGAGAAGGACACTCACGTGTTCAGAAAACAAGCTTGTGCTTAACCAAACGGAAAGGTGTGAGGAATGTATAACGGAGGATATTGGGTTTAACAGACATATGCTAATACTTATAAAATATATAATCATCAGACATACCGAATACCAAGAGAGGTCTACACAACATTCTGTAATAATCTCTACGGAACAGGATCCAAACATGAAAAGATATATGAATCAATGAAAGACATTCTGTACACCTAGAACAAACACAACATTGCAATCAAATTTGCTCTGAGAAAAATGAAAATTAAACTGAGAATATCAACAACAAATAAGTAGACATAGTTTCTGGGGGTTTGTCCTGGCACATTCCACTCTACTTTACAACCTACAAACAGGACTTCCAGGAAGGCTGTGTTGCCCTAGTAACCAGAGTTGGGAATATAGAAATGCTGCCCCCTTGTGGCCGTTTCCTGCAACAGCAGCTTTAAATGCAGAACTAATGGTCATGTGATATTCACAATTACTACAGGGCTGTAAAGGACACCTGCCCTCAAAAAATGTCCTGGTGCAGGTAATGGCCACAGGAATTCAGAACATGGCAAATTTTTCAAGGAAACAATTTGAAGAGGTGAGTTTCTGTTTTACTTAAAAAAAATGTAGATGAAAGCTCAATATCGGGAATTATTAGACACATGCAAATCCAACCTACAAGAAGGTATCACCACCCAACACTCAAAATGCCATCAGTAAAAAGTCTACAAACAATAAATTCTGAAGGGGTTTTAGAGAACTGTGTACCCTCTAGTTGCTGGTGGGATGTAAACTGGTAACAGCCAGTAGTGAGAACAGAATGGAGGTGCGTTGAAAGGGAAAAATTTGAACTACCATATGATCTAGTAGGCCCACTGCTGGGCCTAATCCCTGAGAAGACCAGAATCCAAAAGACACAGGCTGGCAATCCTGCACTGCATCAATATTTAGCATTGCCAAGACTTGGAAGTAACCAAAATGTCCATCCACAGATGAATGCACAAAGAAGAAGTGGTCCATGTACACAATGCAATATTCGCCATGGAAAAGGATGAAACACTGCTCTTTGCAGCACCATAGATGAGCCTAGAGATAATCACAGAACATGAGGTAAGTCGGAAAGCAGCCGACAAATAACCTGTGATATCACTCCTAGCTGTTACCTAACAACTGACACGTATGAACATATTTCCACAGAGAAAGACTCTCACAGACTTAGAAAACAAACTATGGTTATCTAAAAGGAAAGGTGGGAGGAATGGATACATTAAGATTAGGGTTACCATACGTATACAAATACATATTAAACACACGTATCAAAAAGACCGACCATATACCAAGGGAGGTCTACTGAACGCTCTGTAATAATTTACACGCGGGCTTGCCTGGTGGCACCGTGGTTAAGAATCCACCTGCCAATGCAGGGGACACAGGTTCGATCCCTGGTTCGGGAAGGTCCCACATGCAGCAGAGCAACTAAGCCCGTGCACCACAACTAATGAGCCTACGCTCTGGAGCCCATGAGCCATAACTACTGAGCCCATGCGCCACAACTACTGAAGCCCACACGCCTAGAGCCCGTGCTCCGCAACAAGAGAAGCCACTGCAGTGAGAAGCCGGTGCACCGCAACGGAGAGTAGCCCCCGCTCACCGCAACTGGAGAAAGCCCACATGCAGCAACGAAGATCCAACTCAGCCAAAAATAAATAAATAAATAAAATAAATTTATTTAAAAAAATAATAGTAATTTACATGGGAAGAGGATCTGTACATGAGTAGATATATATAATGTTCAATTGAACCTGATTGTGCACACCCAGAACAAACACTATTCTGCTCATTACCCCAATTTAAAAAATTAAAACCACGAACAACAATTAATGAGACATAAAGTTATTGGGGTTTTCCCTGGCACATCCCATTCTAATTTACAACCTAGGAACACAACTTTCAGGAAGGCTCTGCTGCCCTAGTAACCAGACTTGGGAATGGAGAAATGCTGCCGCCTTGTGGCCGTTTCCCACAACAGCAGCTTTAAACACAGGGCTAAGGGTCACTTGAGATTCACAGTAATTGTAGGGCCATAAATGACACGTGTCCTCAAAACATGTCCTGGGGTAGGTAATGGCCAAGAAAGTTCACAACACGGAAAATTTTTCAAGAAAACAATTTGAAGAGGTAAGTGTTACTCACTCGGTTGTTTTAAAAAAAGAAGAACATGGATAAAAGCTCAATATCAGGAATTATTGGTTGGATGCAAATCCAAACTACAAAAAGATTTCACCACCCAATATTCAAAATGCCATCCGTAAAAAGTCTACAAACAATGCATGCTGACGGGTTGGGGGAGAAATGCATACCCACTATGCTGTTGGTTGGATGTAAACTGGTAACAGCTAATCATGAGAACAGAACGGAGCTGCGTTTAAAAGGTAAAAATTGAGCTACCATATCATGCGGCCGATCCCCTAATGGGCCTATACCCTAAGAAGACCAGAATGGGAAAGGCACAGACAGGCAAACATGCCCTGCAGCAATATTTACAATAGCCAAGCCATGCAAGCAAACAAAATGTCCATCAACAGATAAATGGACAAAGAAGAAGTGGTATACGTACCGAATGGAATAGTAGCCTCGGGAAAAAAATGAACAATGCCGTTTTCAGGACTACACATGAGCCTAGAAATAATCATAGTACGTTACGTAAGTCAAAAGGGAATGACAAATATCCTATGATATCATTTATACGTGTTATCCTAAGATTGCTCCCAATGAACATATTTCCACAGAAAAACACACTCACAGACTGATAAAACAAACTAATGGTTAACCAAAATGAAAGGTGGGAGGATGGATAAATTAGGATTATGGGGGTAGCATACATATACTAACGTATGTTAAATGTATATAAACATATAACATATAAACTATATGAATTATATAATCACCAATACATATAAAATATATCATGACAAAACACCTACCAAATACCAAGGGAGGTCTACTCAACATTCTGTAATAACATACATGGTAACAGGATCCGAAGATGAACAGACATATGTATGAATCATTGACCAGATTCTGTACAGCCAGACAATCACAACACTCTAATCAAATTTCCTCCGATAAGAAATATAAATTAAATTTAAAAAACGAACATAAGTAAGGAGACATAAACTTCTGGGGGCTTGTCCCAGCACATTCCACTCTAATTTACAACCGAGGAACACGACGTCCAGGAAGACTCTGTTGCCCTAGTAACAAGAGTTGAGAACGTAATAATGCTGCCGCCTTGTGGCTGTTTCCCACAACAGCAGCTTTAAACACAGTGCTAATGGTCGCTTAATAGTCACGAGGACTGCGGGGCTGTAAATGATACCTGCCCTCAAAAAATGTCCTGGGGTAGGGAATAGGCAAGAAATTTCAACACATGACAAAGTTTTCAAGAAGTCAATATGAGAGGGAAGTTGTACTCACTCTTTAAAAAAAAAAGGAAAAGAAAAAAAAAGACATGCCTAAAGCTCAGTATAAGGAATTATTAGCTGCATGCAAATCCAACGTCCACAAAGGTTTCAGCTCACACCAGTCAAATGACCATCAGCAAAAAGTCTACAAACTATAAATGCTGAAGAGGTTTTAGGGAACTGTGTACCTTCTAGCTGCTGATGGGGTGTAAAGTGCTAACAGCACTAATGAAAACTGAATGCAGCTGCTTTAAAAGGTAAAAATTGAGCTACCGTATGATGCGGCAGGGCACCTTCTGGGCCTATAACCTAAGACCACCAGAATCGGAAAGACAGAGGCAGGCAAATGTGCACTGCAGCAATATTGAAAGAGCCAAGACATGGAAGCAAAAAAAAGCTCCATAAACAGATGAATGGACAAAGAAGAAGTGGTATATGTACAGAATGGAATATTAGCCACGAAAAAAAATAAAAGAATGGCATATGCAGCACCACGGATGAGCCTAGAGATAATCACACAACGTGAAGTAAGTCAGATTGCGAAAGACAAATGTTCTACGATATCACTTATGTTATCTGAAAATTCATAAAAATGAACATATTTCCATAGGGAAAGACAATCTCAGATGGAGAAGACAAACTTATGGTTAAGCCAAAGAAAAGGTGTGAGGAATGGACAAATTAGGATATTGGGGTTAACAAACATATACTAATACATATAAAATATATCATCCCCAAAGACCTATGGAATACCAAGAGTGGTCTATTCAACACTCTACAATAACCTACATGGAAAAGGACACAAAGATCAATAGATATATGTATATGTGTACATGAACAAGATTCTGTGCAGCTAGAACAAAAGACATTTTAAAATCCAATTTGCTCTGATAAAAATGAAAACTTAAAGACACAAACAAGAATTAAGGAGGCTAAAACTTATGGGGGTTTGTCCTGACACATTCCACTCTAATCTGCAACCTAAAAGCACAACTTGCAGCAAGGTTCTGTTTCCCTAGCAAGCAGAGTTGGCAACGTAGAAATGCTGCCACCTTAAGGCCGTTTCCTCAAACAGCAGCTTTAAATCCACTGCTAATGGTCACTAATATTCACAAGGACTGCAGGGCTGTAAATGACTCATGCCCTCAAAAACTGTCCTGGGGTAGGGAATGGCCAAAAAAATCCAAACGCGGCAAATTTTTCAAGAAGGAAATTTGAAGTTGTAAGTTTAGCTGAATCTTAAAAAAAAATGAAAAGGACATTGATCCACGCAAAACATCAGGAATTATTAGACGCATGCAAATCCAATCTACACAAACGTATCACCTCACACCAGTCAGAATGACCATCAGCAAAACGTCAACAAACAATAGATGTTGAAGAAGTTGTGGAGAATAGCGTAACCTCTCGGTCTAAGTGGGATGTAAACTGGTAACCGCCAATAATAGGAACAGAATGGCAGTGCGTTGAAAGGTAAAAATTGAGTCCCCATATGATCCGGAAGGCCCACTATTGGGCCTGTCACCTGTGAAAGCCAGCATCAAAAAGACACAGGATGGAACATCGTGTATTGCAGCAGTATTTACAATAGCCAAGACATGGAAGCAACAAAAATGTCCATCATCAGATGAATGGACGAAAAAGTGGTCCATGTACACAATGCAATATTAGACACAGAAAAGAATGAAACAATGCCGTTTGCAGCACCATAGACGAGGCTACAGACAATCACACAACTTGAAGTAAGTCAGAAAGCGAGAGACACATATCCTATGATATCACGTATAGGTCTTATGTAAAAATTGATAGGAATGAACCTATTTCCACAGAGAAGGACACTCACGTGTTCAGAAAACAAGCTTGTGCTTAACCAAACGGAAAGGTGTGAGGAATGTATAACGGAGGATATTGGGTTTAACAGACATATGCTAATACTTATAAAATATATAATCATCAGACATACCGAATACCAAGAGAGGTCTACACAACATTCTGTAATAATCTCTACGGAACAGGATCCAAACATGAAAAGATATATGAATCAATGAAAGACATTCTGTACACCTAGAACAAACACAACATTGCAATCAAATTTGCTCTGAGAAAAATGAAAATTAAACTGAGAATATCAACAACAAATAAGTAGACATAGTTTCTGGGGGTTTGTCCTGGCACATTCCACTCTACTTTACAACCTACAAACAGGACTTCCAGGAAGGCTGTGTTGCCCTAGTAACCAGAGTTGGGAATATAGAAATGCTGCCCCCTTGTGGCCGTTTCCTGCAACAGCAGCTTTAAATGCAGAACTAATGGTCATGTGATATTCACAATTACTACAGGGCTGTAAAGGACACCTGCCCTCAAAAAATGTCCTGGTGCAGGTAATGGCCACAGGAATTCAGAACATGGCAAATTTTTCAAGGAAACAATTTGAAGAGGTGAGTTTCTGTTTTACTTAAAAAAAATGTAGATGAAAGCTCAATATCGGGAATTATTAGACACATGCAAATCCAACCTACAAGAAGGTATCACCACCCAACACTCAAAATGCCATCAGTAAAAAGTCTACAAACAATAAATTCTGAAGGGGTTTTAGAGAACTGTGTACCCTCTAGTTGCTGGTGGGATGTAAACTGGTAACAGCCAGTAGTGAGAACAGAATGGAGGTGCGTTGAAAGGGAAAAATTTGAACTACCATATGATCTAGTAGGCCCACTGCTGGGCCTAATCCCTGAGAAGACCAGAATCCAAAAGACACAGGCTGGCAATCCTGCACTGCATCAATATTTAGCATTGCCAAGACTTGGAAGTAACCAAAATGTCCATCCACAGATGAATGCACAAAGAAGAAGTGGTCCATGTACACAATGCAATATTCGCCATGGAAAAGGATGAAACACTGCTCTTTGCAGCACCATAGATGAGCCTAGAGATAATCACAGAACATGAGGTAAGTCGGAAAGCAGCCGACAAATAACCTGTGATATCACTCCTAGCTGTTACCTAACAACTGACACGTATGAACATATTTCCACAGAGAAAGACTCTCACAGACTTAGAAAACAAACTATGGTTATCTAAAAGGAAAGGTGGGAGGAATGGATACATTAAGATTAGGGTTACCGTACGTATACAAATACATATTAAACACACGTATCAAAAAGACCGACCATATACCAAGGGAGGTCTACTGAACGCTCTGTAATAATTTACACGCGGGCTTGCCTGGTGGCACCGTGGTTAAGAATCCACCTGCCAATGCAGGGGACACAGGTTCGATCCCTGGTTCGGGAAAGTCCCACATGCAGCAGAGCAACTAAGCCCGTGCACCACAACTAATGAGCCTACGCTCTGGAGCCCATGAGCCATAACTACTGAGCCCATGCGCCACAACTACTGAAGCCCACACGCCTAGAGCCCATGCTCCGCAACAAGAGAAGCCACTGCAGTGAGAAGCCGGTGCACCGCAACGGAGAGTAGCCCCCGCTCACCGCAACTGGAGAAAGCCCACATGCAGCAACGAAGATCCAACTCAGCCAAAAATAAATAAATAAATAAAATAAATTTATTTAAAAAAATAATAGTAATTTACATGGGAAGAGGATCTGTACATGAGTAGATATATATAATGTTCAATTGAACCTGATTGTGCACACCCAGAACAAACACTATTCTGCTCATTACCCCAATTTAAAAAATTAAAACCACGAACAACAATTAATGAGACATAAAGTTATTGGGGTTTTCCCTGGCACATCCCATTCTAATTTACAACCTAGGAACACAACTTTCAGGAAGGCTCTGCTGCCCTAGTAACCAGACTTGGGAATGGAGAAATGCTGCCGCCTTGTGGCCGTTTCCCACAACAGCAGCTTTAAACACAGGGCTAAGGGTCACTTGAGATTCACAGTAATTGTAGGGCCGTAAATGACACGTGTCCTCAAAACATGTCCTGGGGTAGGTAATGGCCAAGAAAGTTCACAACACGGAAAATTTTTCAAGAAAACAATTTGAAGAGGTAAGTGTTACTCACTCGGTTGTTTTAAAAAAAGAAGAACATGGATAAAAGCTCAATATCAGGAATTATTGGTTGGATGCAAATCCAAACTACAAAAAGATTTCACCACCCAATATTCAAAATGCCATCCGTAAAAAGTCTACAAACAATGCATGCTGACGGGTTGGGGGAGAAATGCATACCCACTATGCTGTTGGTTGGATGTAAACTGGTAACAGCTAATCATGAGAACAGAACGGAGCTGCGTTTAAAAGGTAAAAATTGAGCTACCATATCATGCGGCCGATCCCCTAATGGGCCTATACCCTAAGAAGACCAGAATGGGAAAGGCACAGACAGGCAAACATGCCCTGCAGCAATATTTACAATAGCCAAGCCATGCAAGCAAACAAAATGTCCATCAACAGATAAATGGACAAAGAAGAAGTGGTATACGTACCGAATGGAATAGTAGCCTCGGGAAAAAAATGAACAATGCCGTTTTCAGGACTACACATGAGCCTAGAAATAATCATAGTACGTTACGTAAGTCAAAAGGGAATGACAAATATCCTATGATATCATTTATACGTGTTATCCTAAGATTGCTCCCAATGAACATATTTCCACAGAAAAACACACTCACAGACTGATAAAACAAACTAATGGTTAACCAAAATGAAAGGTGGGAGGATGGATAAATTAGGATTATGGGGGTAGCATACATATACTAACGTATGTTAAATGTATATAAACATATAACATATAAACTATATGAATTATATAATCACCAATACATATAAAATATATCATGACAAAACACCTACCAAATACCAAGGGAGGTCTACTCAACATTCTGTAATAACATACATGGTAACAGGATCCGAAGATGAACAGACATATGTATGAATCATTGACCAGATTCTGTACAGCCAGACAATCACAACACTCTAATCAAATTTCCTCCGATAAGAAATATAAATTAAATTTAAAAAACGAACATAAGTAAGGAGACATAAACTTCTGGGGGCTTGTCCCAGCACATTCCACTCTAATTTACAACCGAGGAACACGACGTCCAGGAAGACTCTGTTGCCCTAGTAACAAGAGTTGAGAACGTAATAATGCTGCCGCCTTGTGGCTGTTTCCCACAACAGCAGCTTTAAACACAGTGCTAATGGTCGCTTAATAGTCACGAGGACTGCGGGGCTGTAAATGATACCTGCCCTCAAAAAATGTCCTGGGGTAGGGAATAGGCAAGAAATTTCAACACATGACAAAGTTTTCAAGAAGTCAATATGAGAGGGAAGTTGTACTCACTCTTTAAAAAAAAAAGGAAAAGAAAAAAAAAGACACGCCTATAGCTCAGTATAAGGAATTATTAGCTGCATGCAAATCCCACGTCCACAAAGGTTTCAGCTCACACCAGTCAAATGACCATCAGCAAAAAGTCTACAAACTATAAATGCTGAAGAGGTTTTAGGGAACTGTGTACCTTCTAGCTGCTGATGGGGTGTAAAGTGCTAACAGCACTAATGAAAACTGAATGCAGCTGCTTTAAAAGGTAAAAATTGAGCTACCGTATGATGCGGCAGGGCACCTTCTGGGCCTATAACCTAAGACCACCAGAATCGGAAAGACAGAGGCAGGCAAATGTGCACTGCAGCAATATTGAAAGAGCCAAGACATGGAAGCAAAAAAAAGCTCCATAAACAGATGAATGGACAAAGAAGAAGTGGTATATGTACAGAATGGAATATTAGCCACGAAAAAAAATAAAAGAATGGCATATGCAGCACCACGGATGAGCCTAGAGATAATCACACAACGTGAAGTAAGTCAGATTGCGAAAGACAAATGTTCTACGATATCACTTATGTTATCTGAAAATTCATAAAAATGAACATATTTCCATAGGGAAAGACAATCTCAGATGGAGAAGACAAACTTATGGTTAAGCCAAAGAAAAGGTGTGAGGAATGGACAAATTAGGATATTGGGGTTAACAAACATATACTAATACATATAAAATATATCATCCCCAAAGACCTATGGAATACCAAGAGTGGTCTATTCAACACTCTACAATAACCTACATGGAAAAGGACACAAAGATCAATAGATATATGTATATGTGTACATGAACAAGATTCTGTGCAGCTAGAACAAAAGACATTTTAAAATCCAATTTGCTCTGATAAAAATGAAAACTTAAAGACACAAACAAGAATTAAGGAGGCTAAAACTTATGGGGGTTTGTCCTGACACATTCCACTCTAATCTGCAACCTAAAAGCACAACTTGCAGCAAGGTTCTGTTTCCCTAGCAAGCAGAGTTGGCAACGTAGAAATGCTGCCACCTTAAGGCCGTTTCCTCAAACAGCAGCTTTAAATCCACTGCTAATGGTCACTAATATTCACAAGGACTGCAGGGCTGTAAATGACTCATGCCCTCAAAAACTGTCCTGGGGTAGGGAATGGCCAAAAAAATCCAAACGCGGCAAATTTTTCAAGAAGGAAATTTGAAGTTGTAAGTTTAGCTGAATCTTAAAAAAAAATGAAAAGGACATTGATCCACGCAAAACATCAGGAATTATTAGACGCATGCAAATCCAATCTACACAAACGTATCACCTCACACCAGTCAGAATGACCATCAGCAAAACGTCAACAAACAATAGATGTTGAAGAAGTTGTGGAGAATAGCGTAACCTCTCGGTCTAAGTGGGATGTAAACTGGTAACCGCCAATAATAGGAACAGAATGGCAGTGCGTTGAAAGGTAAAAATTGAGTCCCCATATGATCCGGAAGGCCCACTATTGGGCCTGTCACCTGTGAAAGCCAGCATCAAAAAGACACAGGATGGAACATCGTGTATTGCAGCAGTATTTACAATAGCCAAGACATGGAAGCAACAAAAATGTCCATCATCAGATGAATGGACGAAAAAGTGGTCCATGTACACAATGCAATATTAGACACAGAAAAGAATGAAACAATGCCGTTTGCAGCACCATAGACGAGGCTACAGACAATCACACAACTTGAAGTAAGTCAGAAAGCGAGAGACACATATCCTATGATATCACGTATAGGTCTTATGTAAAAATTGATAGGAATGAACCTATTTCCACAGAGAAGGACACTCACGTGTTCAGAAAACAAGCTTGTGCTTAACCAAACGGAAAGGTGTGAGGAATGTATAACGGAGGATATTGGGTTTAACAGACATATGCTAATACTTATAAAATATATAATCATCAGACATACCGAATACCAAGAGAGGTCTACACAACATTCTGTAATAATCTCTACGGAACAGGATCCAAACATGAAAAGATATATGAATCAATGAAAGACATTCTGTACACCTAGAACAAACACAACATTGCAATCAAATTTGCTCTGAGAAAAATGAAAATTAAACTGAGAATATCAACAACAAATAAGTAGACATAGTTTCTGGGGGTTTGTCCTGGCACATTCCACTCTACTTTACAACCTACAAACAGGACTTCCAGGAAGGCTGTGTTGCCCTAGTAACCAGAGTTGGGAATATAGAAATGCTGCCCCCTTGTGGCCGTTTCCTGCAACAGCAGCTTTAAATGCAGAACTAATGGTCATGTGATATTCACAATTACTACAGGGCTGTAAAGGACACCTGCCCTCAAAAAATGTCCTGGTGCAGGTAATGGCCACAGGAATTCAGAACATGGCAAATTTTTCAAGGAAACAATTTGAAGAGGTGAGTTTCTGTTTTACTTAAAAAAAATGTAGATGAAAGCTCAATATCGGGAATTATTAGACACATGCAAATCCAACCTACAAGAAGGTATCACCACCCAACACTCAAAATGCCATCAGTAAAAAGTCTACAAACAATAAATTCTGAAGGGGTTTTAGAGAACTGTGTACCCTCTAGTTGCTGGTGGGATGTAAACTGGTAACAGCCAGTAGTGAGAACAGAATGGAGGTGCGTTGAAAGGGAAAAATTTGAACTACCATATGATCTAGTAGGCCCACTGCTGGGCCTAATCCCTGAGAAGACCAGAATCCAAAAGACACAGGCTGGCAATCCTGCACTGCATCAATATTTAGCATTGCCAAGACTTGGAAGTAACCAAAATGTCCATCCACAGATGAATGCACAAAGAAGAAGTGGTCCATCTACACAATGCAATATTCGCCATGGAAAAGGATGAAACACTGCTCTTTGCAGCACCATAGATGAGCCTAGAGATAATCACAGAACATGAGGTAAGTCGGAAAGCAGCCGACAAATAACCTGTGATATCACTCCTAGCTGTTACCTAACAACTGACACGTATGAACATATTTCCACAGAGAAAGACTCTCACAGACTTAGAAAACAAACTATGGTTATCTAAAAGGAAAGGTGGGAGGAATGGATACATTAAGATTAGGGTTACCGTACGTATACAAATACATATTAAACACACGTATCAAAAAGACCGACCATATACCAAGGGAGGTCTACTGAACGCTCTGTAATAATTTACACGGGGGCTTGCCTGGTGGCACCGTGGTTAAGAATCCACCTGCCAATGCAGGGGACACAGGTTCGATCCCTGGTTCGGGAAGGTCCCACATGCAGCAGAGCAACTAAGCCCGTGCACCACAACTAATGAGCCTACGCTCTGGAGCCCATGAGCCATAACTACTGAGCCCATGCGCCACAACTACTGAAGCCCACACGCCTAGAGCCCGTGCTCCGCAACAAGAGAAGCCACTGCAGTGAGAAGCCGGTGCACCGCAACGGAGAGTAGCCCCCGCTCACCGCAACTGGAGAAAGCCCACATGCAGCAACGAAGATCCAACTCAGCCAAAAATAAATAAACAAATAAAATAAATTTATTTAAAAAAATAATAGTAATTTACATGGGAAGAGGATCTGTACATGAGTAGATATATATAATGTTCAATTGAACCTGATTGTGCACACCCAGAACAAACACTATTCTGCTCATTACCCCAATTTAAAAAATTAAAACCACGAACAACAATTAATGAGACATAAAGTTATTGGGGTTTTCCCTGGCACATCCCATTCTAATTTACAACCTAGGAACACAACTTTCAGGAAGGCTCTGCTGCCCTAGTAACCAGACTTGGGAATGGAGAAATGCTGCCGCCTTGTGGCCGTTTCCCACAACAGCAGCTTTAAACACAGGGCTAAGGGTCACTTGAGATTCACAGTAATTGTAGGGCCGTAAATGACACGTGTCCTCAAAACATGTCCTGGGGTAGGTAATGGCCAAGAAAGTTCACAACACGGAAAATTTTTCAAGAAAACAATTTGAAGAGGTAAGTGTTACTCACTCGGTTGTTTTAAAAAAAGAAGAACATGGATAAAAGCTCAATATCAGGAATTATTGGTTGGATGCAAATCCAAACTACAAAAAGATTTCACCACCCAATATTCAAAATGCCATCCGTAAAAAGTCTACAAACAATGCATGCTGACGGGTTGGGGGAGAAATGCATACCCACTATGCTGTTGGTTGGATGTAAACTGGTAACAGCTAATCATGAGAACAGAACGGAGCTGCGTTTAAAAGGTAAAAATTGAGCTACCATATCATGCGGCCGATCCCCTAATGGGCCTATACCCTAAGAAGACCAGAATGGGAAAGGCACAGACAGGCAAACATGCCCTGCAGCAATATTTACAATAGCCAAGCCATGCAAGCAAACAAAATGTCCATCAACAGATAAATGGACAAAGAAGAAGTGGTATACGTACCGAATGGAATAGTAGCCTCGGGAAAAAAATGAACAATGCCGTTTTCAGGACTACACATGAGCCTAGAAATAATCATAGTACGTTACGTAAGTCAAAAGGGAATGACAAATATCCTATGATATCATTTATACGTGTTATCCTAAGATTGCTCCCAATGAACATATTTCCACAGAAAAACACACTCACAGACTGATAAAACAAACTAATGGTTAACCAAAATGAAAGGTGGGAGGATGGATAAATTAGGATTATGGGGGTAGCATACATATACTAACGTATGTTAAATGTATATAAACATATAACATATAAACTATATGAATTATATAATCACCAATACATATAAAATATATCATGACAAAACACCTACCAAATACCAAGGGAGGTCTACTCAACATTCTGTAATAACATACATGGTAACAGGATCCGAAGATGAACAGACATATGTATGAATCATTGACCAGATTCTGTACAGCCAGACAATCACAACACTCTAATCAAATTTCCTCCGATAAGAAATATAAATTAAATTTAAAAAACGAACATAAGTAAGGAGACATAAACTTCTGGGGGCTTGTCCCAGCACATTCCACTCTAATTTACAACCGAGGAACACGACGTCCAGGAAGACTCTGTTGCCCTAGTAACAAGAGTTGAGAACGTAATAATGCTGCCGCCTTGTGGCTGTTTCCCACAACAGCAGCTTTAAACACAGTGCTAATGGTCGCTTAATAGTCACGAGGACTGCGGGGCTGTAAATGATACCTGCCCTCAAAAAATGTCCTGGGGTAGGGAATAGGCAAGAAATTTCAACACATGACAAAGTTTTCAAGAAGTCAATATGAGAGGGAAGTTGTACTCACTCTTTAAAAAAAAAAGGAAAAGAAAAAAAAAGACATGCCTAAAGCTCAGTATAAGGAATTATTAGCTGCATGCAAATCCCACGTCCACAAAGGTTTCAGCTCACACCAGTCAAATGACCATCAGCAAAAAGTCTACAAACTATAAATGCTGAAGAGGTTTTAGGGAACTGTGTACCTTCTAGCTGCTGATGGGGTGTAAAGTGCTAACAGCACTAATGAAAACTGAATGCAGCTGCTTTAAAAGGTAAAAATTGAGCTACCGTATGATGCGGCAGGGCACCTTCTGGGCCTATAACCTAAGACCACCAGAATCGGAAAGACAGAGGCAGGCAAATGTGCACTGCAGCAATATTGAAAGAGCCAAGACATGGAAGCAAAAAAAAGCTCCATAAACAGATGAATGGACAAAGAAGAAGTGGTATATGTACAGAATGGAATATTAGCCACGAAAAAAAATAAAAGAATGGCATATGCAGCACCACGGATGAGCCTAGAGATAATCACACAACGTGAAGTAAGTCAGATTGCGAAAGACAAATGTTCTACGATATCACTTATGTTATCTGAAAATTCATAAAAATGAACATATTTCCATAGGGAAAGACAATCTCAGATGGAGAAGACAAACTTATGGTTAAGCCAAAGAAAAGGTGTGAGGAATGGACAAATTAGGATATTGGGGTTAACAAACATATACTAATACATATAAAATATATCATCCCCAAAGACCTATGGAATACCAAGAGTGGTCTATTCAACACTCTACAATAACCTACATGGAAAAGGACACAAAGATCAATAGATATATGTATATGTGTACATGAACAAGATTCTGTGCAGCTAGAACAAAAGACATTTTAAAATCCAATTTGCTCTGATAAAAATGAAAACTTAAAGACACAAACAAGAATTAAGGAGGCTAAAACTTATGGGGGTTTGTCCTGACACATTCCACTCTAATCTGCAACCTAAAAGCACAACTTGCAGCAAGGTTCTGTTTCCCTAGCAAGCAGAGTTGGCAACGTAGAAATGCTGCCACCTTAAGGCCGTTTCCTCAAACAGCAGCTTTAAATCCACTGCTAATGGTCACTAATATTCACAAGGACTGCAGGGCTGTAAATGACTCATGCCCTCAAAAACTGTCCTGGGGTAGGGAATGGCCAAAAAAATCCAAACGCGGCAAATTTTTCAAGAAGGAAATTTGAAGTTGTAAGTTTAGCTGAATCTTAAAAAAAAATGAAAAGGACATTGATCCACGCAAAACATCAGGAATTATTAGACGCATGCAAATCCAATCTACACAAACGTATCACCTCACACCAGTCAGAATGACCATCAGCAAAACGTCAACAAACAATAGATGTTGAAGAAGTTGTGGAGAATAGCGTAACCTCTCGGTCTAAGTGGGATGTAAACTGGTAACCGCCAATAATAGGAACAGAATGGCAGTGCGTTGAAAGGTAAAAATTGAGTCCCCATATGATCCGGAAGGCCCACTATTGGGCCTGTCACCTGTGAAAGCCAGCATCAAAAAGACACAGGATGGAACATCGTGTATTGCAGCAGTATTTACAATAGCCAAGACATGGAAGCAACAAAAATGTCCATCATCAGATGAATGGACGAAAAAGTGGTCCATGTACACAATGCAATATTAGACACAGAAAAGAATGAAACAATGCCGTTTGCAGCACCATAGACGAGGCTACAGACAATCACACAACTTGAAGTAAGTCAGAAAGCGAGAGACACATATCCTATGATATCACGTATAGGTCTTATGTAAAAATTGATAGGAATGAACCTATTTCCACAGAGAAGGACACTCACGTGTTCAGAAAACAAGCTTGTGCTTAACCAAACGGAAAGGTGTGAGGAATGTATAACGGAGGATATTGGGTTTAACAGACATATGCTAATACTTATAAAATATATAATCATCAGACATACCGAATACCAAGAGAGGTCTACACAACATTCTGTAATAATCTCTACGGAACAGGATCCAAACATGAAAAGATATATGAATCAATGAAAGACATTCTGTACACCTAGAACAAACACAACATTGCAATCAAATTTGCTCTGAGAAAAATGAAAATTAAACTGAGAATATCAACAACAAATAAGTAGACATAGTTTCTGGGGGTTTGTCCTGGCACATTCCACTCTACTTTACAACCTACAAACAGGACTTCCAGGAAGGCTGTGTTGCCCTAGTAACCAGAGTTGGGAATATAGAAATGCTGCCCCCTTGTGGCCGTTTCCTGCAACAGCAGCTTTAAATGCAGAACTAATGGTCATGTGATATTCACAATTACTACAGGGCTGTAAAGGACACCTGCCCTCAAAAAATGTCCTGGTGCAGGTAATGGCCACAGGAATTCAGAACATGGCAAATTTTTCAAGGAAACAATTTGAAGAGGTGAGTTTCTGTTTTACTTAAAAAAAATGTAGATGAAAGCTCAATATCGGGAATTATTAGACACATGCAAATCCAACCTACAAGAAGGTATCACCACCCAACACTCAAAATGCCATCAGTAAAAAGTCTACAAACAATAAATTCTGAAGGGGTTTTAGAGAACTGTGTACCCTCTAGTTGCTGGTGGGATGTAAACTGGTAACAGCCAGTAGTGAGAACAGAATGGAGGTGCGTTGAAAGGGAAAAATTTGAACTACCATATGATCTAGTAGGCCCACTGCTGGGCCTAATCCCTGAGAAGACCAGAATCCAAAAGACACAGGCTGGCAATCCTGCACTGCATCAATATTTAGCATTGCCAAGACTTGGAAGTAACCAAAATGTCCATCCACAGATGAATGCACAAAGAAGAAGTGGTCCATCTACACAATGCAATATTCGCCATGGAAAAGGATGAAACACTGCTCTTTGCAGCACCATAGATGAGCCTAGAGATAATCACAGAACATGAGGTAAGTCGGAAAGCAGCCGACAAATAACCTGTGATATCACTCCTAGCTGTTACCTAACAACTGACACGTATGAACATATTTCCACAGAGAAAGACTCTCACAGACTTAGAAAACAAACTATGGTTATCTAAAAGGAAAGGTGGGAGGAATGGATACATTAAGATTAGGGTTACCGTACGTATACAAATACATATTAAACACACGTATCAAAAAGACCGACCATATACCAAGGGAGGTCTACTGAACGCTCTGTAATAATTTACACGGGGGCTTGCCTGGTGGCACCGTGGTTAAGAATCCACCTGCCAATGCAGGGGACACAGGTTCGATCCCTGGTTCGGGAAGGTCCCACATGCAGCAGAGCAACTAAGCCCGTGCACCACAACTAATGAGCCTACGCTCTGGAGCCCATGAGCCATAACTACTGAGCCCATGAGCCACAACTACTGAAGCCCACACGCCTAGAGCCCGTGCTCCGCAACAAGAGAAGCCACTGCAGTGAGAAGCCGGTGCACCGCAACGGAGAGTAGCCCCCGCTCACCGCAACTGGAGAAAGCCCACATGCAGCAACGAAGATCCAACTCAGCCAAAAATAAATAAACAAATAAAATAAATTTATTTAAAAAAATAATAGTAATTTACATGGGAAGAGGATCTGTACATGAGTAGATATATATAATGTTCAATTGAACCTGATTGTGCACACCCAGAACAAACACTATTCTGCTCATTACCCCAATTTAAAAAATTAAAACCACGAACAACAATTAATGAGACATAAAGTTATTGGGGTTTTCCCTGGCACATCCCATTCTAATTTACAACCTAGGAACACAACTTTCAGGAAGGCTCTGCTGCCCTAGTAACCAGACTTGGGAATGGAGAAATGCTGCCGCCTTGTGGCCGTTTCCCACAACAGCAGCTTTAAACACAGGGCTAAGGGTCACTTGAGATTCACAGTAATTGTAGGGCCGTAAATGACACGTGTCCTCAAAACATGTCCTGGGGTAGGTAATGGCCAAGAAAGTTCACAACACGGAAAATTTTTCAAGAAAACAATTTGAAGAGGTAAGTGTTACTCACTCGGTTGTTTTAAAAAAAGAAGAACATGGATAAAAGCTCAATATCAGGAATTATTGGTTGGATGCAAATCCAAACTACAAAAAGATTTCACCACCCAATATTCAAAATGCCATCCGTAAAAAGTCTACAAACAATGCATGCTGACGGGTTGGGGGAGAAATGCATACCCACTATGCTGTTGGTTGGATGTAAACTGGTAACAGCTAATCATGAGAACAGAACGGAGCTGCGTTTAAAAGGTAAAAATTGAGCTACCATATCATGCGGCCGATCCCCTAATGGGCCTATACCCTAAGAAGACCAGAATGGGAAAGGCACAGACAGGCAAACATGCCCTGCAGCAATATTTACAATAGCCAAGCCATGCAAGCAAACAAAATGTCCATCAACAGATAAATGGACAAAGAAGAAGTGGTATACGTACCGAATGGAATAGTAGCCTCGGGAAAAAAATGAACAATGCCGTTTTCAGGACTACACATGAGCCTAGAAATAATCATAGTACGTTACGTAAGTCAAAAGGGAATGACAAATATCCTATGATATCATTTATACGTGTTATCCTAAGATTGCTCCCAATGAACATATTTCCACAGAAAAACACACTCACAGACTGATAAAACAAACTAATGGTTAACCAAAATGAAAGGTGGGAGGATGGATAAATTAGGATTATGGGGGTAGCATACATATACTAACGTATGTTAAATGTATATAAACATATAACATATAAACTATATGAATTATATAATCACCAATACATATAAAATATATCATGACAAAACACCTACCAAATACCAAGGGAGGTCTACTCAACATTCTGTAATAACATACATGGTAACAGGATCCGAAGATGAACAGACATATGTATGAATCATTGACCAGATTCTGTACAGCCAGACAATCACAACACTCTAATCAAATTTCCTCCAATAAGAAATATAAATTAAATTTAAAAAACGAACATAAGTAAGGAGACATAAACTTCTGGGGGCTTGTCCCAGCACATTCCACTCTAATTTACAACCGAGGAACACGACGTCCAGGAAGACTCTGTTGCCCTAGTAACAAGAGTTGAGAACGTAATAATGCTGCCGCCTTGTGGCTGTTTCCCACAACAGCAGCTTTAAACACAGTGCTAATGGTCGCTTAATAGTCACGAGGACTGCGGGGCTGTAAATGATACCTGCCCTCAAAAAATGTCCTGGGGTAGGGAATAGGCAAGAAATTTCAACACATGACAAAGTTTTCAAGAAGTCAATATGAGAGGGAAGTTGTACTCACTCTTTAAAAAAAAAAGGAAAAGAAAAAAAAAGACACGCCTATAGCTCAGTATAAGGAATTATTAGCTGCATGCAAATCCCACGTCCACAAAGGTTTCAGCTCACACCAGTCAAATGACCATCAGCAAAAAGTCTACAAACTATAAATGCTGAAGAGGTTTTAGGGAACTGTGTACCTTCTAGCTGCTGATGGGGTGTAAAGTGCTAACAGCACTAATGAAAACTGAATGCAGCTGCTTTAAAAGGTAAAAATTGAGCTACCGTATGATGCGGCAGGGCACCTTCTGGGCCTATAACCTAAGACCACCAGAATCGGAAAGACAGAGGCAGGCAAATGTGCACTGCAGCAATATTGAAAGAGCCAAGACATGGAAGCAAAAAAAAGCTCCATAAACAGATGAATGGACAAAGAAGAAGTGGTATATGTACAGAATGGAATATTAGCCACGAAAAAAAATAAAAGAATGGCATATGCAGCACCACGGATGAGCCTAGAGATAATCACACAACGTGAAGTAAGTCAGATTGCGAAAGACAAATGTTCTACGATATCACTTATGTTATCTGAAAATTCATAAAAATGAACATATTTCCATAGGGAAAGACAATCTCAGATGGAGAAGACAAACTTATGGTTAAGCCAAAGAAAAGGTGTGAGGAATGGACAAATTAGGATATTGGGGTTAACAAACATATACTAATACATATAAAATATATCATCCCCAAAGACCTATGGAATACCAAGAGTGGTCTATTCAACACTCTACAATAACCTACATGGAAAAGGACACAAAGATCAATAGATATATGTATATGTGTACATGAACAAGATTCTGTGCAGCTAGAACAAAAGACATTTTAAAATCCAATTTGCTCTGATAAAAATGAAAACTTAAAGACACAAACAAGAATTAAGGAGGCTAAAACTTATGGGGGTTTGTCCTGACACATTCCACTCTAATCTGCAACCTAAAAGCACAACTTGCAGCAAGGTTCTGTTTCCCTAGCAAGCAGAGTTGGCAACGTAGAAATGCTGCCACCTTAAGGCCGTTTCCTCAAACAGCAGCTTTAAATCCACTGCTAATGGTCACTAATATTCACAAGGACTGCAGGGCTGTAAATGACTCATGCCCTCAAAAACTGTCCTGGGGTAGGGAATGGCCAAAAAAATCCAAACGCGGCAAATTTTTCAAGAAGGAAATTTGAAGTTGTAAGTTTAGCTGAATCTTAAAAAAAAATGAAAAGGACATTGATCCACGCAAAACATCAGGAATTATTAGACGCATGCAAATCCAATCTACACAAACGTATCACCTCACACCAGTCAGAATGACCATCAGCAAAACGTCAACAAACAATAGATGTTGAAGAAGTTGTGGAGAATAGCGTAACCTCTCGGTCTAAGTGGGATGTAAACTGGTAACCGCCAATAATAGGAACAGAATGGCAGTGCGTTGAAAGGTAAAAATTGAGTCCCCATATGATCCGGAAGGCCCACTATTGGGCCTGTCACCTGTGAAAGCCAGCATCAAAAAGACACAGGATGGAACATCGTGTATTGCAGCAGTATTTACAATAGCCAAGACATGGAAGCAACAAAAATGTCCATCATCAGATGAATGGACGAAAAAGTGGTCCATGTACACAATGCAATATTAGACACAGAAAAGAATGAAACAATGCCGTTTGCAGCACCATAGACGAGGCTACAGACAATCACACAACTTGAAGTAAGTCAGAAAGCGAGAGACACATATCCTATGATATCACGTATAGGTCTTATGTAAAAATTGATAGGAATGAACCTATTTCCACAGAGAAGGACACTCACGTGTTCAGAAAACAAGCTTGTGCTTAACCAAACGGAAAGGTGTGAGGAATGTATAACGGAGGATATTGGGTTTAACAGACATATGCTAATACTTATAAAATATATAATCATCAGACATACCGAATACCAAGAGAGGTCTACACAACATTCTGTAATAATCTCTACGGAACAGGATCCAAACATGAAAAGATATATGAATCAATGAAAGACATTCTGTACACCTAGAACAAACACAACATTGCAATCAAATTTGCTCTGAGAAAAATGAAAATTAAACTGAGAATATCAACAACAAATAAGTAGACATAGTTTCTGGGGGTTTGTCCTGGCACATTCCACTCTACTTTACAACCTACAAACAGGACTTCCAGGAAGGCTGTGTTGCCCTAGTAACCAGAGTTGGGAATATAGAAATGCTGCCCCCTTGTGGCCGTTTCCTGCAACAGCAGCTTTAAATGCAGAACTAATGGTCATGTGATATTCACAATTACTACAGGGCTGTAAAGGACACCTGCCCTCAAAAAATGTCCTGGTGCAGGTAATGGCCACAGGAATTCAGAACATGGCAAATTTTTCAAGGAAACAATTTGAAGAGGTGAGTTTCTGTTTTACTTAAAAAAAATGTAGATGAAAGCTCAATATCGGGAATTATTAGACACATGCAAATCCAACCTACAAGAAGGTATCACCACCCAACACTCAAAATGCCATCAGTAAAAAGTCTACAAACAATAAATTCTGAAGGGGTTTTAGAGAACTGTGTACCCTCTAGTTGCTGGTGGGATGTAAACTGGTAACAGCCAGTAGTGAGAACAGAATGGAGGTGCGTTGAAAGGGAAAAATTTGAACTACCATATGATCTAGTAGGCCCACTGCTGGGCCTAATCCCTGAGAAGACCAGAATCCAAAAGACACAGGCTGGCAATCCTGCACTGCATCAATATTTAGCATTGCCAAGACTTGGAAGTAACCAAAATGTCCATCCACAGATGAATGCACAAAGAAGAAGTGGTCCATCTACACAATGCAATATTCGCCATGGAAAAGGATGAAACACTGCTCTTTGCAGCACCATAGATGAGCCTAGAGATAATCACAGAACATGAGGTAAGTCGGAAAGCAGCCGACAAATAACCTGTGATATCACTCCTAGCTGTTACCTAACAACTGACACGTATGAACATATTTCCACAGAGAAAGACTCTCACAGACTTAGAAAACAAACTATGGTTATCTAAAAGGAAAGGTGGGAGGAATGGATACATTAAGATTAGGGTTACCATACGTATACAAATACATATTAAACACACGTATCAAAAAGACCGACCATATACCAAGGGAGGTCTACTGAACGCTCTGTAATAATTTACACGGGGGCTTGCCTGGTGGCACCGTGGTTAAGAATCCACCTGCCAATGCAGGGGACACAGGTTCGATCCCTGGTTCGGGAAGGTCCCACATGCAGCAGAGCAACTAAGCCCGTGCACCACAACTAATGAGCCTACGCTCTGGAGCCCATGAGCCATAACTACTGAGCCCATGCGCCACAACTACTGAAGCCCACACGCCTAGAGCCCGTGCTCCGCAACAAGAGAAGCCACTGCAGTGAGAAGCCGGTGCACCGCAACGGAGAGTAGCCCCCGCTCACCGCAACTGGAGAAAGCCCACATGCAGCAACGAAGATCCAACTCAGCCAAAAATAAATAAACAAATAAAATAAATTTATTTAAAAAAATAATAGTAATTTACATGGGAAGAGGATCTGTACATGAGTAGATATATATAATGTTCAATTGAACCTGATTGTGCACACCCAGAACAAACACTATTCTGCTCATTACCCCAATTTAAAAAATTAAAACCACGAACAACAATTAATGAGACATAAAGTTATTGGGGTTTTCCCTGGCACATCCCATTCTAATTTACAACCTAGGAACACAACTTTCAGGAAGGCTCTGCTGCCCTAGTAACCAGACTTGGGAATGGAGAAATGCTGCCGCCTTGTGGCCGTTTCCCACAACAGCAGCTTTAAACACAGGGCTAAGGGTCACTTGAGATTCACAGTAATTGTAGGGCCGTAAATGACACGTGTCCTCAAAACATGTCCTGGGGTAGGTAATGGCCAAGAAAGTTCACAACACGGAAAATTTTTCAAGAAAACAATTTGAAGAGGTAAGTGTTACTCACTCGGTTGTTTTAAAAAAAGAAGAACATGGATAAAAGCTCAATATCAGGAATTATTGGTTGGATGCAAATCCAAACTACAAAAAGATTTCACCACCCAATATTCAAAATGCCATCCGTAAAAAGTCTACAAACAATGCATGCTGACGGGTTGGGGGAGAAATGCATACCCACTATGCTGTTGGTTGGATGTAAACTGGTAACAGCTAATCATGAGAACAGAACGGAGCTGCGTTTAAAAGGTAAAAATTGAGCTACCATATCATGCGGCCGATCCCCTAATGGGCCTATACCCTAAGAAGACCAGAATGGGAAAGGCACAGACAGGCAAACATGCCCTGCAGCAATATTTACAATAGCCAAGCCATGCAAGCAAACAAAATGTCCATCAACAGATAAATGGACAAAGAAGAAGTGGTATACGTACCGAATGGAATAGTAGCCTCGGGAAAAAAATGAACAATGCCGTTTTCAGGACTACACATGAGCCTAGAAATAATCATAGTACGTTACGTAAGTCAAAAGGGAATGACAAATATCCTATGATATCATTTATACGTGTTATCCTAAGATTGCTCCCAATGAACATATTTCCACAGAAAAACACACTCACAGACTGATAAAACAAACTAATGGTTAACCAAAATGAAAGGTGGGAGGATGGATAAATTAGGATTATGGGGGTAGCATACATATACTAACGTATGTTAAATGTATATAAACATATAACATATAAACTATATGAATTATATAATCACCAATACATATAAAATATATCATGACAAAACACCTACCAAATACCAAGGGAGGTCTACTCAACATTCTGTAATAACATACATGGTAACAGGATCCGAAGATGAACAGACATATGTATGAATCATTGACCAGATTCTGTACAGCCAGACAATCACAACACTCTAATCAAATTTCCTCCGATAAGAAATATAAATTAAATTTAAAAAACGAACATAAGTAAGGAGACATAAACTTCTGGGGGCTTGTCCCAGCACATTCCACTCTAATTTACAACCGAGGAACACGACGTCCAGGAAGACTCTGTTGCCCTAGTAACAAGAGTTGAGAACGTAATAATGCTGCCGCCTTGTGGCTGTTTCCCACAACAGCAGCTTTAAACACAGTGCTAATGGTCGCTTAATAGTCACGAGGACTGCGGGGCTGTAAATGATACCTGCCCTCAAAAAATGTCCTGGGGTAGGGAATAGGCAAGAAATTTCAACACATGACAAAGTTTTCAAGAAGTCAATATGAGAGGGAAGTTGTACTCACTCTTTAAAAAAAAAAGGAAAAGAAAAAAAAAGACACGCCTATAGCTCAGTATAAGGAATTATTAGCTGCATGCAAATCCCACGTCCACAAAGGTTTCAGCTCACACCAGTCAAATGACCATCAGCAAAAAGTCTACAAACTATAAATGCTGAAGAGGTTTTAGGGAACTGTGTACCTTCTAGCTGCTGATGGGGTGTAAAGTGCTAACAGCACTAATGAAAACTGAATGCAGCTGCTTTAAAAGGTAAAAATTGAGCTACCGTATGATGCGGCAGGGCACCTTCTGGGCCTATAACCTAAGACCACCAGAATCGGAAAGACAGAGGCAGGCAAATGTGCACTGCAGCAATATTGAAAGAGCCAAGACATGGAAGCAAAAAAAAGCTCCATAAACAGATGAATGGACAAAGAAGAAGTGGTATATGTACAGAATGGAATATTAGCCACGAAAAAAAATAAAAGAATGGCATATGCAGCACCACGGATGAGCCTAGAGATAATCACACAACGTGAAGTAAGTCAGATTGCGAAAGACAAATGTTCTACGATATCACTTATGTTATCTGAAAATTCATAAAAATGAACATATTTCCATAGGGAAAGACAATCTCAGATGGAGAAGACAAACTTATGGTTAAGCCAAAGAAAAGGTGTGAGGAATGGACAAATTAGGATATTGGGGTTAACAAACATATACTAATACATATAAAATATATCATCCCCAAAGACCTATGGAATACCAAGAGTGGTCTATTCAACACTCTACAATAACCTACATGGAAAAGGACACAAAGATCAATAGATATATGTATATGTGTACATGAACAAGATTCTGTGCAGCTAGAACAAAAGACATTTTAAAATCCAATTTGCTCTGATAAAAATGAAAACTTAAAGACACAAACAAGAATTAAGGAGGCTAAAACTTATGGGGGTTTGTCCTGACACATTCCACTCTAATCTGCAACCTAAAAGCACAACTTGCAGCAAGGTTCTGTTTCCCTAGCAAGCAGAGTTGGCAACGTAGAAATGCTGCCACCTTAAGGCCGTTTCCTCAAACAGCAGCTTTAAATCCACTGCTAATGGTCACTAATATTCACAAGGACTGCAGGGCTGTAAATGACTCATGCCCTCAAAAACTGTCCTGGGGTAGGGAATGGCCAAAAAAATCCAAACGCGGCAAATTTTTCAAGAAGGAAATTTGAAGTTGTAAGTTTAGCTGAATCTTAAAAAAAAATGAAAAGGACATTGATCCACGCAAAACATCAGGAATTATTAGACGCATGCAAATCCAATCTACACAAACGTATCACCTCACACCAGTCAGAATGACCATCAGCAAAACGTCAACAAACAATAGATGTTGAAGAAGTTGTGGAGAATAGCGTAACCTCTCGGTCTAAGTGGGATGTAAACTGGTAACCGCCAATAATAGGAACAGAATGGCAGTGCGTTGAAAGGTAAAAATTGAGTCCCCATATGATCCGGAAGGCCCACTATTGGGCCTGTCACCTGTGAAAGCCAGCATCAAAAAGACACAGGATGGAACATCGTGTATTGCAGCAGTATTTACAATAGCCAAGACATGGAAGCAACAAAAATGTCCATCATCAGATGAATGGACGAAAAAGTGGTCCATGTACACAATGCAATATTAGACACAGAAAAGAATGAAACAATGCCGTTTGCAGCACCATAGACGAGGCTACAGACAATCACACAACTTGAAGTAAGTCAGAAAGCGAGAGACACATATCCTATGATATCACGTATAGGTCTTATGTAAAAATTGATAGGAATGAACCTATTTCCACAGAGAAGGACACTCACGTGTTCAGAAAACAAGCTTGTGCTTAACCAAACGGAAAGGTGTGAGGAATGTATAACGGAGGATATTGGGTTTAACAGACATATGCTAATACTTATAAAATATATAATCATCAGACATACCGAATACCAAGAGAGGTCTACACAACATTCTGTAATAATCTCTACGGAACAGGATCCAAACATGAAAAGATATATGAATCAATGAAAGACATTCTGTACACCTAGAACAAACACAACATTGCAATCAAATTTGCTCTGAGAAAAATGAAAATTAAACTGAGAATATCAACAACAAATAAGTAGACATAGTTTCTGGGGGTTTGTCCTGGCACATTCCACTCTACTTTACAACCTACAAACAGGACTTCCAGGAAGGCTGTGTTGCCCTAGTAACCAGAGTTGGGAATATAGAAATGCTGCCCCCTTGTGGCCGTTTCCTGCAACAGCAGCTTTAAATGCAGAACTAATGGTCATGTGATATTCACAATTACTACAGGGCTGTAAAGGACACCTGCCCTCAAAAAATGTCCTGGTGCAGGTAATGGCCACAGGAATTCAGAACATGGCAAATTTTTCAAGGAAACAATTTGAAGAGGTGAGTTTCTGTTTTACTTAAAAAAAATGTAGATGAAAGCTCAATATCGGGAATTATTAGACACATGCAAATCCAACCTACAAGAAGGTATCACCACCCAACACTCAAAATGCCATCAGTAAAAAGTCTACAAACAATAAATTCTGAAGGGGTTTTAGAGAACTGTGTACCCTCTAGTTGCTGGTGGGATGTAAACTGGTAACAGCCAGTAGTGAGAACAGAATGGAGGTGCGTTGAAAGGGAAAAATTTGAACTACCATATGATCTAGTAGGCCCACTGCTGGGCCTAATCCCTGAGAAGACCAGAATCCAAAAGACACAGGCTGGCAATCCTGCACTGCATCAATATTTAGCATTGCCAAGACTTGGAAGTAACCAAAATGTCCATCCACAGATGAATGCACAAAGAAGAAGTGGTCCATCTACACAATGCAATATTCGCCATGGAAAAGGATGAAACACTGCTCTTTGCAGCACCATAGATGAGCCTAGAGATAATCACAGAACATGAGGTAAGTCGGAAAGCAGCCGACAAATAACCTGTGATATCACTCCTAGCTGTTACCTAACAACTGACACGTATGAACATATTTCCACAGAGAAAGACTCTCACAGACTTAGAAAACAAACTATGGTTATCTAAAAGGAAAGGTGGGAGGAATGGATACATTAAGATTAGGGTTACCGTACGTATACAAATACATATTAAACACACGTATCAAAAAGACCGACCATATACCAAGGGAGGTCTACTGAACGCTCTGTAATAATTTACACGGGGGCTTGCCTGGTGGCACCGTGGTTAAGAATCCACCTGCCAATGCAGGGGACACAGGTTCGATCCCTGGTTCGGGAAGGTCCCACATGCAGCAGAGCAACTAAGCCCGTGCACCACAACTAATGAGCCTACGCTCTGGAGCCCATGAGCCATAACTACTGAGCCCATGCGCCACAACTACTGAAGCCCACACGCCTAGAGCCCGTGCTCCGCAACAAGAGAAGCCACTGCAGTGAGAAGCCGGTGCACCGCAACGGAGAGTAGCCCCCGCTCACCGCAACTGGAGAAAGCCCACATGCAGCAACGAAGATCCAACTCAGCCAAAAATAAATAAACAAATAAAATAAATTTATTTAAAAAAATAATAGTAATTTACATGGGAAGAGGATCTGTACATGAGTAGATATATATAATGTTCAATTGAACCTGATTGTGCACACCCAGAACAAACACTATTCTGCTCATTACCCCAATTTAAAAAATTAAAACCACGAACAACAATTAATGAGACATAAAGTTATTGGGGTTTTCCCTGGCACATCCCATTCTAATTTACAACCTAGGAACACAACTTTCAGGAAGGCTCTGCTGCCCTAGTAACCAGACTTGGGAATGGAGAAATGCTGCCGCCTTGTGGCCGTTTCCCACAACAGCAGCTTTAAACACAGGGCTAAGGGTCACTTGAGATTCACAGTAATTGTAGGGCCGTAAATGACACGTGTCCTCAAAACATGTCCTGGGGTAGGTAATGGCCAAGAAAGTTCACAACACGGAAAATTTTTCAAGAAAACAATTTGAAGAGGTAAGTGTTACTCACTCGGTTGTTTTAAAAAAAGAAGAACATGGATAAAAGCTCAATATCAGGAATTATTGGTTGGATGCAAATCCAAACTACAAAAAGATTTCACCACCCAATATTCAAAATGCCATCCGTAAAAAGTCTACAAACAATGCATGCTGACGGGTTGGGGGAGAAATGCATACCCACTATGCTGTTGGTTGGATGTAAACTGGTAACAGCTAATCATGAGAACAGAACGGAGCTGCGTTTAAAAGGTAAAAATTGAGCTACCATATCATGCGGCCGATCCCCTAATGGGCCTATACCCTAAGAAGACCAGAATGGGAAAGGCACAGACAGGCAAACATGCCCTGCAGCAATATTTACAATAGCCAAGCCATGCAAGCAAACAAAATGTCCATCAACAGATAAATGGACAAAGAAGAAGTGGTATACGTACCGAATGGAATAGTAGCCTCGGGAAAAAAATGAACAATGCCGTTTTCAGGACTACACATGAGCCTAGAAATAATCATAGTACGTTACGTAAGTCAAAAGGGAATGACAAATATCCTATGATATCATTTATACGTGTTATCCTAAGATTGCTCCCAATGAACATATTTCCACAGAAAAACACACTCACAGACTGATAAAACAAACTAATGGTTAACCAAAATGAAAGGTGGGAGGATGGATAAATTAGGATTATGGGGGTAGCATACATATACTAACGTATGTTAAATGTATATAAACATATAACATATAAACTATATGAATTATATAATCACCAATACATATAAAATATATCATGACAAAACACCTACCAAATACCAAGGGAGGTCTACTCAACATTCTGTAATAACATACATGGTAACAGGATCCGAAGATGAACAGACATATGTATGAATCATTGACCAGATTCTGTACAGCCAGACAATCACAACACTCTAATCAAATTTCCTCCGATAAGAAATATAAATTAAATTTAAAAAACGAACATAAGTAAGGAGACATAAACTTCTGGGGGCTTGTCCCAGCACATTCCACTCTAATTTACAACCGAGGAACACGACGTCCAGGAAGACTCTGTTGCCCTAGTAACAAGAGTTGAGAACGTAATAATGCTGCCGCCTTGTGGCTGTTTCCCACAACAGCAGCTTTAAACACAGTGCTAATGGTCGCTTAATAGTCACGAGGACTGCGGGGCTGTAAATGATACCTGCCCTCAAAAAATGTCCTGGGGTAGGGAATAGGCAAGAAATTTCAACACATGACAAAGTTTTCAAGAAGTCAATATGAGAGGGAAGTTGTACTCACTCTTTAAAAAAAAAAGGAAAAGAAAAAAAAAGACACGCCTATAGCTCAGTATAAGGAATTATTAGCTGCATGCAAATCCCACGTCCACAAAGGTTTCAGCTCACACCAGTCAAATGACCATCAGCAAAAAGTCTACAAACTATAAATGCTGAAGAGGTTTTAGGGAACTGTGTACCTTCTAGCTGCTGATGGGGTGTAAAGTGCTAACAGCACTAATGAAAACTGAATGCAGCTGCTTTAAAAGGTAAAAATTGAGCTACCGTATGATGCGGCAGGGCACCTTCTGGGCCTATAACCTAAGACCACCAGAATCGGAAAGACAGAGGCAGGCAAATGTGCACTGCAGCAATATTGAAAGAGCCAAGACATGGAAGCAAAAAAAAGCTCCATAAACAGATGAATGGACAAAGAAGAAGTGGTATATGTACAGAATGGAATATTAGCCACGAAAAAAAATAAAAGAATGGCATATGCAGCACCACGGATGAGCCTAGAGATAATCACACAACGTGAAGTAAGTCAGATTGCGAAAGACAAATGTTCTACGATATCACTTATGTTATCTGAAAATTCATAAAAATGAACATATTTCCATAGGGAAAGACAATCTCAGATGGAGAAGACAAACTTATGGTTAAGCCAAAGAAAAGGTGTGAGGAATGGACAAATTAGGATATTGGGGTTAACAAACATATACTAATACATATAAAATATATCATCCCCAAAGACCTATGGAATACCAAGAGTGGTCTATTCAACACTCTACAATAACCTACATGGAAAAGGACACAAAGATCAATAGATATATGTATATGTGTACATGAACAAGATTCTGTGCAGCTAGAACAAAAGACATTTTAAAATCCAATTTGCTCTGATAAAAATGAAAACTTAAAGACACAAACAAGAATTAAGGAGGCTAAAACTTATGGGGGTTTGTCCTGACACATTCCACTCTAATCTGCAACCTAAAAGCACAACTTGCAGCAAGGTTCTGTTTCCCTAGCAAGCAGAGTTGGCAACGTAGAAATGCTGCCACCTTAAGGCCGTTTCCTCAAACAGCAGCTTTAAATTTAAATCCACTGCTAATGGTCACTAATATTCACAAGGACTGCAGGGCTGTAATGACTCATGCCCTCAAAAACTGTCCTGGGTAGGGAATGGCCAAAAAATCCAAACGCGGCAATTTTTCAAGAAGGAAATTTGAAGTTGTAAGTTTAGCTGAATCTTAAAAAAAAATGAAAAGGACATTGATCCACGCAAACATCAGGAATTATTAGACGCATGCAAATCCAATCTACACAAACGTATCACCTCACACCAGTCAGAATGACCATCAGCAAAACGTCAACAAACAATAGATGTTGAAGAAGTTGTGGAGAAGAGCGTAACTCTCGGTCTAAGTGGGATGTAAACTGGTAACCGCCAATAATAGGAACAGAATGGCAGTGCGTTGAAAGGTAAAAATTGAGTCCCATATGATCCGGCAGGCCCACTATTGGGCCTGTCACCTGTGAAAGCCAGCATCAAAAAGACACAGGATGGAACATCGTGTATTGCAGCAGTATTTACAATAGCCAAGACATGGAAGCAACAAAAATGTCCATCATCAGATGAATGGACGAAAAAGTGGTCCATGTACACAATGCAATATTAGACACAGAAAAGAATGAAACAATGCCGTTTGCAGCACCATAGACGAGGCTACAGACAATCACACAACTTGAAGTAAGTCAGAAAGCGAGAGACACATATCCTATGATATCACGTATAGGTCTTATGTAAAATTGATAGGAATGAACCTATTCCACAGAGAAGACACTCACGTGTTCAGAAAACAAGCTTGTGCTTAACCAAACGGAAAGGTGTGAGGAATGTATAACGGAGGATATTGGGTTTAACAGACATATGCTAATACTTATAAAATATATAATCATCAGACATACCGAATACCAAGAGAGGTCTACACAACATTCTGTAATAATCTCTACGAACAGGATCCAAACATGAAAGATATATGAATCAATGAAAGACATTCTGTACACCTAGAACAAACACAACATTGCAATCAAATTTGCTCTGAGAAAAATGAAAATTAAACTGAGAATATCAACAACAAATAAGTAGACATAGTTTCTGGGGTTTGTCCTGCACATTCCACTCTACTTTACAACCTACAAACAGGACTTCCAGGAAGGCTGTGTTGCCCTAGTAACCAGAGTTGGGAATATAGAAATGCTGCCCCCTTGTGGCCGTTTCCTGCAACAGCAGCTTTAAATGCAGAACTAATGGTCATGTGATATTCACAATTACTACAGGGCTGTAAAGGACACCTGCCCTCAAAAAATGTCCTGGTGCAGGTAATGGCCACAGGAATTCAGAACATGGCAAATTTTTCAAGGAAACAATTTGAAGAGGTGAGTTTCTGTTTTACTTAAAAAAAATGTAGATGAAAGCTCAATATCGGGAATTATTAGACACATGCAAATCCACCTACAAGAAGGTATCACCACCCAACACTCAAAATGCCATCAGTAAAAGTCTACAAACAATAAATTCTGAAGGGGTTTTAGAGAACTGTGAACCCTCTAGTTGCTGGTGGATGTAAACTGGTAACAGCCAGTAGTGAGAACAGAATGGAGGTGCGTTGAAAGGGAAAAATTTGAACTACCATATGATCTAGTAGGCCCACTGCTGGGCCTAATCCCTGAGAAGACCAGAATCCAAAAGACACAGGCTGGCAATCCTGCACTGCATCAATATTTAGCATTGCCAAGACTTGGAAGTAACCAAAATGTCCATCCACAGATGAATGCACAAAGAAGAAGTGGTCCATCTACACAATGCAATATTCGCCATGGAAAAGGATGAAAACACTGCTCTTTGCAGCACCATAGATGAGCTAGAGATAATCACAGAACATGGGGTAAGTCGGAAAGCAGCCGACAAATAACCTGTGATATCACTCCTAGCTGTTACCTAACAACTGACACGTATGAACATATTTCCACAGAGAAAGACTCTCACAGACTTAGAAAACAAACTATGGTTATCTAAAAGGAAAGGTGGGAGGAATGGATACATTAAGATTAGGGTTACCGTACGTATACAAATACATATTAAACACACGTATCAAAAAGACCGACCATATACCAAGGGAGGTCTACTGAACGCTCTGTAATAATTTACACGCGGGGCTTGCCTGGTGGCACCGTGGTTAAGAATCCACCTGCCAATGCAGGGGACACAGGTTCGATCCCTGGTTCGGAAGGTCCCACATGCAGCAGAGCAACTAAGCCCGTGCACCACAACTAATGAGCCTACGCTCTGGAGCCCATGAGCCCATAACTACTGAGCCCATGTGCCACAACTACTGAAGCCCACACACGCCTAGAGCCCGTGCTCCGCAACAAGAGAAGCACTGCAGTGAGAAGCGGTGCACCGCAACGGAGAGTAGCCCCCGCTCACCGCAACTGGAGAAAGCCCACATGCAGCAACGAAGATCCAACTCAGCCAAAAATAAATAAATAAATAAAATAAATTTATTTAAAAAAATAATAGTAATTTACATGGGAAGAGGATCTGTACATGAGTAGATATATATAATGTTCAATTGAACCTGATTGTGCACACCCAGAACAAACACTATCTGCTCATTACCCCAATTTAAAAATTAAAACCACGAACAACAATTAATGAGACATAAAGTTATTGGGGTTTTCCCTGGCACATCCCATTCTAATTTACAACCTAGGAACACAACTTTCAGGAAGGCTCTGCTGCCCTAGTAACCAGACTTGGGAATGGAGAAATGCTGCCGCCTTGTGGCCGTTTCCCACAACAGCAGCTTTAAACACAGGGCTAAGGGTCACTTGAGATTCACAGTAATTGTAGGGCCGTAAATGACACGTGTCCTCAAAACATGTCCTGGGGTAGGTAATGGCCAAGAAAGTTCACAACACGGAAAATTTTTCAAGAAAACAATTTGAAGAGGTAAGTGTTACTCACTCGGTTGTTTTAAAAAAGAAGAACATGGATAAAAGCTCAATATCAGGAATTATTGGTTGGATGCAAATCCAAACTACAAAAAGATTTCACCACCCAATATTCAAAATGCCATCCGTAAAAAGTCTACAAACAATGCATGCTGACGGGTTGGGGGAGAAATGCATACCCACTATGCTGTTGGTTGGATGTAAACTGGTAACAGCTAATCATGAGAACAGAACGGAGCTGCGTTTAAAAGGTAAAAATTGAGCTACCATATCATGCGCCGATCCCCTAATGGGCCTATACCCTAAGAAGACCAGAATGGGAAAGGCACAGACAGGCAAACATGCCCTGCAGCAATATTTACAATAGCCAAGCCATGCAAGCAAACAAAATGTCCATCAACAGATAAATGGACAAAGAAGAAGTGGTATACGTACCGAATGGAATAGTAGCCTCGGGAAAAAAATGAACAATGCCGTTTTCAGGACTACACATGAGCCTAGAAATAATCATAGTACGTTACGTAAGTCAAAAGGGGAATGACAAATATCCTATGATATCATTTATACGTGTTATCCTAAGATTGCTCCCAATGAACATATTTCCACAGAAAAACACACTCACAGACTGATAAAACAAACTAATGGTTAACCAAAATGAAAGGTGGGAGGATGGATAAATTAGGATTATGGGGGTAGCATACATATACTAACGTATGTTAAATGGTATATAAACATATAACATATAAACTATATGAATTATATAATCACCATACATATAAAATATATCATGACAAAACACCTACCAAATACCAAGGGAGGTCTACTCAACATTCTGTAATAACATACATGGTAACAGGATCCGAAGATGAACAGACATATGTATGAATCATTGACCAGATTCTGTACAGCCAGACAATCACAACACTCTAATCAAATTTCCTCCGATAAGAATATAAATTAAATTTAAAAAACGAACATAAGTAAGGAGACATAAACTTCTGGGGGCTTGTCCCAGCACATTCCACTCTAATTTACAACCGAGGAACACGACGTCCAGGAAGACTCTGTTGCCCTAGTAACAAGAGTTGAGAACGTAATAATGCTGCCGCCTTGTGGCTGTTTCCCACAACAGCAGCTTTAAACACAGTGCTAATGGTCGCTTAATAGTCACGAGGACTGCGGGGCTGTAAATGATACCTGCCCTCAAAAAATGTCCTGGGGTAGGGATAGGCAAGAAATTTCAACACATGACAAAGTTTTCAAGAAGTCAATATGAGAGGGAAGTTGTACTCACTCTTTAAAAAAAAAAGGAAAAGAAAAAAAAAGACATGCCTAAAGCTCAGTATAAGGAATTATTAGCTGCATGCAAATCCCACGTCCACAAAGGTTTCAGCTCACACCAGTCAAATGACCATCAGCAAAAAGTCTACAAACTATAAATGCTGAAGAGGTTTTAGGGAACTGTGTACCTTCTAGCTGCTTGATGGGGTGTAAAGTGCTAACAGCACTAATGAAAACTGAATGCAGCTGCTTTAAAAGGTAAAAATTGAGCTACCCGTATGATGCGGCAGGCACCTTCTGGGCCTATAACCTAAGACCACCAGAATCGGAAAGACAGAGGCAGGCAAATGTGCACTGCAGCAATATTGAAAGAGCCAAGACATGGAAGCAAAAAAAAGCTCCATAAACAGATGAATGGACAAAGAAGAAGTGGTATATGTACAGAATGGAATATTAGCCACGAAAAAAAATAAAAGAATGGCATATGCAGCACCACGGATGAGCCTAGAGATAATCACACAACGTGAAGTAAGTCAGATTGCGAAAGACAAATGTTCTACGATATCACTTATGTTATCTGAAAATTCATAAAAATGAACATATTTCCATAGGGAAAGACAATCTCAGATGGAGAAGACAAACTTATGGTTAAGCCAAAGAAAAGGTGTGAGGAATGGACAAATTAGGATATTGGGGTTAACAAACATATACTAATACATATAAAATATATCATCCCCAAAGACCTATGGAATACCAAGAGTGGTCTATTCAACACTCTACAATAACCTACATGGAAAAGGACACAAAGATCAATAGATATATGTATATGTGTACATGAACAAGATTCTGTGCAGCTAGAACAAAAGACATTTTAAAATCCAATTTGCTCTGATAAAAATGAAAACTTAAAGACACAAACAAGAATTAAGGAGGCTAAAACTTATGGGGGTTTGTCCTGACACATTCCACTCTAATCTGCAACCTAAAAGCACAACTTGCAGCAAGGTTCTGTTTCCCTAGCAAGCAGAGTTGGCAACGTAGAAATGCTGCCACCTTAAGGCCGTTTCCTCAAACAGCAGCTTTAAATCCACTGCTAATGGTCACTAATATTCACAAGGACTGCAGGGCTGTAAATGACTCATGCCCTCAAAAACTGTCCTGGGGTAGGGAATGGCCAAAAAAATCCAAACGCGGCAAATTTTTCAAGAAGGAAATTTGAAGTTGTAAGTTTAGCTGAATCTTAAAAAAAAATGAAAAGGACATTGATCCACGCAAAACATCAGGAATTATTAGACGCATGCAAATCCAATCTACACAAACGTATCACCTCACACCAGTCAGAATGACCATCAGCAAAACGTCAACAAACAATAGATGTTGAAGAAGTTGTGGAGAATAGCGTAACCTCTCGGTCTAAGTGGGATGTAAACTGGTAACCGCCAATAATAGGAACAGAATGGCAGTGCGTTGAAAGGTAAAAATTGAGTCCCCATATGATCCGGAAGGCCCACTATTGGGCCTGTCACCTGTGAAAGCCAGCATCAAAAAGACACAGGATGGAACATCGTGTATTGCAGCAGTATTTACAATAGCCAAGACATGGAAGCAACAAAAATGTCCATCATCAGATGAATGGACGAAAAAGTGGTCCATGTACACAATGCAATATTAGACACAGAAAAGAATGAAACAATGCCGTTTGCAGCACCATAGACGAGGCTACAGACAATCACACAACTTGAAGTAAGTCAGAAAGCGAGAGACACATATCCTATGATATCACGTATAGGTCTTATGTAAAAATTGATAGGAATGAACCTATTTCCACAGAGAAGGACACTCACGTGTTCAGAAAACAAGCTTGTGCTTAACCAAACGGAAAGGTGTGAGGAATGTATAACGGAGGATATTGGGTTTAACAGACATATGCTAATACTTATAAAATATATAATCATCAGACATACCGAATACCAAGAGAGGTCTACACAACATTCTGTAATAATCTCTACGGAACAGGATCCAAACATGAAAAGATATATGAATCAATGAAAGACATTCTGTACACCTAGAACAAACACAACATTGCAATCAAATTTGCTCTGAGAAAAATGAAAATTAAACTGAGAATATCAACAACAAATAAGTAGACATAGTTTCTGGGGGTTTGTCCTGGCACATTCCACTCTACTTTACAACCTACAAACAGGACTTCCAGGAAGGCTGTGTTGCCCTAGTAACCAGAGTTGGGAATATAGAAATGCTGCCCCCTTGTGGCCGTTTCCTGCAACAGCAGCTTTAAATGCAGAACTAATGGTCATGTGATATTCACAATTACTACAGGGCTGTAAAGGACACCTGCCCTCAAAAAATGTCCTGGTGCAGGTAATGGCCACAGGAATTCAGAACATGGCAAATTTTTCAAGGAAACAATTTGAAGAGGTGAGTTTCTGTTTTACTTAAAAAAAATGTAGATGAAAGCTCAATATCGGGAATTATTAGACACATGCAAATCCAACCTACAAGAAGGTATCACCACCCAACACTCAAAATGCCATCAGTAAAAAGTCTACAAACAATAAATTCTGAAGGGGTTTTAGAGAACTGTGTACCCTCTAGTTGCTGGTGGGATGTAAACTGGTAACAGCCAGTAGTGAGAACAGAATGGAGGTGCGTTGAAAGGGAAAAATTTGAACTACCATATGATCTAGTAGGCCCACTGCTGGGCCTAATCCCTGAGAAGACCAGAATCCAAAAGACACAGGCTGGCAATCCTGCACTGCATCAATATTTAGCATTGCCAAGACTTGGAAGTAACCAAAATGTCCATCCACAGATGAATGCACAAAGAAGAAGTGGTCCATCTACACAATGCAATATTCGCCATGGAAAAGGATGAAACACTGCTCTTTGCAGCACCATAGATGAGCCTAGAGATAATCACAGAACATGGGGTAAGTCGGAAAGCAGCCGACAAATAACCTGTGATATCACTCCTAGCTGTTACCTAACAACTGACACGTATGAACATATTTCCACAGAGAAAGACTCTCACAGACTTAGAAAACAAACTATGGTTATCTAAAAGGAAAGGTGGGAGGAATGGATACATTAAGATTAGGGTTACCGTACGTATACAAATACATATTAAACACACGTATCAAAAAGACCGACCATATACCAAGGGAGGTCTACTGAACGCTCTGTAATAATTTACACGCGGGCTTGCCTGGTGGCACCGTGGTTAAGAATCCACCTGCCAATGCAGGGGACACAGGTTCGATCCCTGGTTCGGGAAGGTCCCACATGCAGCAGAGCAACTAAGCCCGTGCACCACAACTAATGAGCCTACGCTCTGGAGCCCATGAGCCATAACTACTGAGCCCATGCGCCACAACTACTGAAGCCCACACGCCTAGAGCCCGTGCTCCGCAACAAGAGAAGCCACTGCAGTGAGAAGCCGGTGCACCGCAACGGAGAGTAGCCCCCGCTCACCGCAACTGGAGAAAGCCCACATGCAGCAACGAAGATCCAACTCAGCCAAAAATAAATAAATAAATAAAATAAATTTATTTAAAAAAATAATAGTAATTTACATGGGAAGAGGATCTGTACATGAGTAGATATATATAATGTTCAATTGAAC